>NW_017728886.1:158804448-158812274 GCF_001723895.1 Crocodylus porosus
TTTTTTTTTTAATCTGACATTTTCTCTGTGAAAAGCTGACCTAATTTCCTGGGAATAATGTAAATGGTTACATACTTAAAACATTCTGCTAAAGAATTTGTAGATAAAAATAAACTATTTTATGGTTCAATTATCTCAAGGTAGTGGGGATTCCTGTTGTGTTGTCACTGCATGCAGACAGTAGGGGTTGGTGCTTCCTAGCTCTTCTTCGGGTAAGTTAGCTTTTGTCAGTTGGACGTTCACTGTAGCTATGCTATGTAAGCATTAGCATTGTTAGACAGTTATGAGAGCTGCATACAAGAAGTTGCCAGCAACCTGTATGTCTGCCCTAAGCATTCATAAGAGGCAGTCATGTTAATAAGGGCTTAATGGATTAGTGTTTTAAAAAAATAGTTGAAAGCACTGAAAGATCCATCTCAGATATAATTTGCATGCTTGTGAAATGTATGTCAGTGGGATAGAGACTGAGTGAACTATAGGGCCAACCTCTAAAACATACTAACTTGCAATGAAAACAGCAAGGTCATTAGTAAACGTGATAAACTAGCAAGAGTAAATGCTGACTCCTACATTACTTATGATTCCAGTGGTTTACCATCACTTCCCTTTTGCTTGTAGCATTCTAGACTGCTGTCTTGTAATAAGCAGAGATTTCCTTCCTTTGGATACTTACAATTCTTAATATGTTAAAAATTTAGGGTTTTTTGTTAGTAATTAATGGCAATAGCTACATTAATTACTCTGGTGTGACTACCATATAGGCTAGGGACAGAAGCTACACACAAACCAGTTTAAGTGATCAGAATCTAGTTTAAACCTGTAACAGAATGTAAATTCACAGTGGCTGAAACTAGCTTAAGATAAACCTGGTTGAATGTAGTATCAGACTTAACTGATTAGGGTCAAACCAGTTTATGCAACTTCTGTACCAGACCCCTTCCTGGTTTAACTTAAACCAGAGCCCCCCAGCATGCTTTTCAGCCCTGGGCTGGGCTATCTGCTGCAGACAGCAGAGTGTGGGGCAGTGCACCTATGGTGCCTACCACTTTAAGAGCAGAAAACAGGTAGCAGCCAGGTGCCTGATGAAGGCAGCCATTTTGGCCCAGGGATACAAGCTGGGCTGAAGTTTGCTGCAGGAAGGAAGTGGGTAACATCAGGAGGTAAGGGCAGCAGCCATGGGGAAGAGGTGACCCCTTGTCCTGGGTAAGACATAAAACTGCACCCTGCCAGGGAAGGGTGGTCTGATGGGGCTTCCAGGAAATGCCAGGTCAGTTACTTCCCTGGTAAAAGGTGCCTTAATAACCCCAGTCCCACATCCCTGGTGGTGTTCTAATGAGCAGGGGGAGCCCAGGCTCATTAAGGAGCCTTGAGGCAGAGCTCAGACCAGAGGAGAGACCTGGGGCCATGCCCAGGCAGCAGGGGAAAGCCTGGGGGTGCAAATGAGACCCTGAGTGAGAGGGGCGATGATTAGAGCAGCCCCATGAGTGTGGGTGAGTAAGGAGGCCCAGCGGAGGCATAGTGGTTCAGCAAGCAGCCAGGAGTGAAATAGGCCTAGTCATACAATCACTCAGTCAATGCTCAGGTGAGGGTAGTGGGAGATGCCCAATAGACTGCACCGGGACTGGCCGAGGTGAGGAGAGCTAAACCCGAAACCGGGTGAGGCTGGGCAGGATGAGTGTGGCCCCTGAGAGAGGGGCTGGTGAGAGCATAGTAAATGGGACCCCAGTGAGAGAGGGGTGGCATGTGAATGACCCTCCAGGGCTGTAGGGAAGAGCTACAACTGTGTGCCCAGTTTGCTCTGGCCGTAGGCCGGAGAAGTAACACCAGAGTAACATCTGTGAGGCATGGGACCCATGGAGGGGAGGTTAGAGATGGTATTAGGCTCTCGTCAGCAGGGTGAGTAATGGGTAGTCTTCCACCTTTGTAACAACTCTCATATTTTTCCATCAAGGTGTGGCAGATGAGCGAAGCGGGCAGTTACCCCAGGAGCAGGGTAGCTGGTGGAGACCTGACACGGAGGCTGTGCTGTTACACAGCGCTGGCCCCATCCCTTTGCTCTCTAGCCAGAGCATGGGCAGGGTGTTCCAGACATCGGCCAGTATGGCCCCCTAAGACAAAAGGAACAGGGAGTCGGCTTATTCCCCACATCCCTCCCCTCTTCCCACCAGGGGACCACAGCCAGGGTCTGCCTGGCCCAGATGTAGCAGCCCCTGTCAAGCCACCCCCCACCCCCCACCCCAACCGCAGCCTGAAGCAAATGGGGAGAGGGAGGGAGATTTAATTTCCCCTTCTGTCTCCTGTCCCACCAACAGCACAGGTCCACTGACCAGAGAAGAGCAGCAGAGCAGCCTGTCATCCATTCCCCCACTCTGGTGGCAAGGGAGAGAGCATGGCCAGAGCCAGCTGGCATGGCCCCACCATCCACTTGCCTCACCAGCAGCTGGGACTGGGGCTATGGGGCTGAACCAGGCAGTGCTGCTTAGTGGAAGTGGAGGTGCCAGCTGGGGCTGAGCCACGGGGGCCAGGCCTTTCCCAGCAGGCTGCAGCTTGGGCAGGGCTACATGGTCAGCTTGGACCCAGCTTGCCACACCCAGGCCAGGAGGGTCTGTCATGAGGACTCTGCCCAGCAGATGCAACTCTGTGACAGCCTAGCCAGGCAGCATGGGCAGGGGCTGCCTGGGTAGCAGACCGGCCAGGCGGCTCAGAGGCACCGGCAGGCTCCAAGCCTGGCAGCTGCCCACTGCAGCCACTGCTGCTGCACCCCCTGCCCTGTGCAGCACCTAGCAGCTATGGCTGCATCAAAAGCTGTGGATTGGCTGGGGCCAGGTAGACTGTTCTGGCCCCCTTGCCTTCAACTGCACTGCGCTACTCTGGTTGGGTGGGTGGGGGGAGCTTCAGCCCAGCAGCTTCTGCCCACAGCATGGAGCTCTGGCTCCAGCTCTTGGCTGCCTTCAACATACTGTGCCTGCCCACAAGGGCTGCTCATCGCACTGCGCAGGCAGAGCCAATGGAAAACAGCTGGAGCTGGAGCTCCATGCGCTGGATGGAAGAAGTGGGCCTGAAGCTCCCTCCGTCCCAAGTGGTGCTGCACGGGGCAGCAGGAGCTGCAGCTGGAGGTAAGGGGAGCAGAACAGCCCTGCCATCCTTAGCCAGCTTCCCCTTGCCTCCAGTAGCTACTACCCCTCCCATTCCTGCCCCTGCTGCACCACTCCAGGCAGCAGAGGAAGCTTCAGCCTGGTGGCTTAAGCCCAGTACACAGAGCTCCTACTCCTGCTCTGGCTGCTTTCCACCTGCTGGGCCTGCCCACAGGGGTTGGTCATCATGTCAGGTGGGTGGAATGGATTGAAGCCAGAGCTCCATGCCATGGGTAGAAGTCACTATGCTGAAGCTCCTCTTGCCCACCCAGAGCAGCATGGCATGGCACAGCCAGGGCAGGGGCAGCAGCTGCAGGGGCCATGGCAGTGGCATCTGGAAGTGAGGGGGGCAGAATAGCCCACAGCTTTTGATGCTGCCACTGGTTGCTGCACAGGCCAGGGGGGTGCAGCTATGGTGGATGGCTGCTCGGGGCCCACCAGTAACTCCAAGCTGCCTGGGCAGCCTGCTACCCAGCCAGTCCCAACCCATGCTGCTGGGCAGGGCTATCACAGAGCCACAGCCACTGGGCAGGACCCTGCCCAGCTGGCTGTGGCCCCATGACAGCCCCACCTGGCCTGGGCGCAGGGAGCCAAGAGCAATCTGGCTGACAGCCCCCACAACATCCACCCCAGCCTGGGCCTGCCCCTCTGCAACTGCTTTCAGCAACACCACCCAGCTCAACTCAACCCCACAGCCCTTGCTGCAGCCAAAACCCCAGCCCTGGGCAGATAGCAGGGCCATGCCAGCTGGCTCTTGCCAGGACCCCTGCCACCTGAGCAGGAGCGAAAGCCGGCAAACCCCAGGGTTCCATGGCTGCCTGGAGACAGCAGAGTTTGGCTTTAGGACAAGCCTGGCAAGGGCTGTTTTCCCCCTCCCCCTCCAGACACACCCTGACTGTGATCTCTAAAGGCCAGGGTGGGGGCTTACACCCCTCTGCAGTCATACTTGGCTCCTGCCTGGGGTCCTGGCCCTGCCCCTGTCAGCTTTTCTCCTGTTTTGCAGCTGCTGCTGAAGGCGCTCCTCTAATGCCCCCCAGCTTCTAGCCTGAGTCACTGCAGGCATATGCCTGCATTTCCTGAATTTCTATTCATTTGCAAATCGGTTCAACCTTTTCAGGTTAGACTAACTTGAAAAGATTGAATCAATTTAGGCTTTGGCTTTTTGAATATCTATCTGTAGCCATATAGTATATAATAATTTTTTACAGTGCGTTCACTTCAGCATTCATTGATCATGGGGGAGGGCGATCACACCGCAGGACAGGCTGGGGATACAGGCCGACTTGGACACAACTCTCAAGGTGAACCAACCAAAACCTGATGGAACAAACTCCCTGCAGAGGTGGTGCAAGCACCTACTCTGGACTCTTTCACAAAACGTGGATGTATTTCTTGCTGGGGTCACTTGATCCCCGCTGACTTCCTGCCTATGGCTGAGGGGCTGGACCCAATAATCTCATGAGGTCCCTTCCAGCCCCTAATGTCTATGAAATCTATGAAACTAAGATCAACTCACTAAGCTCTTTAAAGGGGTCTGGGATGGCATGGGCGCCAAGGCACGTGCATGGTTGATAGTCCGGAGGTTGCAAGCTCGGGGTCATAGCAGAAGCACTCACAGCACAGCCCTGTCAAATTCCAACGAATCTGCAAATTCTGCTAAATACCTTGTCAGAAGGATACAAAAAAGGAAAGGAACTTCAATAAAATATGCTCTCCTGGATGTGGTGTTTATTCTAATCCAGGAAGGTGAGGTGGGCCAGGGTTTGGTAGTTATCTACTAAATCTTTCCATTTTTTAATCACTATTTCAAAACAGCTAAAATAAGCTGCAACTAAAATACAGCCTCTTCTTTTTATTCTACACTGCCTTTGTAAAGCTTTGGGAAAAGGCAAAATAGATTGATGGTTTCACCTACCAGATTGTTGGGAATAATAATAATTACCTCTTATATATCCCTTTTCATTTTCAAAGCACTTAACAGCAATTAACTAATTACTCCTTACAACAACCTCTGTTAGGTACATAGAAATGTTTGCATTGCAGTTATTTTTTTTTCTATCTGTACGAAATTGCGGTTTTGCCCATGATTTTGCTGCTGGCTTTTTTTCTCCCTGAATGTGATATCACCATGAGCTCATTAACACAGTTTTTGGAACCAGATAAGCGTCACATAGAAATAAAGGACAGACCAGCTCCAAGGCAACAGTCAACCCTCCTGCTTCTTCAAAAAAAATGTAGGCAAGGTCACCACTGCAGTCAGGAGGTATACCTGAGACTCACGTAAGTGTACTTCAGCTAACTCAGATTTAGCTACACTGGGAAGCAGTAACATCAAAGATGCCGTGCAATGGGCTCCAGCCACCCATGTGAGTACCCAGGGCTCCAAGCAGTATGTTTCAGCCCACATTAAATGTCTTCACCACTTTTGTTCTGCAACCACGACTAGATCAGTTTTTTCCTGCTCAAACTGCACTGACAGCTGGAGTGTAAACATAGCCATAATTTACCAATGGCCACTGCCATAATTATTGAATGAGGGAATAGACATGCACCTTTTGTTCCACAGGATTAGAAACATAATAAAGGACTCACTGAAATTAAAAATGAATCCACAGATCAACAAGGTTGCCATTTAAGTCCCTATTCACTCAGTAACAAGTGGCTACATTTTGTAGTTATATTATCAACACAAAAGTACAAAATCTTGATGATTTCAGTACTGGGGTACAATAAAGAAATAATGCTAACTTAGTGGAGTAGGCTTGATAATAGGGTTTCTCTGGTTCATGGATTCAGAAGTCTGATTCAACCCTGTCTATATTACATTTTATCTTGGCCAGTAAGTCTTGCCAGAGAAGGACAAAGGAAAGGAATTGAATACAAAACCGAAAACATCATTGTGCTGCTGCATAAATCCATGGTACTCCCAAGTCTTGAATAGCATGTGCAGTTCTTGAAAAGAATATAAACATGATTTCATAGACATTAGGGCTGGAAGGGACTTCGGGAGATCATCGAATCCAGCCCCCTCTCCCAAAGGCAGGAAGTCGGCTAGAGTTAGAGGATCCCAGTAAGATAAGCATCCAAACGCTTCTTAAAGGAGTCCAGAGTAGGTGCTTGCACCACATCTGGAGGGAACCTATTCCAGGCCTTGGGGGCTCAGACAATAAAGAAGTTTTTCCTTATGTCCAGCCTAAAATGGTCTTGGAGGAGTTTGTGACCATGGGACTTTGTCATCCCTTGGGACACTCTGGTGAATAAACATTCCCCTAGATCCTGATGTACTTAGGCTGCCACCATGTCACCCCTGAGACTGCACTTTTCCAGGTTGAAGAGTCTGCCTCTCGTTCTCTCTTCATAGGGCCTATTCTCCTGTCCTTTGATCATGATCATGGCTCTCCTCTGGACTCCCTCAAGCTTTTCCACATCCTTCTTGAATTGTGGAGCCCAGAATTGGATGCAGTACTCCAGCTGTGGCCTCACCAAGGCTGAGTACAGCAGGAGGATGACATCCTGAGATTGACCTGAGAAGCATCTATGGATGCAAGCCAGAGTTTGGTTTGCTTTACCAGCTGCGGCGTTGCATTGGTGGCTCATGTTCATCTTGTGGTCAGTCATGATTCCCAAGTCTCTTTCAGCCATGGTGCTAGCGAGTGTAGCACTGCCAAGCCTGTAAGTATGGTGTGGGGTTTTTTTCCCCCCAAGGTGGAGTACCTTACATTTGTTGGTATTGAATGTCATCAGATTTGTATCTGCCCACTTTTTCAGCCTATCCAGGTCAGCCTGGATCACCGGCCTACCCTCAAGTGTGGATGTTCTACCCCAAAGTTTGGTGTCATTGGCAAACTTGGCCAGTCCACTTCTGACACCAGTATCCATATCATTGATAAAGACGTTAAAGAGAACAGGTCCATGGACAGAGCCTTGGGGACACCACTGGTCATAGAGTGCCATGATAGTTACATAGATGGTAGGGTCGGAAGGGACCTGAGCAGATCATCAAGTCCGACCCCTGCTGCGGGCAGGAAAGAATGCTGGGGTCAAACAACTCCAGCAAGGTGTCTATCTAGCCTCCTTTTGAAGACCCCCCAGGGTAGGAGCCAGCACCACTTCCCTTGGAAGTTGGTTCCAGATCCTAGCCGCCCTGACTGTGAAGTAGTGCCTCCTGCTGTCTAGCCTGAATCTACTCTCAGTCAACTTATGGCTGTTATTCTTTGTTACTCCCGGTAGTGCTCAGGGGAACAGAGACTGTCCCATTGCCTGCTGGTCCCCCTTGACAAATTTATAGGTGGCCACCAGATCCCCTCTCGGCCTTCTTTTGCGGAGGCTGAACAGGTTCAGGTCCCGTAGCCTCTCCTCATAGGGCCTGCCCTGCTGTCCCCGAACATGCGAGTGGCCCCCTCTGGACCCTCTCAATGCTGTTCACTGATGATGCCAAACTCTGGGGTAAAGCATCCACACCTGAAGACAGGAGGGCAATCCAGGCTGACCTTGACAGGCTCAGGAAATAGACGAGAACCTGATGATGTTTAACACTGAAAAATGCAAGGTTCTCCACCTTGGGAAGAAAAATCTGCAGCATCCTTAGAGGCTCGGCAGTGCTACACTGGTTTGCACTACAGATGAAAGGGACTTGGGGGTCACTATTGACCACAAGGTGAACATGAGCCTCCAATGTGATGCTGCGGCTAG
>NW_017728886.1:158812374-158831175 GCF_001723895.1 Crocodylus porosus
GGGGTACAATAAAGAAATAATGCTAACTTAGTGGAGTAGGCTTGATAATAGGGTTTCTCTGGTTCATGGATTCAGAAGTCTGATTCAACCCTGTCTATATTACATTTTATCTTGGCCAGTAAGTCTTGCCAGAGAAGGACAAAGGAAAGGAATTGAATACAAAACCGAAAACATCATTGTGCTGCTGCATAAATCCATGGTACTCCCAAGTCTTGAATAGCATGTGCAGTTCTTGAAAAGAATATAAACATGATTTCATAGACATTAGGGCTGGAAGGGACTTCGGGAGATCATCGAATCCAGCCCCCTCTCCCAAAGGCAGGAAGTCGGCTAGAGTTAGAGGATCCCAGTAAGATAAGCATCCAAACGCTTCTTAAAGGAGTCCAGAGTAGGTGCTTGCACCACATCTGGAGGGAACCTATTCCAGGCCTTGGGGGCTCAGACAATAAAGAAGTTTTTCCTTATGTCCAGCCTAAAATGGTCTTGGAGGAGTTTGTGACCATGGGACTTTGTCATCCCTTGGGACACTCTGGTGAATAAACATTCCCCTAGATCCTGATGTACTTAGGCTGCCACCATGTCACCCCTGAGACTGCACTTTTCCAGGTTGAAGAGTCTGCCTCTCGTTCTCTCTTCATAGGGCCTATTCTCCTGTCCTTTGATCATGATCATGGCTCTCCTCTGGACTCCCTCAAGCTTTTCCACATCCTTCTTGAATTGTGGAGCCCAGAATTGGATGCAGTACTCCAGCTGTGGCCTCACCAAGGCTGAGTACAGCAGGAGGATGACATCCTGAGATTGACCTGAGAAGCATCTATGGATGCAAGCCAGAGTTTGGTTTGCTTTACCAGCTGCGGCGTTGCATTGGTGGCTCATGTTCATCTTGTGGTCAGTCATGATTCCCAAGTCTCTTTCAGCCATGGTGCTAGCGAGTGTAGCACTGCCAAGCCTGTAAGTATGGTGTGGGGTTTTTTTCCCCCCAAGGTGGAGTACCTTACATTTGTTGGTATTGAATGTCATCAGATTTGTATCTGCCCACTTTTTCAGCCTATCCAGGTCAGCCTGGATCACCGGCCTACCCTCAAGTGTGGATGTTCTACCCCAAAGTTTGGTGTCATTGGCAAACTTGGCCAGTCCACTTCTGACACCAGTATCCATATCATTGATAAAGACGTTAAAGAGAACAGGTCCATGGACAGAGCCTTGGGGACACCACTGGTCATAGAGTGCCATGATAGTTACATAGATGGTAGGGTCGGAAGGGACCTGAGCAGATCATCAAGTCCGACCCCTGCTGCGGGCAGGAAAGAATGCTGGGGTCAAACAACTCCAGCAAGGTGTCTATCTAGCCTCCTTTTGAAGACCCCCCAGGGTAGGAGCCAGCACCACTTCCCTTGGAAGTTGGTTCCAGATCCTAGCCGCCCTGACTGTGAAGTAGTGCCTCCTGCTGTCTAGCCTGAATCTACTCTCAGTCAACTTATGGCTGTTATTCTTTGTTACTCCCGGTAGTGCTCAGGGGAACAGAGACTGTCCCATTGCCTGCTGGTCCCCCTTGACAAATTTATAGGTGGCCACCAGATCCCCTCTCGGCCTTCTTTTGCGGAGGCTGAACAGGTTCAGGTCCCGTAGCCTCTCCTCATAGGGCCTGCCCTGCTGTCCCCGAACATGCGAGTGGCCCCCTCTGGACCCTCTCAATGCTGTTCACTGATGATGCCAAACTCTGGGGTAAAGCATCCACACCTGAAGACAGGAGGGCAATCCAGGCTGACCTTGACAGGCTCAGGAAATAGACGAGAACCTGATGATGTTTAACACTGAAAAATGCAAGGTTCTCCACCTTGGGAAGAAAAATCTGCAGCATCCTTAGAGGCTCGGCAGTGCTACACTGGTTTGCACTACAGATGAAAGGGACTTGGGGGTCACTATTGACCACAAGGTGAACATGAGCCTCCAATGTGATGCTGCGGCTAGCAAAGCAACCAAAATGCTGGCTTGCATCCATAGATGCTTCTCAAGTAAATCCCACGACGTCATTCTCCCATTGTACTCAGCCTTGGTGAGGCCGCAGCTGGAGTGCTGTGTCCAGTTTTGGGCTCCACAATTCAAAAAGGATGTGGAGAAGCTTGAGAGAGTCTAGAGAAGTGCCACTTGCATGATCAGAGGTCAGGAAAACTGACCTTATGACAACAGGCTGAGAGCTATGGGGCTCTTTAGGCTGGAAAAGCGCAGGCTCAGGGATGATCTGATGGCCACCTATAAATTTATCAGGGGTGTTCACCAGGATCTGGGAGAATGATTGTTCACCAGAGCACCCCAAGGGATGACAGGGTCAAACGGTTATAAACTACTATAAGACCGTTTCAGGTTGGACGTAAGGAAGAATTTCTTTAGTGTCCGAGCCCCGAAGGTCTGGAATAGCTCACCATCAGAGGTGGTTCAATCACCTACATTGAACACGTTCAAGAGAAATTTGGATGCTTATCTTTCTGGGATCCTATGACCCGAGCTGACTTCCTGCCCCTTGGGCAGGGCCTAGACTTGATGATCTTCTGAGGTCTCTTCCAGCCCTAACGTCTGTGAAATCCATGCTCTGTATGCATGACCTTCTGGCAGTGGTGGTGGGGTTCCATGCCCTGGGATTCCCCCAGTGCACTGGGGCCCTGGATGAGACCCATATCTCCATCACTTGCCCACACCATGGAAACTACCCCTATTACAGCTGGAGGGGCTTTCACTCCATGGTACTGTAGGCCATTGTGGACCACCACAGGGTCTTCATGTACACGAGTGCCAACTGGGCAGGCAGCACCCAGGATGCCCAAGTCTTCAGGAAGTTCAGCCTGCTGGGCTTGGTAGAGAGTGGGTGCTTTGCACCAGAGGTGCTGGACCTGCAGCTGGGTGCCATGGCAGTCTCACCCCCCTCATTGGGGATCCAACCTACTCACTCCTGCCCTGGCTTATGTGGCCCTACACCAACCACCTGGACCCCCACCAGGTCAACTACAACTGCTGTTTAGGGCAGATTTGCACCCTGGTGGAGTGTGCCTTTGGCTGCCCCAGGGGACACTGATGCTCCCTCACCACCCACCTCAGGTTCACTGAGGACAACCTCCCCTCCAGGTCACCATCGCAGCCTGCATCACCAGCGTGCTGCATAACATTTGAGGGAAGGTCCTCCTCAAGGAGGAAGTGCAACACATGGAGGATATCTGGCAACAGGAGGACCACCTGAAGTAGCAGCAGCAGCGGTGGTGGACCCCATCTCCCCTGGGCAGAGGCCCAGGAGAGCCATGAACCCACCAGTGGGCGCCAGGGCACCGGGTGTTGGAGGCACTGGCTGGCAACCTCCTCCTGCACTCCCTGCTCTATCCCACTTGCACTGCCACCTATGGACACTCCCCCCACAACCCACCCCAGCACCACACTCACTGCAGACAAATCTCACAAGAATAAGTTTTTATTCCCCTTATATCAACCAGAACCCCCTCTGCTTCCCTCGCCAAAAAACAGAGCTCCCCTCGTCCCTCCCCGCAACAAACAGAGCCCCTCTATCACCCACCCCACCCACCAACAATAAAAACCTTCTTCCCCATGAAAACTATGTACTGTGTCCCTTATGTGCTGCCCCACCTGCTCATGCTGTAGGGCCAGGAGCTGCACCCAGAACTCCCTGTCCACCCAGTTCCATGGCTCCACATGCCGGTCTCATGCCTCTTCACACCAGTCCTCCAAGGCTGTGACCATGTGGTCCAGGAGGAGAGTCCTGACCAGGGTCCTCCTCTGGTGGAACTGGAACATCTGCAGGGCCCTGGCTGTGGGCAGCAGCAACCCTGAGGCTGCATCCCAATTGCTAAGCATGGCCAAGAGGCTCCCTGTGTGCAGTTGCAGGCCGTACAGAGTCATGAGAAAGAAACTGTATGAGTTTACAACATTTCAGAGATAAGATGCTCTGTACCAGGTACCATGTGGCACCCAGCCTCAGGTCAAGGGTTGGCCATGCATGGGTCCTCAGGGACCATGGTAATCTGGGCAGGCAGGCCCAAGCCAGCAGGCTGCCAGCTGCTGACTGGAAGCTCCCAGTGTTAGGTCTGTGGTCATAGGGCTGGCACTGGGAGATCCTCATCTCCCAGCCTGAGCTCCACAATCATGGGGCTCAGGCCAGGAGACGGTCAAGGGGCTCACGCTGGGAGATCCTCATGTTCCAGCTGAAGCTCCACAACACCGGGGGGCAGGGCGGTGCTGGGAGATCCTTATCCCCCAGCACAAGGTCTGTGGTCATGAGACTGGCTCTGAGAGATCTTTGTCTCTCAGCCTGAGCTCCGCGATTATGGGGCTCAGACTGGAAGATCCTTATGTCCCAGCTGAAGCTCCACAACACCTGGGGGGGGGGGAGGGGAAGAGGGCAGCAGTTCTGGGAGATCCTTATCTCTCAGACCAAGCTCCACTGTTGTGGGGCTTGAGCTGGAAAACCCTTATCTCCCAGCCCCAGCCCTGCGACCATGGAGCTGGTGCTGGCGATTAACGGTCTCCCAGCCCCACACTCCCAATTTGTAATGGTGAGGTGGGGGCTGGGAGATAAAGATCTCTCATCCCCCAGTCCCCAGTTGCAATCTCGGAGCCAGGGGCTTGGAGCTTCCTGCTCCTGAGGCAGAAGGACATAGTCTCCACCTGGGCTTTGGTGGCAGAGCCCACCCCAGCAGCAGGTAGTTCCCAAGGACAGGGAGCAATCTCCCACCCCCTGGTGGCTGGCTGACCAGGAGCATATTTGCTCCCAGTCAGGCATAGAGAGGTTTACTGTGCAGTACGCATGTGCATGTATACACACACATGCTTACTGCTCAGTAAACTATGCTAATTCACAGTAAAGTGTCTTATGTAGATGCATCCTTGGGCTTTAACTTGTTCCTTTATTTATGCTCTAGGTAGGGCGTCTCCATGTTCTTTTTACAATAAAGTACAAATAAATAATACAACAAAGGTTTTAGAGGTCTCTCATTAAAAGTTGCTTCTCAGAAGATAATGCAATGAAGTCCAGTTTATGAGATCTCTTGTTTTGGCTGAGCTTATGGATTCTGAAGAATTGAGTGCTCTTGCTTCCACAGTATCTGAGCACCTCACTGTTTTTACAGTATCTATCCCCACAACACCAAGATGAGGCTACGCAGTACTTTTATTGTTAGTTTACACAGGAAAGACTGAGGGGCAGAGAAGTTAGGTGGCCTGCCCAAGATCATATAGGACTCCTGTGTCAAAACAGGGATTTGACCCACTTCTCCTCAGTCCTAGGCTAACACTATCTTTAGGACATTGTTCCTTTCCTTTCGGAAAAAGTCAAATACCTTTGCCTTACAAAATAATTACTAATGAAAGAGCACAGATTGGCTTGGTGGCCAGAAAGCAGCAGTAATATACAAGAAACTTAAAGAGCCATGTATCAAAATAATCTCCCTGTGTAGAAAGCGGTTAGGCAATGTCTGGTGCCTCCTCCAGTCCTGGTGCATTACACACCTGTTAGCACTAAGAAAAGATGGTATATTAATCTGAGACTGCCTGTCAGGCCTCTGGAATATTATTCCAACAAAGGTGACAGCCATGATCTCTTTCAAATTTCCCAAGTATCTCTGAAAGCAAGAAGCAGAAATGGACGGTCCTGGAGATTATGTTATGTTCTGTTTGGAAGAAAAAAAATGTTTTTTCTTCTCCCTTCAAGAAAAGCAATACTGGCATTTGAACAAGAAACCTCATGCTGTTTACTACTGTAATGTATGGATTGACATGGAACTGTGCAGTTGTCTTCTTTGAGGACCCACCTGCATTAAAAACTGCACAGTTTGCACTTTATCACCAGACAAATCAGGCTGCTCTTTCTGATTAAACTACCACGAATAAGGGCTTGTATCCAAGTAAGCAATATAAACACCATAACAAGAAGAGTTTTGAAAGGCAAGCAGAGGGTAGCCTGAAATATTCTGGCAATTCATATAGGTCTACTCCCTTTCCTAAACAGAAGCGGGGAAGCAGGGTACAGAGCATCCCTTCCAATCAATTTATTGTTTATCAGTAGTATTAACAAAGACCTGGCAGTCAGGATATGAGTTATGTTTCCAGCTTCAGCGCTCATTTGTTGCAGAACAAGAAACTAACTTCTCTTTTCTTTAATTTGTCCAACTGTTCAATGGGAAATCATTTCCGAAGGACAATATGACCAGATCCAGACCTGTGGCATGTGGCACTGCAAACCTCTTTGCATTGCCACAAACTGCACACATTGCATGTTAAACCATGCATGGTGCTGCTAATCTGCAGCGCTGATTTCCGGGTAGCGAAAAAAAAAAACAGAAGAAAAAAGCGGCACAAAGCACACCAAAGTGGCTTGCACCAGGACAAAAGTTGAGACCGTCTCCATATGCTACAGAGCCCCTGCACTGAGGCATGGGGAACCCCGTGCTGAGGCACACTGTGCCCCAGCCAGGCATAGAGCAGCTGGCTGGGGTGCATTGTACCTCACGATGGGGGAAGAGCTAGCCCAGGGCTGCCTGCTACTCTGTCTTGAGGCACACTGCGCCCCAGTCAGTCAGGGAGCAGCTGACTAAGGTATAGGGTGCCTCAGCATGGGGGCTCCCATGGCTGCCTGCTCCACCATCTCCACATGTTGCTTCCCAGCTGGCTGGGGCATGGGGTGCCTCAGCGTGGGGGCTGCCTGCTGGCAAACCCCACACTGAGGCACCCTTCCCCAGGCCAGGCCTTCCTGCAGTACATGGAACCATGGGACTTCAAAGCACATGGGCAGGAGTGTGCACTGTGGCACAAAGTAGTGGCACAGATTTGTGCCCCTATTATTTGGGCTACTGCAAATACATGTCCCTGCTCATGTGAATGCAGCCCACGAGGCTAAATTAAATCCCTTTGAGAGAATTGTTAACTATATTTCTTTTTATTTTTCCTAGAAGTAGTGTTTAACTACAGTGGTGGGACTGTAAAGGAAGTTCCACTGGTCTTCAGCAGCAGGTATTGGAGGTAATCAGAGGGCTAGAAAGGAGAACAACTGATTTTATTAGAAGGGCCTGGTTAATCTCCCAGTGATTTCTATGGTGTCAGAATTTCATCCATGGTATGAAGAAACCAAAGCCCTCCACACATCACCAGGAAGAACTGATTAGCTAATGCTACCCATTCAAAAGTACTTTTATCAAATTAAACTGCAGAAAAATATAACCTCCTGAGAGGAGTTTATCCAGAGCAGGACCCAGGTAAAAGTGGCTGGGGACAAAGATGGTTAAGGAACCTTATACCAGTGGAAGATGATATAGTGCATCATGCAGCCAGATGGAAAGCAAATCATGCCAGCAACAGGTCCAGCATAAAGACAAATTTCCCTTGAGAGTCCTCCTTTGGATGTACCAGAGAGAGCTCTGCAGGATAAATATTTATACTGACTATTGTCAGGAACGAGAATGCATGGTCTAAAATTGCACAAACATTTTGGAATGTAGATACCATCATTCAAGTGGTACTTAATTTCCAAGTGCAACCAAAAATACGTAACTCCTTGGTTTACTGGCAATATCAGTTCTCCCAAGTGTCAGGCTGAAAAATGTTGGGCAGAAGACAACCAGAGGGAGGCAGAGTACATAACCTTAATGGAAGGGAAAAATTTGCTTGAAACCTTTCTTGTGTATAAATGACTTACTTGAGCAGTCAGGAGAGCAAGCATGCTGTGGAATCAAGTCCACGTGTTCCTCACTATCCTTAGTGGGAAGAGGTGGCAGTCCTAAAATGGTCTCACTGAGGGACAGGAAGACCATGCACACGTGTATATGCATGCATGCACACACCCACATATGCATGCATGTACATGCACATGCACACACTTATGCAACCTCCATAGCAAAATTCCAAATTAAAGAGGAAAACATTCCTGAATGCAAAAAAAAAAAAATCCCACAGAGAAAAATGCCTACAGGAAGTCAGAGCCTGACACTGGAAGGTGCAGAGCACTTTCAGCCTTCACTGATGCCAGTAACAGTGGAGAGTGCCCAACACCTGGCAAGATTGAGGCCCAAATCTAGAAAATACAGCTGTAGAAGAAAGGCAGATTATCAGCCATCCAAACCAAATTCAATTATCATATCTATGCTGCTGCTTTATTTCTGTAACTGGAAGGCTATTATTAGGCTCCCTTTCTCCCTCTCTCTCTCTCCCTGTTTTTAATATGTCTCCAAGTAATGCCTCTGTAAAACATTCAAAAAAGTAAACATTAGCTTTAGGCCACTGGATTATTGGTTTCCCAGAACACTCTGTTCTGCCCTGTTTTGTTCAGTATTTCTTTAATAGTGAAAACAGAAGAGGCTGAAATGGGTTTAATCATTTTGGTGATTCTGCCTCTCTGTCCTTAGCAGCGACCTAATCACTCACTCCAGTCTTTCTGTTACTTCAGTGAAGAGAAGTCACACCTGGGTGGAAAGGAGTGCAGAAAAATTTCCTTGAAGGACAACTACTTCCACCTCTAGTCCTAATTGTTAAAATATTAGTGGGCAAATCTCCCATCTGTACCCATGTTAATAATTATTTTATTTTCTATGCTAGAATAGGGAGGAGAACCGGTGACGAAAGTATCTTTGAACAGGTGAGGTAAACACACCCCAGGATAAGAAAAAAAAATACATTGCATAGAGCACAGTGGAAGGCAGCACCCAGGGCATTTCTATTGTGCCTATGTCTTTTCTGATAGGGATTGTTTACTTCCAGGAGCATATTTATTCACCTAGATTTTCCTTGAAAGTCCATGGAGTGATGGGGGTATGATATCAATTTGCGTGCACGTGTGCACATCGTAAGGAATATCATGCCAAAACTAGGAGGCTGTATTATGATGGGTATGTATATACTTTGTGGGGAGCTGTTATGTTGATTTTTTTCCTGTAGAAACAACCCAATGTTGCACAGGTGTTGCTTTCATGTTCCTCAAAGAGGGAGTTGAACAAAATTAGTACCATGTTGAAGCTATAGTAATACCTATCTCAACCCTTCTGGGCATGAATTGTGAAATAAATTGTTCCCCTGTATTTTACAGCCTCAAACTTTGTTGGTGACATTGGGAGCTTCTGCAACTCCAATAAATAAATTATATTTTCTGCAACAGTTTTTCCCTGTTCTAATGCAATGGCCTCTGTGGCAGAAGGCCACCTCTGTTTCTCCCCAAAAACTGTGCTCTGTGACAATTTGGTTAGGATGGGCCCAGCAGAGGATACACACCTTACCCTATCTCTTTAGGTAACCTGAGCTGGATTCGTTCCTGAGGGAGGGGGGAAACCTGCTCCCTCTGCCTATGTGACTGGCATCACATACCTGGGTGTTGGCAGTTTTTACCCCAGACTAGTGGGTGTGCTCCAGGAAGGGGACGGTCAGATGCAAGGCAGCCCCAGGGAGGCACTTGGAGTCTGGAAGGTGGTCGGACACAGTGAGGTGGGTGGCTCAACGCAGGAACACCCCCTACTGGCCCGCCACACATGGTGGTAGGTATAGGATCCAACAACCTGCTGTACTGAAGGCATAATTGGGGGAAGGGAAGAGAGTCACTGAAAACCCTTGAGCAAACAATTTCTAGTTTGGCATCAGGTCAACTGGACAGTGTAGATAGCTAGGATGGCTGATGAGTATGACCACCTGACAGTGGCTGACTTGAGAGAGCTGATGAAAGAGAGAGGCCTTCCAGCAAGGAAGGAACAAAAGAGAGAAGACCTGATTAAGATCCTGTGTAATAATGACCAGGCCGCGAGATCACCTCCAGCCATCCATACAGACCCCCCGGGGGGCAGAGGGGCCACCCTTTGAGTGGGACTTCTGGAAATTCCAGCTGCAGCTAGAAGCTGAGGAGTGAGAGCGCACGTTCAAGCATGAGCTAGAGTTGAAAAGGATGGAACTGGAAGCCCAGCGCCAGCATGAGAAGGAACAGTGTGAGCATGAAGCTAGAGAGGTTCAGCGTCAACACGAGCATGAGCTTACAGTACTCTGGATGCAGACAAACGCTGAAACCGTGGGTGCCCAGCCAGCACTACCTGCATCCCCCAGACCGAACACTCCAGGCTTCTCTCACTACAAAGACAGGGAGGCTCCTGAAGTGTTCCTAAGCAACTTCGAAAGCCAAGCACGCCAATGAAAGTTGCCAAAAGAAGAGTTCACGAAACACATGGCTGCTCTGGTCGAGGGCGACATGCCCATTGTCCTGAACAGCCTGCCCTCAGAATCAGCAGATAATTATGACATCTTTAGAGAAGCAGTGCATGTAAGGTTTAAGTTAGGTCCAGAGTACTTCCGAGAAAAATTTCATAGTGCAAACCCCCAGCCGGGAAAGACCATGAATGAATTTGGGGCCCTGCCATGGGACTCATACCAGAAATGGAAGGGAGCTGAAGCTTCCACCGTGGAGGAGGTAAACATGCTTACGGTGCTGGACCAATTCCATTACAAATGCCTGAGGGAGATTTAAACCCTTGTCAAGGATAGGGGCCCTAAAACAATCTGGGAAGCTACAAAAATTGCGGACCAGCTGTTGCTAAATAGATGGAGGCTGAACAAGAAGCTTCCCTACTTTGGGAAGGAACAGAAAGGGTACCAAAGAGGGGGAAAGGGAGGGCCAGGCCCAAAAGGGGAAAGACAGCCACCTCCTCCTGAGCGCAAGGAGGCCCCAGATTCTGACAAACCACCCAATTCAGAAAAGAAGGGGTGCTATAAGTTCAGGGAGCCAGGCCACATCAGGCCCAACTGCCCAAAGCTAAGCAACAAACCTAAGCCAGTCAGACATGCAACAGCTGCAAGCAGTGAGGGGAGAGGCCCGAGCCCCTCTGAGGGGCATGCCTGTTGCTACAGGATTACAAACCCAGAGATGACAGCCTTCCACCGGACTAAGATAATGGTAAACAGGGGAACCCTTGTCAGGGAACTGGACATAGGGTCCAGTGTGTCATTAATCAATGCCAACCTTGTTTCATCTGTGGATATAGTCCCCGGGGAGGACCCTTACCATTCAAGGGGTGGGGTCACAGCCCTTTGAGGTACCAGTAACCTGTCCCCCACATCAAGTGGAGAGGCTGCGGGATGTGCACAGAACTGGGTGTGCTAGAAGGGGCTCCTGTTCCCATCCTGGTGGGACGTGATGTTATGGAGTTAGAATACCTGCAAAGGGAGGAGGGCCACCTCCTACAGCTAGAGCCCTACTGTGGTAATGTGGTGACTCGTCAACAGAGCAGGCTAAGGTGGGAGGAGTGGAAACTTCCCAGGGCCTGGTCATCCAATTGGCTACTGAGGCAGAGGGGGAGGAAAAAGAGACTTAGACTCCCTCTGACTGCAACCAGCCCCTGGCCATTGAGGAAACCAGTGACCTCGAGGTTGGGTTAAGCGACAGTCTCGGGGAGGAGTCTGGTCAGTCAGTGGCAGAGGAAACTGAGACTCTTGGAGAGAAGTTAAAGGACATCCCCTAGGGTGAAGATGCACTACTTACAGGAGCACCAGAACTCCCTGCTCATTGCTTAGCTGGGCAGGAGGAGTTCAAGCAGGAGGTTCTAGAGGACCCCAGCTTGAAGGACCTCCAGCAGATAGGTCAGGAGCAAGAGACTGAGTTCACCACAGAGAAGAGGGAACAGGTGGTCTGGGATAAGGGACTTCTCTATCAGTTGTGGATACCAAAGAACTATGCCGAGACCTGGGAACCCCATTGCCAGCTCACAGTACCTCATAAGTTCAGACAACAATTGCTTTCCATGGCTCACAATTTACTGCGTGCTGGTCACGTGGGCAGGGAACGGACATGCCAGCAGCTGCAGGCAAACTTTTATTGGCCCAAAATTGCCCAGAACGTGACAGACTACTGCAGATCTTGTGAGATCGTGTTCATCTCGTGGTCAGTGATGACCCCCAAGTCTCCTTCTTCCGTAGTGCTAGCCAGCATAGCACTGCCAAGCCTCTAAGGATGCTGCAGGTTTTTCTTCCCAAGCTGGAGAACCTTGCATTTTTCAGTGTCAAACACCATCAGGTTCTCGTCCACCCATTTGCTGAGCCTGTCCAGGTCAGCCTGGATCACCCGCCTTTCATCTGGTGTGGCTGCTTTGCCCCAGAGTTTGGTGTCATCGGAGAACTTGGCCATTCCGCTCCTGACTCCAATTTCCACATCATTATTGAAGATGTTGAACAATTTAAGGGGTACAAGTTCATCATGATGCATGGAGCTTTCACTAGGACCATAGGACCAAACTCTGCCCTCAGTTTAACAAGTTCAATCCTGCTGACATCCATCTGTCTTGGTATTTATAAGTCCTTTTTGCTGAGCGAATGGAGATATTACCATAATTGTCCTTACCACGGTTGATCAAAATGCAATGTGTGGAGATCTGTCATCCAACCCACAGGGCTCCCCACAGGTCCTGACATTGGCAGTGGGAAAGCAGTGGTAGTGTTAATTGCTGGTGTCTCCCAGAACCACAGCTGCTCATCCTGCTGCAAATTTCTGGACATGTTGGAACTTTGTAGGCAAGATAACTTCACCCTGCATGCTCGATTGGGCCCAAAACTGCCCCCACACCACTTTTGCAGCTTTCTGGGACAGATTAATTGAGCACCACTAGTCTTTGCCATTCCTTGGGTGCATCTACACAATACACTTTACTCAAGATTAGAGCTAATTACTGCAGTAAACATCACCGTCTACACATACAGATGCTTACTGTGAAGTAATCTGCTCTAATCACGAGTAAATTTGCTACCTGTAAATACAAGTAGCAAAATTACTTGCAATTACTTACCGAGTAATATGGCACATGTAGACAGCCAGCTGGGAGCAAATCTGCTCCCAGTCAGCTGGGCAGCAGGGGACGGGAGATTGCTTCCCACCCCTGGAAGCTGCCTGCTGCCAGGGTGGGTTCCACCACTGGAGCCCAGATGGGGAAAGTGTCTCCCTGTCCCTGCTTCCCAATCACAATCAGGAAGCAGGGTCTGGGAAATACTTATCTCCCAGCCCTGGCACTATAGTCGCAGGGCCCAGGCTGGGAGATAATCTCCCAGCCTGGGCATCTCTCATCCTGGGCCCCATGACTGGAGGCCCCTGATGCATTTCCCAGCCCAGGCCCTATGACCACAGAGCTCAGGCAAGAATCTCCCAGCCTAGGCCTCACAATCATGGAGCAGGAGTTGGGAGTGTCCTGATGCTGGGGCAAGGGAACATTGCCCCCACCCAGGGTCCAGTGGTGGAGCCCGCCCTGGCAGCAGGCAAATCCCAGGGGCGTGGAGCAGTATCCCAGCCTCTGCAAGGAAACATTGGCCTCCCAGCCCCATGTCCTTGCCAACTCCTGGGCTAGCACCCAAGGAGCCTAAAGCTCCCCCTGGCTGCTGTAAGGGCCTGGTGCAGGGCCAACAGGGACAAGCTGCTGGTAGGAGCATCAAATCTTCTCCCATGTCCCTGCATGTGAGACTCATGCCTGGGACAGTTTACTCAAAAGTGCATGATTTGCACATGTAGACACGCCAGCTGTGTGAAGTAGGGAAGTACTGTATTTAGCTGAATCCAAGACAACTTCAAATTTAGTATGAAACCCCAATAATTAGAGTCCACACATGAAAAAAATTATAAATTTGTTATAATTTTCTGTGTATAGAATCTAATTATTGGAGGGTCTGCAGAGGGGCAAGCAGCACAGGGGGCAGGTGCCCCCTCCACACATTGCCATCTGCCACTAGCCTTCCTCCATGACTACTTCCCCACAGCACCAGCCCCCCATCCCAGTTCTTGTTCCCCCTGCTTTCTCCCCCCCACCGCTGCTGCTTTCCCTCAGTTGTGGCTCTGACTCCAGTCCCATTCCTGCCCAGGGCACAGAGCACATAGTGGCTCCAACCTCTGCCTAGCCAGGCAGCAGCAATTACAGCAGCAAAATCCCTGGCTCTAGCCCCAGCCCCAGCCCCAGCCGAGAACTGCCACTGCCTGGCTGGGAGGGTGTGGCCTGGAGGAGGGCTGAAGCCAGAGCTACAATTGAGGATGAGTAACTGTTTGGGGGGACAGACAGCAGAGGAGTAGAGGTGGGAAGAGGGTGACAGAGGGATAGTGGAGAGCAGAGGCATCAGGGACTCAGAGGGCAAGTGGGAGGAGGGGGGCAGAGGTGACAAAGCGGGGCTAGGGGCCCCCAATTCTGACCCCAAGCCTGGGTTGGAACTGCAGCAACTGGCTGCCTCCTTGCCTTATGTTTGAATCCAAGACAAGGCTTTTTTCCCCACCATGTTGATTGGAGGAAAAAAACTCTTACCTTGAAGTTGAATAAATACAGTAGAATTATTCCTGCTTTATAGATGGGGAACAAAGGCACAAAGTTACAAAGACCTCACATCCAAGGTCAGGTGAGAAGTATATGGCTGACACCATGAACTGACCCTTCTGTTCTGAGGCTCAGTCCAGCGCCTTAACCATAAGAACACCTGTCCTCCTCTGTTTGGGTGCTAGACAACTGGTTCATAGAATTTGTCACACTGGACCAATTCAGTGGCCTGCCAGTGGCCAAAACCAAAGGTTTCAGATAAAGGCAAAGTGTACTTCTCTGCTAGTATTCTTCATTACATGCACAATAAAACACCTGAATGTTGTTGCGATTGGCAGGAATTCTTTCCTGGTCCTTCTCACTACCAATAACTTCCTGAAGAAGAAGATTTGGCTGTCCTTGGCAAACTGTAAATGTTACTAGTCATAATAGTCAACCACTCTGGCATTTTGTAGGGGCCTTATTGTAGATGAGAGCCAAAGCTTTTAAGCAATGGTGAATTCCGATTTCCTTTCATGCATAGAACTCCTCTTAATAGTAACTAGAGTTGCATACCAACAACTATGATTTCAGAATTTTACTGATATCCATTCTCCCCAATGTTAAATTGTTTCCATAGCACATTTGCTATCTGAGTTCATAACGAATTGCAGTGTATATGATTCAAGCATGCATTCATTTTAAAATATTGTGAGGGGGTATTATATTTCCTTTACAACATTGTGACCGACTGACAATTTAACAGCAAAGGACTGTTGTAAAATGGTAGAGTTCTCAATTCTCTGAAAATCAAATTAGAAGCAAGAGGCATAGATAGGAACTAGAGCACCTTTAACTACAGAGAGGTAACTAGGGGTCCAGGAACTTCTGGAGCAAGGAAGAGACCCAGAGAAGAAGCACTAGGCTCTCTATCATCTATAAACAAGAGAAAGGGAAGGAGCATGCTGGAAAAGGAATGAGACCTCCATGGAAATGAAGCACAGTGAGCAAAAAAGGTGAGCAGGGAAACCATGAAGGGAGAAGAAAAATCAGTTCCAAAATAATTGGTGAGGAATCCAGTACCAGAAGGTGTTTCTAGGTGAACAGCTCCTGTGTCTGATGAGTCTTCATGTTTGTACCTCAGCTCCTGTACTGAAGAGCATAAATAAGGAGGTCTCCTGCTTGCTGCACTGCCTGCTACACTTTCAGACTTGTGCACTTGTGGGAGATGTTGTGGACAACTGGAGGAGAAGAGAAGCAGTCTACTACTAAAGGGTGAACTTACATGTTACACTTAGACCACACTAAAGCTGCAGAATGTTAAATAGTGTTAAAGTTAGAAGGTGCTGTGAGCAGTCGCATGTTAGGGGTTAAAACCATTTCTTGCCCATGCAGCTCTGCCTTGCCACTAGAGCAGGGGTGGTAAGCTGGGGCAGGCTTAGAGCCAGGACACCTGGGTCTATCCCTGCTCAGGGAGATGGGTGCAGCACTGGGAGCAATGCTTCCTGAGGTGCTGGAGGGCTGCAAATTGCTCATTCTATCTCTGCGGAGCAGGCTGAAGTTATCCTAACAGAAACCAGATAGCATGGTCCAGAGTTAACAGCATAACTCTGAGATGCTCAGAGGACACTTAGCATGAGCACTTAAACATGCTGATGCTTGCATTTTAAGCACTCTTCAAATGGTTTAAGCATAACATGTAGCTTCACCCTTAAGATGCTGGATGGTTGTGTTGGTGAGAGAGTCCAGCACTCTGAGGTATACTGCAGGCTCTGGCTGGTAAGGTAGCTGAACCTCATCTGTACCGAGGGTGGATTTGATAACAGTCTTCAAATACCAAAAGGATGATTACAGAGAAGATGAAGATGGACTTTTCTCTGTGGCTGTAGGGGCAAGGCGAGAAGCAATGGCTCAAGCTGCAACAGGGGAAATTTAGGTTGGTGATTAGAGAAACTTTCTGACTATAAGGGTGGTTAATCATTAGAACAGGCTGCCTAGGGAAGCTGTGGAATTTGCACCCTTGGGAGTTTTCGAAAGCAGATGAGACTTGCCTGGGATTGTTTAGTCAGGGACAATCCTATCTTGAGCAGGAGGCTGGACCAGTTGACCTCATTAGTTTCTTTTCAGCCCTACTTTCCTATGCATCTCCTGGGCCCCCTTCTATCAGTTCACTCCACAGGGGATTATCTATGTAGTAGGAGCCATGCTGCCTTGAGCACCATGGCAGGGGTTCTGGGTATGTTACATAGGCCACACAAGGAGGAGAGTGTGGGGATTCCTTAGTCTGCCACTACCACTATGTAGCTATATAAGAACAAAGCTCAACATAAACCTCCCCTCCCCAGAGGATAGGTTTTCAGCAAGTATAAATCAATTCAACTCGTTTAAAACCAATGGTACTTCACCTACATGCCCCACCCAACAAAGGATTTGCCTCCAAATATTGTATTTCAAGGAACTTCCTAATACTTTTTCTTTTTTTATCTTTGAACTGTTTATTTTTCACAAGGCATCAAAACAATCTCCTAGGAAGATTCCTAGTTGTCTTAGTTTTCCCTTCTCAAAGTAGAGGAGATTATCTACTACAAGAAACACAAACAAGCAAAGTAGTTGTATACTATGCACTGACTTGACTTACTCCACTGAGGTCAGAATCACACTTTGCCTATACAGGAATAAGCAACAGCTTCATGTTACATAAAAACATTCACTAAGGTCAGAAATACTTAGCACTCTCCGAGCAGCTGATAAACATATACAAAATAATGCTTGTTATTTTGGAGAATACAAACTACCTGCTAATCCCCTCAAAAAAGTACAGACTCAACACTGTAATTTTACCCTGAGTTGATCGTGGTCCAGTTGCCTTGCTGAGAGCTACAAGTGATCATGAAATCAATCATTCTCAGTGGTATTTCACAACAGCATTTTCTGCAGAATGTAAAAGTCTCTTTTCTTGCAGGCAGATGGACAGAGCCTGCAGGACCACATTTACTGGAGAGAAACCAGCTTTGAAAAAGTTTCGACAGCCGGCGTGGTATCTGGTCCATTTCTACTGAAATGAGTTCATTATCATTAATTTTTTGCCAACTGCCAATCAATTCTTAAATCACTCTTCAAATTAGGATGTTACAAACAATCAAAAATGTCTCTGCAGATATAGTTTGCAACATTTACAAGTATTTAGAGGTATTGTTCTGACACCACGTAATTAATATGTATAGTAAACACAAAAGACAATAACCTTGTATAAAAAACCCTTCTTCATGTTTTAGGTGCAAAAAGAACACAGAATCAGATTCCTGTTCTTTCACTACCTCTTTTTCTAATCTGTTCTTCTCTGGGGTAAATGGCAATTTATTCATTTGAATAAATCTGTTTTTTTATTAACCATGACACTTGCTTACTTAAAAGGCCTACGTAGATTTTCTGCACAGGCTTGGTTGCAGACTTGGAAATTTATCCCCTTACCAGCTCTGTTTCTTTTAGACAATTGTTTGTAAATGTATAGTTAAGAGACAGGAATCCAGATTGTCATAATTTATTTGCCTGATTTCCTGCAAATAAATCCATTGTCACAATGGATTAATAGGAAATAAAAAAGACAAAAATGCCTTTGTTTTTCTGTGCACATTTTAGCATGCAAGCCTGTGTCTTTCACCTATTGTATAATTGTTTGCTGATTAGTGTGTCTGTTAGTGTTAAAACAAGAACTTTTCTCACTTCTTCCTTCACTTCCTTTGCAGCAGACACACAATTAAAATACAGGTGTGTTTGTCACCTCATAGTCCTTGCCCTGAAAATAACAGTGGCATACTTGTCTCACTGAAGTGGAAGGAAGAAATATAGGAAATGAGTGAAAAGCAGTATTATTTTATATGGTATCATTTTACCAGTTGACTGAGCAGGAGAAGGAAGAGGTGAAAAAAACCCCACAAGGTATACTGTAAGTATATTCAGTGCCTTATCTGACACTGAATAGTACAAGTAGCACCCTTGTGAATGGATTTTCTACTGCCTCATGCTATACAGATATCAATGGCTTAACACACTAGGTACATATTTAGGGTGTGATATTTGTTCATTTTTTTCCAGAGAAAGAACAACTCAAAAATAAGTTTATCACCACCTGGACTGGAGGTAGCATAACTATGTCTTTGTAGACATTTATCACCAACATAGTATTGGAGTGCCTTCCACCGGATACTGTTCTGTTTGCTTTGGCAGATCCATGTTTGCAGATCTGGCTATGGGCTGAGGTTGTACAACAGGTGCAGGGGAGAGAATATGTTCTTCTGTCTCCTAGAGTAACATACCACAACTTCCATGTTGGTTTGCATAGTCTGGGAATCCTCCTCTGAGTCAGGGCCTTGTTACATGTTGCACTTTGAGCTGCTCACTAGAGGTGTGCGAAACAGGCCGTATTCAATTTGGATTTAACCCAAATCAGGGACAGTGATTCAGTTTGTTGATTTGGATCACTGTCCCGATTCAATTCACCAAATCCAAATCTGAAGATTCAATG
>NW_017728886.1:158831668-158869126 GCF_001723895.1 Crocodylus porosus
CCTGTGGAACGCTCCATCTGCCCCACCATCTCAGTGTTCACGGGCCACCTGGTACCTTGAGGTACGTAGAAAAAACATTTAAAGCTGGGTCTATGTCTGAATTGTTGAAATTTTCCAAATCTCCCCAAACTGATTCAGAGGGTTCCAATTCAATTCAGAGAAACTAAAGGGTCTCCTGATTCGATTCAGATTTGGCCACCAAATCAGGCCAATCTCTGCCTAATAGAATCAGTGATTGAAGCTTCGCACAGCCCTTTGCCACATTGATCAGTGTTAGTGCTAACTCGAGTTTGGACCAGTCACACCTGGAGGCTAAAAGCCTTCTCTGACTGTCCCCTATCTGCATAGCTCTGGCTTGCCACTAGAGGGCTGGTGAGCAGGGGCCCGATTAGGAGCTACAGCTGTGAGTTGCCACTACAGGGCTGGTGAAGTAGGACAAGTCTAGGTAGTGGTGGGTTGGAGAGAGGTTGAGATGGAGGGGTAGGAACATGAAGCTGAGAGAGTTATTAGGACGGGGGTTAATGAGGTGGGAGATAGAAAGGAAATGTTGGCGGGAGGGTGGTGAAATGAAGTCAGCCAGCAACCAAAAGATAAAGTAAAAAGAAAAAAGAATTTTAAAAGAAATAAAGAAGTAGTAAATGAAAGACGGTCTCACAGGATGTAAGATTTGGGGTGTGAGGGTATTGGTCATGTTTTTCAGGGTGGCTAGGAGGTGGGAGAATGAGGGAAGGTGCTTTTGAGGGAGCAACTGCCCATGCCCTGGGAAGGAAGCCAAAGCTTATGGGGACCCAATCTGGTTCCCTACCATGTTCCCCCTCCACCACTGAAGATGCTACTCCTGGACCCATCCATGCCCTGTGAGTTGTCTAGCTGGTATGTGCCTTGCAGGTTGTATGTACAGGGATGTACCCCTGGGGGTGGGAAGGTCACACCTTGAGGGTGGGAGTGGGGGCGGGAGTTGGCTTGGTGCCAGAACCACCCCCTAGACTTTAGAGTTCAGGGAGTAGAAAGTTTGTCCACACAAAACAGGGGAGTGGGGGAGAGGACGCTGCATCCTGGGATGCTGAAGGACTGCAACTTAGGCAGCTCACTGTGGAGAGTGGCCACACATTAATGGGACACAAGCTGGATAACATGGATAAGAGATGAACCTGCCCTGGAGTGGCATAACTTTAAGCTACCTAAACTGTTCTTCAAACAAGTTTCAGATGTTACTGTGTGGACAATCCAGGGGTTAAGAGTTCCAGAAGCCACTTGGATTTAATGTTTAACAAGGCCCTCAGACAAATATCATGCTGGGACACTCTGAGCTGCTCTGCATTCGGTCTAGGTCCCTTCTAATCTATCTGAGAATGCCTGGAGCACAATTTACAGCTAGCGTTTGCCCATGTCTACATTCATCTGTGGGTCACTATTTATAAAAGCTGGGGCAGAATGGCAACTAATGAAGGTCTGGGGTTTGCAGATACCACAAGTTCCCACATTTCTACATAGCTCTGAATATTCAAGTATCCAGACATATGCATTTATGATGTGTACAGACATAGATCTCAACTTTTTCCTACTTAACTCCTTAGGGTCTCATTGTGTCTCACTCTGGCTCTCAATCTCCAATGGGATAAAACTGCATAGCATAGCTGAGTAGATTACCCTGAGCCAGATCTGACTTAATATAGCTGTTTTGCAACAGAATAAAATAATGAGGTAGCAATGATGAAAAAATATTTTTTGTAATTCTGGAACTGGATGACCAGGTCATGATAGAGCTGAAATCAGAGATTGTTGCTGATTTTTTTTCATTCCAAAACATTTTTGATGGAAATTGGCCTTTATATTTAAAAGAACATTTTTAAGGACACATTTTAACCACATTTGAGGTTTTTGTTCTCCTCCATATCCCCACACAACTAGACCCCTAATAATTTTCTAGGAGGTTTGTTTTCCTTTCTGTTTCTTTTTGATTTTATTTTCCTCCACCCATTTCTCTCTGTTTCCTCCTCATTTGCATCCTCTGATTTTTTTCTTCCTTTTCCTATTTGGAATCTGGTGAAAGGAAAGGAAAGTGAAGGAGAAGGGCAAAACAATGACAAATGAAAGAGGGAAAAAGGAGGAAATAAAAAAACAAGGTTTCTTTTATTTAAATTTGTCCACCAATGCCTCAATATCGTGAGAACATTAATTTTCTTTAAAATGTTTGCAAAAACTGACATCACATTTTTCAATCAGCTGTAACATTTATACTGATTAACAAGATCAACAAGAACAGTTGCAGGAGTGTTTGAAGTCATAATGCAGATTAATATTTCATCTCCATGGTATTGTTATTTCCAAAGTTTAAAGCAGAGTCACAGCCTGCTTGCTCGTGTACACTTTGTAGCAAGGCAAAATGGTTTCCCTTGCTTTTGTCTTTTTCAGTTGTCATATCATTCTCCTTTGTTTTAATATGGTATTACCTGTGCTTGTCTTGTAAAATGTAATCTCAATGCCATCTATAGCATTCTCTTTACTGCCTCAATTGTGCTAATAAGAAACATTTAGAAGCTGCTTCTTCTCAGAAACTGCATTAATGAAGCACTACCATTTGTTATCAAAGATTCAGCAGTTTTGACAAGTGACTTAGTTGATCACAAAAGTGAGGTTGGGTTAGAGGGAACCTGTGTTCTTGAGATGTGGGAGGTGAATTCTCGCCACATTCAAAAAAATAAACAGAGACAAGTTTGATGAGCTCAAATTCACAGAAGAGCTTTTTAATATTTCCTGAGGTCCTAATCAAAGAAGCATCTTAACTGGTCCCAAAGGGAAATGTAAGATGAAAGGAGCTGACATTGATGCCCATACTACCTTGCCTGGTTGCTACTATTTTTTTTCCCTTTTGCCTGTTACTAAAAATATCTCAGTTGGTAAGAATTAGTGCTAGGATATTCATGCAATGTCACAAACAACAACCCATTGCCGACTGTATAATAATTTTAAATTTTTAACATCTATTAAATTAAAATCAAGGAAACTGACATAGATCGCATGAAAGAAGATACAGCACCTCTAGCTTATGCCAACTAAAAATAAGAATTATTAATGAAGCTAGGCTTTCTTCTGCTGTGCACATTAATTATTTATGATAATAATACTCCGCACTGCCATATTAAAGAATTTTCTGCACCCAGCTTCCCAAAAAACTCCATCTTCTGAAACCCTCAACATGTTAAAAACCACAAAAGAATGCATTTCTTTCAGTGTATTTATTATACTGGAAGATGAATATAGTCTTGGGTTATTAAACTGGAATGAAAAACACATCTTATTAGAACTTACATGGTGATTTTTATTCTCACTAGTTTCATATAAACTTAATGATGCAGACTGCATTTTTATGCTCATCTATTTTAAAATGGTGCCTGGAGCAAAAAAAGCTTCCATTAATGCCAGTTTGGTATTTCAAATACAATTTGATGTAATTTACTTCAAATATATGTGAACAGAGAAGGATAATGTTGAGAGCATTTTCTGGATTCAGATGTGGGTTAGCTCATGGCAGTGATTTGTTAAAACACAAATTTTCTGCAAAAAAAATCTAAATTGCTTTTCGGGGAACAAGACAAAAACTGAATATCATTGTGGAAAGATTTTTTTTTCTGTTTCTTTTTTTAGGGTATCTTTTTATATTCAGGATGAATTTAGGCATTATTATTTATAAACCACAAGTAAACAGAAAGTCATTTCATACAATATGGGGTCAAATTTAGAACTGGCAGAGTGGGTAAAATTCTAATTACCTACGACTACTATGTATTGTGCAGATTCTACAATTTATTTAACTATATAATGTGTGTATTGTTTACAATATATAAATAATACTTACTTATTATTTACAAACAATTATTTACTTATGTTCCATATGTAAAATCTTTTCTGATGTCATAGAAACCTTTTACCAACTTTATTTTGGCCCTGATTCTATGTACAATTACATTTTTGCTTCATACCTCTGTACAGTCATACTAAAGTTTACCTTACACAGCTCCTACTGCATTGGGCAATTAAATTTAAATAGGGGTGTAAATGTATACTGAATCGAGGGCTAAGATATGAAAAAGGGAGACTTATGATGTTAGCAGCAGAGACTTCTTAAGCAACACACACCTTCTTAGTCTGAAAAAAAAATATATATATATGCTGTTCTATGTACATGATCGTGTGTGTACATACATGTGTGAAAGGAAGAGTATAGCATTAAGATTAAAACTTGATATATATCTTATTTGTGGAGAGATCATTTGGTATTTGCAATATATGTAGATAGTTCATATAAAATCACATTTTGAAAAAAAAATAGTTGCAGTATATGCAATTTATCAGCTTTCCTTTATCGCTAAACTCCGGGCACAGCTGTATCTCTCCTCTTATTTAGGAGAATATGAGCTCTCCACTACTCCAGAAGGAAAGACAAAAGCAGTGGATTTATCTTTTCACAGTTGGCATTAAATCTCTATTCCATTTCTTATTTGAGATTAAGTGGGCAACAAGGAGATTTTCAAAAGTGTCTAAGAGAATTAGGTGCCTAACTTGCACAGAGAGCTGAGAACCTGTTTTCCTGCAGTATTTTTATACATTCTACCCAGACAGAAGATAGATTTGCACTGTATAGATTAACTAAGGCCATGCATAGATGTTCTATTTCTACTTGGAGAATTGTTGCTCTCCCAGTAGAAACTGTGAGTGTACAGCCAATTCCAGCTTTTTATCTAGAAAAAAAAAAAAAGTGGGAGTTCCAGGAGAAAAATAATCCAACTCCAAACAGAAGTCACTTCCTGGAGAGTTTCTCCCAGGAGAATGAACACTTGTATACTTTCCTGCAGCTTAACTCCTCCCAGGAGCCAAGAGAAGTGGAACCATGGGGAAAGGCTCCCTTGCCTTCCAGAAACCAGGGTCAACCCAGTCTGGAGAAAGTCTGGGAGGCAGCTGCTCTTGCTTCTCCCATAAACCAGTGGTCTCCAAACTTTTTTGATCGCACACCCCTATCAGTAAAAAATTTTTGAGCATGCACCCCCAATATATGCATATTTATCATCTAAATAGAAGTTCTAATATTTTCTCTGCTCACCCCACTTTGGAGACCACTGCCATAGACTACAAAGCCAGGATCAGCCCAGTCTCAGGAAAGCGCAAGGAACAGGGAGCAGTTGCAGGCTGCCTACCTGTACTATCTCCTCTCCCAGAATCATTTGTAATGATGGACATTTTCTGCCACTCGAAATGAACACATGTATGCAGCCTCAATCAGAGATGCAAAAAGCTTTTGCAAGCAGCAAGTCACTTCATCAAATATGAGGAAGTGAGCTGCTGCTTATGAAAGCTTATGCATTTAGTTAGTCTATCAAGTGCACATCTACCCTGCCTTCTGCCTGACTTCAGACTAACACTGGGTAGAATGGAAAGAGGTGGTCAGCAGACTCACTAAGTACTGAGAGTATTTTTACAATTCCACTGCCCCCGCCCCCAGCATGAAATAGTCCCTCTAGCAGAACTAAATGCATTAGCGCTCATCGCCTCAGGAATCATGTCTCTCTCCTGCCCTCTGCAATGGATTGTAGAAGCTGTTGGACAGTCCCTTGTCACCTGGAAGCACATCAGCAATTGGCACTATAAATGGACGATGAAACATGATCCTACTATACAGGCAATTCCTGTCAGAGAGCTATGGTTAGGAACTGCAAGTGATCTGGGATCAAAAACATAGTGAGGCCTCATAGAGAAATTATTTGTTTTTTTTTATGTATAGTTTTTTTTATGTATACACTTTATGTATTTTCTATATTTATTATAAGGCCAACAGAGACAGTCTGCACTTCATCTATATCTTTTTTAATTATAAAAAGTCTAAGTTAAGATTGTGTTTTAGGTCTCCATAGAGAGCTCTCAAAGCTACTCAGAATGGCTGGGCTGTCCTACTGCCCCATTCTTATCCCCCATTTTGCCAGAACTTGGAAGCAGGCCTGTGCTCAGGGAATTGTTCACCAACAGGTTACGGGACTCGTATGTCCCCTATATGCTGCCAGACCTTCCGCACGCTAGGTGCCAAGATGCAACAGACGAATGAAAGAAGACCGCTTTAGTGAGCGAGATGACGCTAATATCAAAAAACCAAAATCACAGCTCACTGATCGCCCATACTGACTACAGTAATTTAAATATTAAATAATGAAAGGCTGTTGAAAAGGAAAGGCCTACCATCTTACAAAATTTGTGACTATAAACAAGAAATAAGCAGATGGACTCTAGACTATGAGCTGTCTGGGACAGGGGCCATCTTTCATGCTGCTGGTTTGTACAGTACCTAGCATCATGGGGCCATAATCCTTGACGGAGGTTGCTCATAGCTACCGTTTCAGGAATAAATAAATAATATTAATGGACCCATATGCACCAGGGAACTTCACAGCATGAACATATCTTAATGATTTTTAAAATGAAAACTAAGCAGGGAATACATAGAATTGTTCCTAAAATGTATTACTAAATTACTTTATCAGGCATCACTAACTCCTTACGATTTGGTTCACAAATGCTAGCATATAAAACCAAATTATTGTCACCTAAACAAACACCTAAATATGCATTCATGAGCATATTGACTTTCTGCTAATGGACTTTTCATCATCATTATAAGATGCACAGAGGAAGCAAACACAGTACGTGATGTTAGGTGTTATAGGACAATTATGAAAGGAGATTAAAATTAGCACTTCAAGTTTCCCCAGTTGAAATATTTTGAAATTTTCATTCTGGTTCCCTTAAGCCAACCAACTGAGGCATCAAAAATGCATAGGTCTAATTGTTTCTATATAGATGTCAGCATCTTGTGCAGGTTAGCATATGCAAAAGGCAAATAAATAATATATAAAGGAGAGATATATGGTGGGCCTGGCACAGATGAAGGGAGTCAGGATCCTGAAAAGAGAAAGTCTTTTCACCAGAAGGTGGTATTTTGACATTGTGTTGGGAAAAATGGGCCTCCAAGACAAGAGTGCATGAAGGTAAAACAAGCAACTAAGAGGTATAACGCTTCCTGAGTTTGCTTGTTTGGGGTGCTTCTCCCCCCATTACATCCAAATGTCCCCTTTAAGTGTCTCATTGTGGAAAGAGCACCTTGACAAAGAAAAGGGTAAGAATACGCTGCTGCAAATTATTTTTATGTGCACACTCTGGAAAACATGGTTAAACCCCAGGCCAGTAAACAACCTTAGAAGATTGTGGGCTTTTCCAATGTGAGAAAGTGAGCTGGTTTGACCTTTGAAGAAGTCAGCCGCAGAGAAAGGCATGGATGATTTGTCTGCAATCTGTCTGCCTCATGAATAATCCTGTTTTTGTGCCTCACAACTATGACCAGTAGTGAACAGGACTCTGAAAGGTGGGGTGCAGACGATGGGTGGTATGTATACACTACACCAGGGGCTGGCACCCTTTTATTAATGGCAGGCCATCCCTTGAGATCTAGCTGTTGCTAAGAGCTCTCAGTCCCCCATTGCTACCATAACTGTCCCTGTTCTGTGCAGAGGGCCACTCTCCCCCATCCCAATGCAGCCTCCACTAGAAAACATGCCACTGAAAAGTGTGGCAAGCATCAATTTGGGGCAGCAATTTTGGCGGCAAGAGGGAGCAGATACTACAGTTATGGGGGTAAGGAAGGAGGAGGAGAACAGACAAAAAAAAATAAGGACAGCTGAGCAGCATCAGGGGATTAGTGTGCCATTAGTGAAACTCAGGGCAGTTTCCATCTCTGTGCAGCACCATGCTGTACTGAGTTTTGCTGAAGAACTGATGGGAAGCATGACCACACCACTGCACTTCCCCTAGATCCTCCACTCACTGTGGCTAAAAATATGTAATAACTGTAAAGGGACAGGAGTGATATTGACCTTTTCCAGGCTCTTTCTCTCTGTTTCTGATAAAAACAAATGTTATGAGGTTTTCAGCAGAGGCTTCCCAAGTGGGTATTAAATTGATACGGCTATCATGAGAGGCCTATATCTCCTTTCATCTAGTCCACAATGACTAGCTATCATGACTGGCTTTTGACAAAATTCTTTTCTAGTGTGCATCAGATGTGTCCACCACTTCAGACTTTCATTGGTAACAAAAAAAACAACCCCTTGTTTCCTTGGGAAGAGTAAATAAGAAAGACTAGGCTTGCTGTCTTTATTTTCAGCTCACAGTTTTGAGTCCCAAGACTGATAAAGTATCTGTAATTTGTCCGTGGATTTATATGTTCATCAATAGGACAAAAACTCTTAAACGACATCACAGCTCAAGTAAAATATATACCTACAAATACAGTCCAACTTAATTCCACATACAATCACATTAGACTCTAAGCATAGCAGGTCAGATCCTCAGCACATGTAAAATTTAATCTACTTCCAATATCTGCAATATTTGCATTAAGCCCAAGAAGACTGCTAGATATTTCAGATACACCCAGCAAAAGGCATACTCTAAAACACAAAAGCCATTCCCTGACATACAACTGATTTCAATAAAGCAAATAGTGACACTGTAACAAGTAACCCAAAAGGCCAACAGAAGAAAATACTGGAGGAAAATCATATCTGGTGACAAGGAGAGAGTGTTTAAAGCTGCAGAACAATAAGCTATGAATCTATAGCAATGAGTGAATTTATGGGCTTGGTTTTCCTTCCCAAACCAGCTTCACATTTTCCTTGGCCACTCCATGAATAATGCAAGTTTAAGTAGAAAAAAATATGACCCCACACATTGCTCCTTCACCCCTTCTCTGAATGTCTACACCAGTGGTTTTCAACCTGTGGTCCACAGACCCCTGGGGGACCACAGACTATGCCTAAGGGGTCTGTGAAAGATGACTGTAATCAATCAAAAGTATGTGAATACCCACACTTACAATACAAAGGGCTCCACATCTACATTCAAAATTTCCAAAGTCATCTGCAAATGAAAAAAGTTGAAAACCACTGGTCTACACCATTCTCCAGTTGGACTGATGCCAGAGGGGGATTAAAGGGATGATTGTAATAGCAGTTCAGTCTGGGTACCATTGCCTTCTCTAACTATTTTTTTCAATAATAAACGCATCAGCTTTCATTATCAGAATCTAGAAGCTCGGTTTTAAATAAGGTTGGGCTAGAACCTAAATCTAAACCCTCCCAAATTTAGGATGATTGTGTATTCCAGGGACCCCATATCCATGACTTGTAAGGCAAATTGTGGACTTTAGGATTTGCATTTCAAGACACGAGATGGGATGTTTTGCAAGGAAGTGAGAAGTAAACGTGAGGCTAAGAATGGGTGCACATAGTCTCTCACAAATCCCCTAAGATCTAGAAAGATCTCAGGGGGATGAAAAGTTGGAAAAGGGCCTGCTCCAGACATATGGAATTCCATGAGGAATTCCTAAGAAATGCACGGAGCTGAAACTTGTCAAACTTCCTTTTTCCAACCAGGATTAAACTTATGATGGGGGCAATGGTAGTGTTGATATGATGTTATAGCTGTGATGATCCAGGAAACATGTGAGAGGCAAGGATTTTTGTGGGTGATCTCTTTTACTGGATCAACTGTTTGGTTAGGATAGGCTTAGGCAAACATGCAGGCATCACAGTACCCTTCCTAGCAGATCTAAATAGCAGATGGGCCAAAAGATGGGGACAATGGGATTCAATAGCTGACCCCTGAATTTGCATCCTGGCAGAAAAATAACAAAGTTATTTCCATTTTTTTAAATTAAAAATGCTGATCTATGTTTTATTCATTTAGAAGTAATTTCAGTTCACCTTTAGCCTTTGATATTTCTTGATTGTACTATTTACTGACATGGGTAAAATACGACTCTTGCTGACATAGCCTGATGGGTTAAAAATATGGATGACCCATCCACTCCACTTTACTGCTGCTGTGATTTAGTAAAAGACTAGTTGCTGTCAGATCTAGTAATTTGAGACTCATCTTACAACGAAGTATATATGCTGATGAAAAGCTGCTTTAGCAGCAGAGAGACTGCTAATTGTTTGATTATACAGGTCTTCACATTAATGAAGCACTATTCCATGGATTTGGAGCATGGCGTGCAACCAAATTACCACCCCAGCACTCAAGCTGTGAAATCTGATTATTCATTAGCCAGTCAGTGAGTGGTACAAACATCTTCTCTTTTTTCAAACCGTCAAATGAGAGTGACTGCTTTCCCTTCTCTCCTTTTACCGCCCCCCACCCCCATCCCTTCCTTTGAGAATATGAAGGTTTGGGGGGGTTGTTAACAATGATAGTAGCCTAGTCAAGATTTCAAGGATGAACATGTTATAGGAAACAGGGTCCCAGAAGCACTGGTATTTTTCTCCAAACTGTGCCCTTCTCATACCATTTATCCTCCATGTTTGCTTAGTCTTGGCCTCCCCTGAGCCTGTCACTGACTGACAATTGTGGTGCACTTAATGAATTGAGAGTAGACTATATCCTCACTAATTGACAAGATTTAGTAAAAGACAAGGAATCAAAGCAAGAAAAGTTCAGAATGCATCTGCCTACACAAGACATACTGGTTTTAAGATGGCTATTCCTAAAAAGCCACTAATTTACAAATCTTGTTCTTTTATAAATGGGAAAAATTCCCTTTCTGCCTCCAATAAACACTGAGTAATTTTACTCAGTTTAATTGGCAAAAAAATAAATCTTTTTTTTTTTTTGGAGCTATTTCTCTGACAGTGGAACAGACAGCTCCAACCTGAGGGAGAAGCCGGCTACAGTCAGTCTATTTATCCAGTAAATGTATCTGGGATCAGTTACAAAATGAGATGAGTGGAAATCCTTCCTTGCATAGAAGAGAGGTACTGACATCTCCAGCAAATGGGATTATCTGTAATGAGATTACATACAAAGAGATTAAGATGTGAACTGACACTCCTAGGAGATACAAAAGAGGCTCCTGAGACAACAGAGAAATGAGGTGTCAGAAGCAGAAGGTGGAATTGCTTCCTTGAGAAGGTTTTTCATGGTAATGATAATGATCTTACAGTTATAATAGTGCCTTTCATCCAGGAAGATCCCCAAAGAGCTTTACAAACTGTACATGCGAATCTTTTAGCCCATCATTGAAATGCATCCACCTCTGGGTGGAATGCAGCAGTTTTTAACAGTGCACAGCCTCTAACACATTAGGACAAAAAAATAAGGTAAATATCCTCTGAAGCTGAACATGCAGAGGAAAATTGGTTTGTTAAAGTGCAATTGCTGAAATACGAATTTTGGACAGAAGCATACAGCAGAGGCAGCTTATGTTATAGTTTTCTGTTGTTCACCAAACAAACTATTATAACTATTTAAATAAAATTGAGGACCAAATGCATCAAGACTAAACTGAGAAAGAAAGAAGCTGCTGAATGGTTTGCTGTTATAAAATTTAATGATACACTCAGTCACAACCAGCGGCTGTGCGAAAGCACAGTGCATTTTCTTCCACTGGAAAGTTTGCATAACTTGATATATAAGATGGATATGCATGTATTGATACTTGATAGATCTGAGGGCCTAACCTCTTGTATTCATTAAAGAGATAGCAGTATGACTGATATAGCCACACATCAACACAAGCCTATGGACTCACAGTTTACATGTGGGTAGTGATACACTGGTAAGGCTAACTTCATAATCATGTAAGAGAGGATCAGTCTAGCCACAACTTGTCGAAGATAATTAAACAAAATATGCACAAATCACAATTCCCTGAAAGAGAATGATGAAAGAAGTGTCAATTCCTTATTCTGTTTCAATTCAGAGAGCACGATATACCTTCGCACCTGCAGTCATGGGACCTGTTCCTAGAACATTACAGGAAAAACAGTAGACTGTATCTATTGTACTGCTAGAAGAATTTGACTGAAATATCTGTACAGACAAGGCCTAAGGAAGAGGTTACAGATATATACATACACAATCCTGGGGTACAAATGTGCTAAACTGCCACAGTTGTTCTCAGGATATTTTATTAGTCTTCTTGTCACTCTTACAACTGAGGCTTAACAGAAACAAAATGTACCTAGATGATATGGTGTAAAAGGCACTGCAGTTAAACAAGTCTCCAGGTTGGATTGTTTCAACTTTCTGATAAAGAGAATAATTAAACATTTTCTTTGCTCCTCCACTCGTGTTCATTCTGCCAAGCAAACCACCAGCACCAATGCCCAGAAGGCAACCTACCTTTAGATTGCGGACCTGGGGGGTTAGCATCAGAAGCTATTTATTTTGTTACACTGCCTTGGCCAGAAGTTTAAGTTTACTATATCACAGCTATTTCAATATACAATTAACTAGCTAATTGCCCACCATAGGCCAACTCAGTAGCATACTTCAACATCACATTTCATTTCAACAAAGGGTGCCTAGGTTCTGTTGCAACTCTGAGCAAACTGTGGACTCTGTGGTTCAGTATCTGCAGAATAGATGATGATGTTATTTATCCTGGTAGGGATGGTTTTATTTTTCTGGCCAACACACCAACACAAAAAGTGGAAAATATGAAACTTTGTAGTACCCCTTAGGCACCACAGATTGATGAAACCTCTACATAGTAGAACCATTTTACCTGCTGCTTCTGTTCAGCAACCAACCTCCAATCTTTTGAGTTCCCCATATCCATACAAGTAGAAATTCTCTTCCTCATTTCACTGCCACTTTTGAAATGCATATTTCATAGTAGGTGCCATTTCCGCCTGCTTGTTTATTAACAACACAGTTCTTATCAATGAAAGTATTCCCTTGATCCATTTATTGAACTTTTCAGCCGCTATAGTTCTTTAACAGCATAGGACTGTCAGTGAGGGGTAAAAAGCTCTAGGAATGACTCTTTCATACTTGCATACGAGGGCTTTTTCTGGTTTAGTTCATTACACTTGGGAAACTAGTGAAAAAGCACTATTTTGTTTATGTAAGTTGAATATCCACTAGGAAGGTTTTCTGTCATGGTTATACCGGCAATATTTTAAGTGAAGACTAGACCTAAGAATGACAGTTTCAGGTTACAAATATTCCTGCCCAAACTCTGGACTGCCATTCTGGAAGTAGCTGGCTGCAGATGCCTGCCCTCTCCATTCCATATTTTGCTGGCTGGGAATGGAGAAGATTCAATGTGATAAGATCCACAGCAGACCAGAGCTTTAAGTCAGAAGAGGTAGACCATCAGATTTTGAAACCCAGGACTTGCCCTTTCTTTTTAAGGATTTTTTTCTTTACTCTCTGACTTCTAATGTCACTGTATTTTAATAAATTCACTTCACTGACACTGAATCTCTTTCCAAGCTAAAGCAAGTACGGATGAACTGAAGATAGCAACTCACTAAAAAGGTGACTGAAAAGCTACCACAGGTTTTTCACTTGTGAAGACTTTGATGCTGTCAAAAAGCAGTTACCCTTGGCAAGTCCCACTATGGACAAGTATCTAGTGCCTGATGAAGAGGATCCCACTTGTCAGCACTGTTCTGTAATATTCAACAATTTTGATCTCTGCCTAGGATGCCAGCGAATGCCTCTAGTCCAAAGCAGCAAGAAATGCAGCAGCTTTCATCACCCACGCAGAGGCTTTCATTTTAAAAATAATGTCTTTCAATGTCAGCTTGGCCAACAGCTGCTTCTAAAAGATTAGAGCTTTTCTCTGCCTTCTCTGGCAACTCAGATGGATTTGTTTGCCTCGTTTACATTGCACTTCATTGTTCAGCTATCTGTAAGCGTGATCAGCTCTGGCTTCCAGTATTTCAAAGCCTGTGGCATCATCATAATCTAATACTGATTGGGGAGGGTGGGGGGAAGAAAAAATCTTCTTCCAAGTTGCAGCTGTTGAATTTGTGAGGGGTAGCAGGATACATTTTGTGCCTGTGGACTTTATCAGCAGGGTTCAATGTATTCATGTGACATGGCACTTCTAAGTTAAGATAGATAAGGCAGAAAGAGGTGACATTTATCTCAGTTATTTTCCAAGGTGTTTATCACAATAGTATCTAAAATAGCACTTACGTATCAAGATCGTATGGGTTTCTTAGAAATATCCAAGATAAAAAGAAGCAATGTCTCTTAGTTTACCTCATTCTTCGCATGCACTGCTGTATTCCAGATATATCTGTCCCTCTTCTATGCCATACTTTTCAGAAACTAAATACTTGGAATTGGACTGAGGAACTACCCACAAATATCGAGGAACTATCTTAATACACGTTAGCTTCACACTCATCATCAGAGCTTTTCTGGCCATACTAAAACAGGCTCTTGGAGCATGCTCTCACATACACAAGGAAGAAAAGTAAGCAGAACAAACTGGAAGAATTCCCAAACTTTTGATATCCCTGTGCCTAAGCTAAAGCACAGGAATCCAGCCATAGATAAGCACCAGAGACCTAACTTTGGGAGCTGTGAAGTACCTGTCACTCCTGTTGAAATCACATATATGTTCTCCCCATCTGTTTTCTTTCCCCAGAGCTTCATGCCCCTACATCACCTGGTTGCTCCATCTAGTCTGTGCAGTAGCTTGTGAGAGCTGATAGATACACTTATCTAGATACTACTTTATTTCAAGTCTCGGTCACCCTGCCAGAAAGACAGAACGTGACAAATCATTGCGACTCTACAGTCAGACAAAATGTTTAAAACAATTCAAATTTCCTTTGAGTTCAGCTTATGTCACAACAAACTCTACAGTAAACCATCTGGCTCAGATGCTGCTTACTCAAGAAAACATTCCCCAACTTAGAGATGATGAGCAGACCTAACAAATGTTCTTCTTGCTTTGAAGAGCATTAAAATCAAGATATCAATTTCACTGTGATTCTTACAGTATGTCCTCATTTTTTACAGCTGTTACAAGTAGATAATTTGCACCTGCAAAAGAAACATTTGCATACGTGTGCATACAATGTACAATCTATTTTGCACATGTAAATACAAGTTTTGAAGATAACATATATCCATACTTGAATAATAGACCCTAAATATGCCTTTCCCTCAAAAACAGCTATTTTCCTTTTAGACAGGAGCCAGCTGACATGTTGGGCTGGTGTTTGTATCAAATATCTTTAAGACTTGTTATTCTACTTGTTTAGGCTGGGAGGTACAACATGCAGCCAGTGAAGGCACCCTAAAAGTCAGACACTAGTGATGAAATCAGCTAAGGCCAGTCTTAAATTTAGATTTATGAAGGGCATCTTAACAACAGGAAAGGTAAGCAAATCCATTATTTAGCCTCAATAGCTATTCCTTTCATCATGTCTTACCATGGTGACAGATATCCTATCAAAAGTTGAGATAAATTGACAGACAGGCACCGCTTTGGGGGAGTTGATTCAGGTAGATCTTACTGGTGTATCTTTCTGAACTGTGCAACATCAGTTCAAAGCAGTGGAAAAAACTGGGACCTGTCAAACAGTTCTTCCAGGAGTTGCACCTAGCAGCCATTATTTGCAAGCTTAGGATTGCAATGTGTTTTTAAAACAGATGATTCTTAGAAGTTCAGGTAATATTGTAGATTGGTTGCTGAAAATTCTCAGTAGCTGACAAATAAAAACTTAAATACGATGAGCAAGAGTCAATTCCCCCTGAATGATCCGATCTTTGCCATAACTAAGTGGAGAAACATTATTATTTGTCTCATGAAAATGGATATTCCAAACACAATCCTATTAGCTTAACAAAAGATTGAAAAATCATGATTTATATGAGCCCAGGTACCAAATAATACCATGCAGATCGTGTCTATTTATCTTCCATTTCCATGTGTTTGCAAAGCAGCCCAAATTTTTCTTTCCCTCCCTGTATCTGAATAATAGTCAAGAGTTTATTTAAAACATAAAATAAGCATTGAAAAGAAAGTGAAGCAAAATGATGCATTGCTGTCCGTTTTGTCTTGCACTAAGGCAGCTGCCAGCAGTGGGAAACAAAGGAATAAGAATAAAATCAGGGGTAGGAGGGAGCCTGGTAAACTTCTGGTTCTGCTGTTGTTCATGCACATTGACTCCATTCTATTATTGGCACTATTATATTATGCCCATCACTTGGACATCTGAATGACTTGAGTTTGTTGATCATTCAGAACCAATCCTGTCTTGGTTTCTTCAGTCTGTTAGTACTTCTTTAACTGACTTGGAGATCATGACCTCTTCCTTGGCATTAGCCTCCCCATGATTGTTCTATTCACCTCCTCTCATTCCAGGGGTGGACTACTGGCTCTCATGATTTATAATATTATGTCTATACAATACCCAGAAGTTTGCTAAAAACGGTACAGATAGACATCACAAAACAAGGTCCCTGCCCCAAAGAGCTTATAGTGTGAATACTAAAAAATGACTTGTCAAAAGTGATGAACAATTTGATGGAAAAGGATTACCACAAATAATAGATCCTATGTCTCCAGAATGACATTATAGGCTCTTTTAGGCATTCTGATCTGGAAGTGGGCAGACTTCTCTCATCTGAATTTTGGGAATGGGCTCCTGATTTCTGAGATAAACTCAGTGTGTGGGTAGTTTATGAAGACAAACAGTGCCACTATCACCAGGTCCAGGCTATTCATCCAAGCTATTCATTCATACGCAGCACAGGTATGTATGACCTGAATTAAATTTAGTCGGTGATCAGCATCCAGATCAATAGTATTTCAAACTGTTGCTTACTGCTGGAAATAATAGGTCATCTCGGTTTTACAGCCTTCCATGTGAGACCCAAAGGAAATACTCAGACTGGTTATTTATTATTACAAAATTATTTAAATATCATTAGCTATAATTAGATTTGTCTGAAGATTTCTGTTTAATGAAATACAACAGAAGTTGCCACATGATTTCACAAAGGGTTTGGCAATGCATCCTGCAATACCAGTGGGCTTACAGGCATCTAGAGAAATGGATTCTGTTCCACCGATTAGGAACATAAATGAATTCAGGTGCCTAAGTGCAATTGTATTCTGCTGCTCGAGTCCCTGAAAAACAGCTGATGCAAAGGGTAGGTGGCTAGTCCTCCACCTTGCTGCTTTTTTGTGACTCAGTTTTAAGGGTCAGATGATGGTATGTTACAAAAGTAGATGTATCAATGGATGCAAACAGGATTTGAACAGGACAAAATAAAATCACACGGTATACTGCACAATATTGTTGTCTCTACTTAAACTAGGCTGTATATTTGCATATATTCAAAATAATGTAAAATAACTACAAATTACTATCCAGAAACTCTATTCAGTTAGCTCTAAGAATACATTCCTTAATACACAGGTAAGAAACATCTTCCAGGGACGAAGTACAATACCAGTGAAGTATCAGAGAATAGCAAAGATGAGAACAGTCACATGAAAAGGAGTTCTTTGCAGAAGATGCTCACCTAGTAACAGCATTTAGCTTTGTTTTACATCAGCCATCTAAGAGTACATTCACATTATGGAGAGAGTAAGCATGTTAGTTCTTCAAGACAAGGGAAAAATCCCTTCTGTTCATCACAAGTACTTCTACAGTCAGGAAACTAAGAGAAGTGCAGAAGTAGAGGTCTCTCCTTTCACAGCAAAAGCCCTTGACGAGGAGGAGGGAAAAGACTATACTGACTGCTGAAAAATAAAAATACGGAAAGTAAGCATCCTGGTAAAAATAAGCCCTTTGGTAAAAATAGCTTGCCTTTCATATTTATAACAATATCGGGGTATTCAGATAAAGCAATGCTTGCTAAAACCAGTGCTATGCTATGAAAATAAGAGCATGTTTCACTGGTACAGCTGGAAGGATGCATATAAAACAATGGGGAACTGTACAAGTGCTACATAGGCCCCAGCACAGACCAGAGCAGCTTCCAACCCAGGGATGGCCAACCTGCAGCACAAGTGGCACAGGCAGTCTTTGTGTGCAGCACATGGCAGATTAGGAAGGGGACAGTCAGTACAGCAGCAGATGGAGCAGGGAGCAGAAAGCAGAGCAGGCAGGAAGTGCAGGGCAAGAGGCAGAAAGCAGAGCAGCAGCTTGCTCAGGGAGCACAAGGCAGGGAACAGAAAGCAGAACAGCAGATCAGGTAAGAGAAGGGGATTGGAGTAGCACCCAGGGAGACTGTGGGGTAATTTGTACCACACCTACCAGAAAAGTTGGTCCCCACTGTTCTAGCATATGCCAACTGGATATGGCCTCCAGGGAACCATCCAGAAGTCATATTCTCCAGCAACATCTCTAACACACCCTCCTGTACATGGCCCTCAAAACTGGCGCCTGACTGTAGGAGCCAAGTGTATGTAACCTAAAGCTACTGGAGGGTCTTGCACGTCAGAGGTTGCTTTCTACTTCCACGGCACCACAGCAGGAGAAGAATGGCTGGAACTGACTTTGGATTCCTTTGCACCTAAATAAACCCTCTCTATTTTGGCAGTGCTTCAGAAATGAACTTACATTTCAGACTGAACCATTTTGAATTGTACTGTCCCCACAATGGTGGAAAGACCTACCTTCTGTCAACATTTTTTTCCTGTTCTCCTAGAGTGCTCAGGTTCCTTTTGAAGAGATTTGTTTTTGCTGATGCATAAACAGGCTTATGCCCATGGTGTAAAGAGCAGGTCTGTGCAAAGCGGCTAGTATTCACTTCAGATCCATATTCAGCCAAATCAGGGGGCAGTGATTTGATTCAGTGATTTGAATCACTGTCCTGAATCGACTCGGCCAAATCCGATTCAGAGATTTGGCTGCAGCCGAATCAGCCGAATTTCCAAAACGGGCCCATCCCCCGTTGACTCTCAATGGCTGCCCCACCCGCTCTCCCAGTTCTTTGAAACAAAAAGTCCCCACTCACCAGTTGCGGCCCAGTAGGGGGCAATCCCCCTGCCCCCGCTGCCCTACGATGTGTCGGGGTTTCTGCAATGAGCCTCCCGACCCCCGCCTGCTCTCCCAGCCCCCCCATGGCTGCTCTGCCTACCCCAGCGCTTGGCCCTTTAAAAAAACCCTGACTCACCAGCTACCGCCAGGTGGGGGGGGGCAATCCCCACTGCCCTGCACTGCGTGAGGGGCTCTGCGTGAGCCCCCAGGAGCCCCAGTGAATGCAGGGCTGCTTTTAAGAGCTGGGGTGGGCAGGTCAGCCATGGAAGGCAGGGCTGGGAGAGTGGGGCCTGGCAGAGGCCTCCAGCCCCTCCTTCCCCACCCCCTACTTATTAGCATGGAATCCAGGTCCAACTCCCGCTACAGTGGGCAGGGACTGCCCGAATCACTGAAGCTCTCCAAATCTTTTCCAGATCAATTCGGAGAGCTTCAAATCAATTCAGACCTTTTAACTGGTCTCCTGATTTGATTCAGCTTCAGAGATTCAGCCACTGAATCGGGCTGAATCTCCTCTGAATCGAATCATCACCCAAAGCTTCACACAGGCCTATTAAACAGTCTAGTAAAAAATCTAGGCGGGAAATTCTCCGGAGATTTTAACTTGTGCCTGTGAGAATACAAGGAAAAGGTTACTTGGAAAGCAAAAAATACTGGCTTTTATTAGTGAAGAGTCAAGTTGCACAGTAGGATCTGAACACAAGAACACGGTGCTAGCAAGATCCAAACAGTGATCTGCTGACACCAGCCAGTCCAAGGTACTTCAAAGCAAGATGGAAGAAACCTGAAAATGGAGTTTTATGGACTGTGACTTCCCTCTCCATCTCCTCCCTTCTTCAGTACAAATGTTATTCATAACCAAAAAGAATGATCTTATAGGAGGAAGCATCTGGGGAATGGATGGATCCAAAGTAAAAAAAGTAAATCCCACCATTGACTCACTTAGGCTAGGTATGCATTGGTTATATGGACAGTTCTGATTTTTACATAGCTTATTGTTTCAAACTTGTATGAGAAGTCAATTCTTTTTTTTTGGAACAGCTTTTTTGAATTTAAAAAATACTAACAGTGCAGAGCAATGAACATTTTGATCAAAGAAAAACACATTGCCTAAAAGAAGTGAATGAATGCCATGCCTCAAAACAGAAGTTCATGCAATGACTGTCACTTGAAAGTCTCACAAAGAGCTGGGAAGTTTGAATTCCATGAGACAACCCAGGAATCTCTCTCCCGCTCATGCAGCTAAGTTAAGCCCTTATTAAACTCAGTTGTTATTTTCTAACAGATTCTTAATTACTGTTTTTTTGAAACAACAATCATCCTACGCTCCACATTCACTTTGTTTTTCCACCTCTTCATGCAGTGCCAACATGTGGGCAAAGCGTGGGAGGATCCAAGATCCTAAGCAATTGAAAATTTATGTTGCACTTTAAAATAAAGAAACGATCCTTATTATAAAGGGAAAAACAAAGTAACACACTGAGCTAAACAAAGAAGCACAGACAATGCAAGGAAAATAATATTAGCAGATGTTGAGCCAGCCGCTAATGATCTGTTTTATATTTAAATCTATTGCTTGAATGCAAGAGCTAGAGCACCAAGGAGCAAGAGGGAAGCCTGGCAGCCACTAAACACTCATATTTTCTCATTTTTGGTATCATAACTCTTATTATCTGTGTTATTTTTATTATTATTAGAACTTTTTGTAAACAAATTGAATGCTAGTGGAAAAAGCCAAGTTGACATCCCAAGAAAGCAAAGGATTCTTGTTGTGTAATTATGGCGCCGAGAGCACAAACTTCCCAGTACTATTTTGCACCAATGTCTCTCATTAGAGGCCTGGAAAAACAGACTTGAGGGAAAGAGAAGTGATAGCTATTCTTGTGAGCATTTGTTCCATGGCCTCTCTATTAAAAGTCCTGTGAAGGATGACAGGTGGCTTCACATGTGCTTGTTCACTCAAAAGAACTGGATTGAAACCATCAGTTCCTTGTAAGGACAGGAAAGCACTCTCAAGTAGTACTAATTTAGTCACTCCTGATGGGATATTGCTTTGCAATAGAGATTGAGAGATGAAATGCTCTATACCCTAGTAATAACCAGGCACGAGCCATCTTTTCTACTCAGTGTATCTTCATTTAAACAAGTGGAGCCAACCTTTTTGACAGGAGTGCTACAAATTAGTCCTACACCCTCCCCAAGTGCTATTCTGATCCCCTTCCCCTGCCCAGTCTGTTGCTCTGCTTTCTGCTCCGTCACATGCTGCTCTACTTTCTGCTCTCTGCCCTATTTGCCACTGTGCTGCCTATCCCCTCCCTCAACTGCCATGTGCCACATACAGAGGCTGCCTGTGCCACTAATTGGCCACCTCTAATTTAAACTGCTACACCAAATGTTTTGTGGTGATTTTCAGAGAAAAAAATCAAGGTTTTTGCTGTTTTTACAACAACATCATACTGGGAGTTCGTATTCACCCAGTTATAAACAATAATCCTCAAGTCGCTTTCCCTCACTCTGCTTTTCAAGCTGCAATCCCCTGTCTCAAGAGTATGGTCGGAATTCTTTGTGTAGGACCTTGCATTTGACATAATCAAATTAATATTGTTGAATTATGAGCAGCTAATCACCAGGTCCAGGTAAACTGTATCAGTGACCTACCTTTGTTAATATTTTCCAGCCTAAAAATCCTTATGTCACCTGCACACTTCATAAGAAATTATTTTATATTTTCCCCCACATCACTGATAACCATACTGACTAGCACAGAGAACCAGTTTTTGCAGCTTCCCACTAAGAACAACTCTACTAGTTGGTGATTCCCTACCAGTCAAGGTTTTAATCCATTTTATGAAGCACATATTGATTTTGCATTGAAGCTTGTTTTTATGTTATGCTGCAGTTCAAATAAGAATGAACTCAGGGAAGTCCAATGGTCTGCCCAATATAGGAGGTCAGACTAGGTCACCATGGCCCCTTCTGGCCTTGGAATCTATTAATCGAATCAAAATGGTATGCTGAAATGTCTGACAAAGGGCTGTTATGACAACACGGTTAGTTTCATCTACCAAACTTGATATCTTTCTCTGGCCAAGATGTTTGATTACTGAGATCTACTTTCTGTTACCCCAATTTTATTGCCATTTATTTATTATATTCTTTAATTCTTTGAGTCCTGCACCAGACATTCTATTATTTTCCCAGGATAATCTTCTTTCAAAAAATAATATAATTATATTGGTCATCCTGACTATCCTTTTTAAAAATATTGACACAACACTGGCTTCCTTCCACTCCGGGAGAACGTCCCTATTTTTCAAGATTCATTGACAATAAACATCAGTTGCCCAATAGGACTACTTCTTCAGCCAACCCTCCTAAAACTCATAGGTTCAAGTTATTCAAACCCACTGATTTAAAACAATCTCACTTTAGCAGGTGCCAGTTAATATCCAATAATAGTATTCTTGCACATTCAGCTATGCCCACAGGGGTCAGAAAAGTCAGCCCCACAGTTGCTTGCCGTATTCTTTTCCACATCTTCAGGCACCTAGGCTTATAACTATCCCCATGCAAGCAACAAGTCATATCAAGAAAGAAGAAACAGTAGGCAGATTTGAATGCTGCTGCCACTTCATGGCAGTAGCACATTGTCTACAAGGCACAGGTGTGAATGTTTTTGTTAGGTGGTAAAAACTTTGAGACAACTATATTTATTGTATATTAATTGAAGATGCATTTGTCTCTTAGTTCTTCTATTTCTCCTAACTTTAAAGATAATGAATAAAGCAATAAGCATGTAAAACTTAAAAATCAGATAATTAGAAAATAGATAAAGGCCTTCGATGCAAAAAGTGCTCAATTCTATTCCACCTAGTAGATGTCTAGGTGGACTTAGGTGCCTAAGTGCAATTCTATTCCACCCTGTTCATGTCCTGAAAAGCTATTAATGCATCTACTTTCTAACACGTCATTATCTGACCCTTAAGGCTGAGTCATAGAAATGCAGCAAGTAGGAGAAGAATGCACCAAACATTTGCATTAACTTTTCCAGGGACGCAAGCAAGCTTGAATAGAATCGCACTTAAATCCATTTACACATCTAAAAGATGGAATGCAATCTGGCCTGTAGTGTCTAAAATACCAAATATAATTCATGATTCTGCAATTGAGAGGGGCATAATATATGTTCTGTGGGCTATATGTTGCCAGCCAAGGAAATATCAATAGCCTGGATATTTGGCCAGATTGGCCCTCCAAGAGAAAATGTAATTTGTAAATGGCCCTCATTTGAGTTGTGCAACCCTGCTCTAAATCAGGTGGAAGGAAGTGCAGCATGAGTGAGACTGTTACTGGAATATTGTGCTCCAATCTGGTATCCATACTTCAAAAAGGGTATTAAGAAATTGGAGTGTTCAGAAAAGAGCTACATGAATGATTCATAGCCCCAAAAGCCTGTCCTTATAAAAAAAGAAATTTAAGAAGCTCAATGTACTCAGTTTGCCTAAAAGCAGAGATGCACCTTGATCACAGTCTACAAACCCCTACATGGGGAAATTTCTAATAGTACATGGATCTTTAGGTAGCAGAGGAAGGTAAAAAGGAATGCTAAAACCAATTTCACATTAGAAATAAGGTTCAATGTTTAACAATGGGAATAATTAACCATTGGAACAATTTACAAAGAAACATAATGGATTCTACATCAACTGAAGACTTTAAATCAAAACTGAATGCCTCTCTATAAAATACATTACATTTCACCAGGAGGAATCACCTGATGAAATTATACGGTCTTTTTTATGAGATCCAAGTAGATGAACCCAGTGGTCCTTCCTGACCTTCAAGCCCATGAATTTAATATAGCTGTAGCAAAAATTATAGACATTATTATAAGATTAGTTCTCTTTCCCTTTATGCTAGTGTAATTAAAAATAAAACAAATGAAATCAATGGAATATATGCTAATGTAAAAATGACAGGAAAAGAATCAGGCCCCACCATGAGCTGTATGTTAGCATGCCTCCTTCTTCCATTTCAATAGATGTCAAAGTACACCATAGCACATACATTTCCCTGATTTTATACAAACTATCTCATTCTTTATAATATTAAAAGATCTCACTAACTCTTAACCACTTCTAAGCATCAATGTGAAGGGAAAGGCAAGAATGACCAACAATTAGGAAAGTATCAAACTACAGATGGTGTGAAAATGATTTAACAAAAAAGACCTTTTCTTCATTAATCACTATAGTGAGTACTATTCTTAAAGTTCTGAGGTTAATAATGCACAGTAACAAAAGAGGGAATAAGGACAAGGAGATGAAATTCAGCTTGCACTTAAAAAAAAAAAAAAAAAAAGGACAGCTCGAAGAGAAGTAGGCTTTTTTATAAGGCTCTGCTGTGGTAAGCATTAGCCTCATCTCTTTCTTTCCCTTTCCCCAGCCCCCATAAACACGCATGCATAAATACTTCCTGCTGGCTGAATCAAGGAGCTTCTGGATAAACTGCACATGCTGAGGTCTTCAGATCAGTGTAATGAGGCATCATGACTAAATTTGGCAAGATTTCCTGTCTTGCTTCTTTTCTGTACCTCAAACTGCTTTGATCCATTTGTGAGAAATTTAGTTTTGGCAACTGAAAGTCCTTTATCACTGCCAGTGACTAATCTCTGCTCTGACATATTTATTCAACCAAAGTAAATCCAATATTGACACTTGTACCTCAGGGGAAAAGAGGTTAAGTATTGGATGTAAAATAAACTCCTGTATGATGCCAAGCACTGTATAATATCTAAATCAGGTACGGGCTTGGTTCATTCTCTGTGAACTCCAACACAGCTTGATCACATCTGGATTCCACTAGTACTCCACTGAATCAGCCAAGTGAATCTGGAAGTTTCTGTGATAATCTAAAACAGCTGTTTCTGCTTTTTGGTAGTCCATAGCGAACTGGCTATTCACCTACTACTAATACTCTTCCTTGTTTCCACCTGCTAAATGACATTAAAAGACATCTTAAAACATATTGAATACTTACTAATGTTAATCTTCCCAGTAAGTAAGTACTGTTGCTGCTACTTAGATGTTCTGAGATCACCAAATGGAAAGGAGTGACCTATACAGTCACACAATCCCAACTGATCGGGACAGTCTATAACATGGGTTATTATTAATAATCATATTAACGGATGTACTAGCCAGACAAGAATGAAACCCTGATGTGCCAGGCATGATAAAAACATAGAGAAGTAAGCAGACCTCATTAGAATCAACAGAAGTCTTCAGACCTCCCTTCCCATGTTTATTTAATCCAGTAATCCAATTTCTGTGCTAACCAGGCATTGAATTATGCTACTTTTACCTATGCTGAATAATACTTTCGTCCCCGAGTGCCCCATTGATTTCAGAAGACCTGTTTTATGATTTACCCGTTTCTTTTAAAATGAGAGAGGAGAGAGAGCGAAAGAGACTTAATCTGATCAAAGATAAGCATATATTTAAGTAAGGGTTGCAGAATCTGTCCCTAAAAGTTGTAACTGTTTCCTGAGAAACTTTCCTCCGATATAGATATACACATATATAAAGTGTGTGTGTTTGCATATGTGTATATCTATAATCAGAGGAAAGTTTCTCAGGAAATAGTCAGATACTGCAACCCTTACATTAAATTATATCTGACTGAGAGAAATCTTATTTAAAGTAATAGGACTATTCAAAAAGCATGATGTTTGCCAACAATGAAAGATGGCCGAATAGTGCCTTCAGATATTAACAAGCCGTGACAAAATTTAATCCTGATGAAGAGATTAAAAAAATTACTGTATATACTTGATGAAAAGATGAGAGATTTGTCCTTATTTAACAAGGGGGGGGGGGGAACCCCTCGTCTTAGAAATGAGAATGGGGCAGCGTGGGGTAGGCCGTTACTGTAGCTTCAGCCCCAACCCCAGGTTGGAGCCAGAGCTGCAGCTTCTGCCTGCCCCTCCTCTCTCCTTCCCTCCACCTGCACCACCTTGGTACCCCCACTGCCTCTCCCCTGCACCCTCAGACTTCCACTGCTTACCTTTGCTCTGGTGCTGCCAGGCTTCATCCCTCTGCAGCCTGCAGCATAGAGTACAGCCCCACTGCTACAGACCCAACTGAAGTCATGCTCCATGTCCCAGGCCCCCAGGCTGCAGCAGGGATGGAGCCTGCTGCTGGTGGAGCAAAGGGGTGGAGGGGCAAGTGAGGGGGGAGGACCCAAGGCTGTTGGGGGGAAGAAGCAGCACAGAAAGAGGCAGGGGTCTGATGCTGTGGGAAGCAGAAGCAGTACAGGGAGAGATGTGGGGGCAGAAGGAGAGGGGGCAGGCACATGGAGGACTAGTGGGGGGCAGCGTGGGCAAGCTGTATACCTTTTACCAACAGGTACCCCCACACTGCCGTCCCCAATGTCATCACTTGTGCTCCACTACCTGCAGTGGTGGGGGATAAACTTAAGACACTCCTCCAATACTTAAAGTCTATACCTGGAACATTACAGAAAATGTATAAATAGATGAAGAAATGTATAGAATCTAATTCCCGGGGGAGGTCTTAAATTCAGAGTCATCTTATGTTCAGGAAAATGCAGTATTTGTTTTATTTCAGAGCTCCTGCATGATCCATCCACAAATATTTTATGCTTTGTTTGATATTAGGAAATAAATATCAGATATCAAGAGAGACTTTATATTAAAAGCAAATAGAAGGCAGGGTAGATTTATACTGTATAGACTAATCAAAGTACAGTAGAGAGAGAGCAAGCGAGTGCACAAGTTTTCATGAGCTGAAGCTCATTTCATCAGATGCCATGAAAGGACATCAGCCTTTGGATTTAACAAGTTGAAATGGATACCTGAAAAAAAACTAAAGCTGAGAAATATACTAAGAATCACTGTCATCAATTAATCTGTTGACTGGTAAAACCCACTCATCTGCTTAGAAAGCTCACTTTTGTAATGTAGAAGCTTCCTCATTCGCATTAATCCAGAAGCTCGTCTATCATTAATATGGTAGGTATAAGAACATTATGTATGCTCTTATGTAGACCCTTCCTCCCTAGGCCTAACTACCCACTCACACCAAACTTTAACTGCTTTTCCAAATTCACTTTTAAAAATTTTACACCATTTGCTCATAATGCTTTCTGTCTTTGCATACCAGACACAAAGGACTTTCCAAAGAAAATAAAATTAGTAGTGATGTTCTCACCACTAGGCCCGTGTGAAGAAGCAGGACTAGAGAGATAACAAAGAAAAGAGGCGAGTAAATCCTAGGATCAGAATCAGGACTAATGATAAAAAAGATCAAACATTTTCACACCTGTAAAATGTGGTTTTCACAATGGAGAAAATACCAGCCATGTAAATCAGAGATGAAGTAATGGAACACATACTGAAACTTCATCTGATCAAAGATAAGCAGCATATCTTTATTAAAGTTACATTATGCCTCACAAAACTGATATAAAGCATCAAGGAAATACACCAAGAATCATCAGGGGAAGCTGGGCATCATTTACCTAGACAGCAAGAAAGCTTTAGATCCAATACCACACAAAAGACTGACTTACAAGAATAGCTTATGATAATTTACACATAAGGGAAAATTTTAAATTCTAGTATTGGGAGTGATTTAATTGAGTACACCAGGCATGAGCATGGAGGCCGCAAAGTGCAAGCCTTTCAAAAGGGAGAGGGATGCCTTCTCCAGCGGAAGCTACAAGGATTTCTATTAAGCTCAATTTATTGCACCTCGTGTAAATACATTCTAGACAACAGGAATGGGGAGAAAGACGTATTTGCAACACACAGAAATGGGAGGTGAGAATCAAAATTTTAAATGATTCAGATAAAGTTCCCTGGAGTCATGGCAAATAAGCAGCTTATGGAGATGAATGCATAGGAGCATGAGGTAATCCTGATATTAAGGACAAAAAAACAAATACAGAATGTACCTTTAAGGGTATTTTGCTGCTACAGACTCCTTGCTGCTACAAGGAGATGAAGTCAGGACAGAACAGCAAAACACTGGCAAAAAAGCTCAACACAAAACAATAAAATGCAAAACAACACAGACTGCTGAGTACGAGTCCATTTGCTCAATTAGGGACCAAAGAGTATCATGTCCAAACATCTTTTCTTCAGAGACATTAATAATCCCAGGGCAGTTGCCTTAAGGGTAGAAATTTGGCCTGGAGTTGCAATGTCATTACCCACCCGCTCTGCCCCAAGTCCAACTGATTGCCTTGTTCACTCTGCAGGTTGTTACTTTCTACTTTCACATATTCTTTACATATTTGACATACTTTAAAATACCAACAGAGAGACAAACAGACAGAGAGAAATCTTCTGGAGTATAATATGTATCTAGTAATTTATTAGTAGAAACTGATTACTTGAATAAACGTCTAAAGAAATTGTTCTAGCACTTGAGTAACAGAATAGAAACAAAGAAGCTATATTTAATATGCTGGATTTAGTACTAGTCTCCTTTAATATGATGACTGTTCCAGAGACAGGAAAAGTGCTTTAGCAGAGAGAGATGGAGCGATTGAGATTTTAGCTGCTCAGAATGCCAGGGGAACTATATTCTTTGGAAAGGCTGAAAATAAGGTCAGAGATGTCCCCAAATTCCCTTAATCAGGTACAATCTTAGCATCCTTTCAGCTTTGAGACCCTCTTTTCTATTTGCAAGGAGCATTTTTCCACTAACAGCATCTTCAGAACAGCGAGGTGGAGCTCATCTGGCCCTGGTGCCTTCGTAATCTTCATTAAATCTAATTTCATTATCACCTGTCCTGGAGTGACCCTGGGTTCCCTCAGTATTTCTTTCTCCCTCCTCTGGGAAATGAATTTCTGTCTCTGGCATCAGCTCCTCATCTGCGTTTGTAAGCCCCCAGGCAAAGAATTTGTGTTAGAAGTGTCCCCTTCATCTGTCACCAACCTAGACACCCTACACTAGCTGAAGACCCCTAATGTCTCTTTCACTCATCGTTTTGCTTCTGATGTATGTTTTTGAAAAGACCTGAAATATCTGTATTCCTTTTGCATTTGTCATTCCAACCCTTAGCTTCTCACCCTTCACCCATTAAACTTCCACTCATTACTTTCCTCTTTCTTACTTCCTGTTTAGTAGCTCTCAGATTTTTTCCCCCCTAATGGAAGAGCTGGTTTTCCAGTTAATTATTCAAACTCTTCTCATCTCTCTCTCCTTCAAACAAGAGAATTATTCAGATGGGCTCAGGATGACAGACTATCTCAAAACAAATTGAACTGAGGCCATTCCAGCTATACAAAGGTATCTATCAAAAAGCTCAGAGGCCCTACTGATTGGAGAGGAAAAGTTAAAATAAAACCAACTCCCTCCCCTGCCAGCAGTAGGGGATGCTGTCATCTGATAACATGGCAAGGCAATAACATTTTATTTCTGTCCTGTACCTAACTGATGAGAGTGCTTGTCAGGGAGCAGAGACAAACCAAAAAGAGAGAGAGAGAAAGGAGGAGAAAACACTTTTCTTTAGCTTTGTGTCTTTGACAAACATCCGAGGTAATAAACAGGGAGTTTTATGAGCTAATTGCATTTTAATCAATTTAAGCTCTTAACTGCATTGGAGAGGCTGCTAACTTATATGGGAATCATGTACAGTTTTAAACTGAGCCTCTATCATTAATAGGTTTATTACAACAAAGCCTCCACCGCTACCATCAACATGGACTATTACTCTAGAGGAGTGTGCAGGCATGAAAAACTCCAGTGAACAAAAACAAAAAAAGAAAGGAAGAGTAGAAGCCTTCTGCTTAAATGCAACAAAATAGAAGGATTGTGCTTCTCAACATGTGATTTGAGGGGAAGTTCAGCTGCTGCCAAGAAACCCCATAGTCATGGATCTTGGGATAAGAGAACCTGGCAAAACGAATTTAGGAGAGTCCAATAAAAACGTTTAAGTAGATGCACAAAGCTCACTCCTCATGGTTGTGTATGTATGCGCACATAACCAGCATATGTTTAGCCTTTAAATGAACACTTGGCTATGAAACAGTAGCTATGGCAATAGACAGACATCTATAGATATAAATTTATATACTGTATGTACATATTGCATAGAAAAGCTTACTGCTTCTGAAGTGGACTGGCAGCTGCTTGAAAATTTCCCCTCCACTTTCCCTAAGGTCTCAGGTGTGGGATTCATGAGCCAGTGTCTCAGCTAGAACAGGTGTCTATCGCTGTGTAAATAGCAATTAGGCCCAAATTTCAGACTTTTTTCAAATCCCTATCTGAGGAAAAGCCCAGGAATAAATAGTTGCTGTAACGGCCAGGGGTATTGTGTAGCATTATAGCCTCCAGCTGGGCTATTACATACTATAGACGGGTGAAGAATACAAGCACCTGACAGATGTGTTCTGTTAGCTTCATTAGAAAAGAAACAAAGAAACTCCTCAATTAATAGCAGTGGAGCCAAAGAGAAGGGGGGGGTGGGGGACGAATCATAGCCTGTTATTTAAACAGAGTCAGGGAGCCTTTCACTGATGGCTTAATATGATTCATTAATAAAAACAGCTTTTTGAATGCCCAGTTTAAGTCAAAAGAAATCACCAGCATTTTTTCCCAGCAAAGGAAGGGCAAAATGACAAACTACAGTTGTTGAATTAATTTTATGTGAGGCCAGTTCTTCTCAAAGATCCTTTTAAACTGAAAGCCTGAATGTTTGTCATATGAAGTGGTGGAGCAGTCCTCAGAAATCAGCTGGGTCACATCAAGACTTCAGATGAATGATTTGCAGGGGGTAATAGAGTAATTTCCTAAAGTCTTGACCAGGAAACATTTACCATTGCTTATGTGAACAATGACTTATACAGTGCTGAAATAGAGCTCTTATTATAATAGAAATAAAACCTATCCACAGTATCAGAGACCTCTTCTATTATTTTATTATTATATTATTATTATTATTCCTGTTTTAAAATTCTGGCCAATAGATTCTGCATCTCTTTATTTAGAACAATTTATAGCATGGACTAGATGGATGAATAACATACTCTCTTGCTTATATGCAAATGTATTTATATTAAATGGAATAAATTATAACTGCTGGATATGGAAACTAAGTCTCTTTCATTTTTTCCCAATATGAAATTGGGTTAAGTAATATACTGGTTTAAATAATAGTGGTATCAATTTCAAATGCAATGTAATTTTTAAATGGCAGTGTCTACTGCTGCCACTAAAGCTAAAAAGAATGATCAGATACATTTAGAATGGGGGAATATGTCCATGAGCATCCTACCCCGTTCAAACACTGGGTTTGAAGTAGTGACAGCACAAAGCCATGCTAGACAATTCTGAGGATGAAAATGGAGTCCTAGAATTTCTTCAGATGAAAAAATATTGGGGAATAAAGGAACATTTTCAAATCTTGAAACACTCAGCAAGGACCATTTCTTCAGGGACTGTGAGACAAAAGACAAGAACACAAGGGCTGTGATACTACCAAAAAAATAAAAGGTAAAGGGCCCTGACACCGCAAACTAATCCACACCAAAGGGAACAGTTACAGATGTCTACTGAATTCACTGCACTATGAAGGAAGAGAAAGATCCCTGTATGAATCTCATTGCAAGATCAGAGTCTTAAAGTCTATGGGAGAGGCATTTAATGTAAGGTGCAGGTAGCTAGTTGGGTGTTTTTAATAACACTGAAATGTATTGGAGAATTTTTAGCAGATAGACTATATCTTGTAAAGTCATCCAGTCCCTTTCCCTCCCAGTTGTTCCCTACAGTACATTTATTAATGTTTTGTCAAGCCTAGTTCTGAATGTAGATCTAGTTCCATCATTTCCCTTGGGAGGCTCTTCCACAACCTAATAGATCTTGCTGTCAGGAAGATTTCCCTGATTTATTCAACCGATTTTTTCCCGTTTTTAATTTCATCCCATTACTCTTAGTTAAACCACCTCATATTATCCTAAATAATTCACCTCCCCCTAGAGTTTACACCCTTCATATATGTGTAGGCCATTATTTTGTTCCTCTGTAGCCTTCACTTAGCAGTCCTATCTATATTTCATTCTTTTAATCTTTCCACATAAATTAGTCCCTTTAGCTGGGGGAGAAGGGCACAACTGAGATGTTATTTGCTGCTGAATTCAGATGCATTTGGCTTGCTGGTGATAGCTAGAGCATTCCAAATGATTAACATAGTTCTAAGCATTCAGGTTTTCTAACTGTTCAAAGTCTCTATAACTCTCTATAGTCTCTCATTTAGGTGCATCACCAGCATTTCTGGAGAGAGAGAACTAAAATTATACCTTCTTTCTTTTCCTTCCTTTCCCCTCCCATGACTCATGAGGCATGAGTGAAGGATTTTACCCGATATAAGCCCTAGTCATCAGTAGCCAAGAGCTTGTTAAGTCAGTGATCTGCTCAAAAATCATTTCCTTTTTCCATAACTCACTAAAAGGCATACAGCCCCATGTCCAGGATGAGAAAGTGGAAGCAAGACAGCTATAGTAAATCTCCTTGAAACAATAGGTTCATTTAAACTAAACTTATTATAATGTAGGAATGTGTTACTCGTGAAGCGTAACTCCCCGCAACCCACATATGTGCCAGGAAAACTTATTCCCCATTTCATGCCTGGCTTCTCTGCTGTAATGAGTGCAACCTCCAGTGGTATTTTTCCCAATGGGGAAAAATGCCCCCAAAACTGGACATGTCATTTCACCTGTTTTGGTCCTTACAAACAGAAGACAGCTGTGAACAAATGACATAGAGGCCCCCTTCAGTTCCCTGGGCTATTTCCTCAGCAAGCCTGAAAGATATACCCAGCTTAGGCTCCTTATATGCTAACCTACTCATACTGCATTTAAAATATGCCTCCTGGAATGGGGAAGGGTGCAGGTTGTTGACCCTAGACTATTTGCTAATATTAGGCTTTTGAGGGATAATGCCAGTGCAGCACAGCATTCCCCAAGAAGACTCAGGATCACTGAATAGCATCCCAAAGCAAAAACATTGGCAAGAACTTTAAAGGCTGGAATGGCCCTACAAAATAAGTATTTAGATAGAGAAGAAACTACTGAAATTTGAGTCTCCTAAACTATCCTCCTCCTCTGCCACCCTTTCCCCCACCCCACCCCATCAAAAAATTCACTTTTCTACAGCTTGGAAATTTTCTTTCCTATCTGCAGGAGCTTGAAGTGTGAGGTTAATAGAGATTTTCTTTTATGGGAAAATTGTGAGGATTTTTTACCTTCATATTTACCTCCAGTGGAGAAGAGTGTGACCCTGCTTCAAGAGAAACTGAAGCAGCTTAGATAGGGTAGTGGGTCAGTTGCATTTCTGCATTACCTTTTAAGAAGGCATTCCTTCCTTTTGTTTTCTTAGAAATGCACTTCAGAAATGTCCTATTTCAGTTTTTAGTGTTTTTACATGAAAGCTTTATACCTCACTCCAGCTTTAAAGTAAAATGTTTGTGGTTGGCAAAACACTGCGGAAGTGCTGGTATCAGAAAAGTGAAAGCTCATGATTCTTCTTTCCTCATGGAAAAAGCGAAGTTTTTTAATCCAATGCTTTTTATAGATTTAAGCTATTAAACTAATTGAATATGCACCAAAAACAATTTAAATATGTAAGAGGGAAACATGGGGTGTTACATAGAAACAATAGTTGATAATTGGTTATGATAGTTTACGAATTTTCATATTTTACTCTTCAAATGACAAAAACAGTTAAAACTATTTCATACATTCAGCACATGCCCAAATTAGAAATCTATAAGTGATACCTTTATCACTACGAGAGAATGAAAAATAATCAGGATATACGTGGTTATAAAACACCTCTTAAACCCATTGTACAAATTATCATCATTATCATTGTTGTGGGCCTAGCCCTTTGGTGCTAGATGCTGTACAAGCACAGAACAAAAAATGGTCCCTCCCTCAGAAATAAGCAAGTCTTTTTAGGGGATAGGAGTATGCACAGCAATTTTTTGCAGTCTCCTATTTTCTCTTATTTCTTCCTCCTCCTCAAAGAACCAGCTGCATATTTTGATGACCTGACTTCTGGCTAAACATGACTAGTTGCTGCTGTTCCAGAGTCAAAGAAAAAACAAGTTGCAGCCAAAGGACATTATTCAACAGCAAGGACCCTCCAATCTGGGATGGCAAGGATGTAATTCCCAACGTGGCTTCATGAGAAATTTGAAGATTCTGTTTCAAGAGGAGGAAAAAGCCAGCCAAGAAGAAAATTTCCTGGAACGTGGTTAGCGTGCTTGTTATGTTTGTGGGTCAACTTTGGTGCAAAAAATGTATACAGCCTGAAAAGTCTATTTTAATCTCTGGGTTTGTTATAACTTTCCTCTTTCATCTTTTCATCATACTGCATTGCAAATGATTCTAGTTCTATTTCTCTGGTGTATTAAACTAGCGCATTGCCAAGTCTCAGCTCTCCATTCAGGTTCTGGCATCAAAGCCTTAGGCCAATTTTATTTCATTTGTATTTGCTGTCAGAGCAATGTCTTTATTCTGAAATGCCCCTCTCATATCACTTCTCAGGTGGCTTGATGGAAGTAGCAAGCAGTAGGAAGAAAACCCTTTTTTCCCCTCTCTCTGGTACACATTATTGCTTTTATGTTTTTACCCTCTCTGACTGTGGAATGCACAACATGCTTTGTTAAATGGCATCCTGAACTCCATTTTATAAAAGAAGGGTATGTTTTTTTTTAATGCCTGTAAGACCTGACCTGTTCTCAGCTTGTGTAAGATCTTCCTCCCCACCCCACACTTTTTGTATTCAGACTATTGCTCAGCACTAATTTTTTAACATTTATTTCTATCTGCATTTGACGCTTGAATTGATTCAGTTTTATCTAAACTTCGGGCACAATAAAGTGAAAATCATTTAGAAAACTGACAAACATATAAAATTCTATCAGATCAAATTAGTTTGGAAATCAGAGCAATGAAACTGAGGGATATGGCAGACTGAGTGTGGGGATTTCTGCAGTTACTGAATACTGTTTAAAAACTATGCATCAGGATATTTTTAGTGGGCGGGTAGGAAAAAAATGCAACTTTAGCTGAATAGCCCAAATCATAGATCAAATCATTTTGTCATATTAAAGGTTGTAAAGACTCCATCTAAGGATGAAAATTATTATTTTAAATGTAAATCAAAACCACACTGGTATACCAATGTAAGCAGGAGATTTATACTTTAAAAGGTAAAGGGAGATATGGAAGAACACATTCCCCTCCTAAGTTAATAATACATTCTGATTTTTCTGCTAAAATTTTTCATATTCTACATTTTAGAACAATATTAATCAATCATCAGAAACTGACATTTAAAACCTTAATATTTTTCAGACTGCTAAAATAATAGAAAGCAATGAAGTTTTTAACTTTACATATGATAAAATTAGAAAGCTGAAAATATTTCAAATTAAAACATCACACACACATGCACAGGCATACACACACACAATCATACATTAAACATATGCTAGCATATACCTTTGCAGTACTTCTACATTTATGTCTGGAAGAACAGTGAAGTCTCTAAACTGGCAATGGGTCAGTTTATTACTGATAATAAAACCTTTATTACTAACAATGCAATCTGTGTCTAAGATATCTGTAAAACGACCAATTATTTTCCTATTTTTCCCTTCCTGTAAAATTAAAAATTGAGTTGTAGACACAGATACACTTCCTAGTGGGGTCACTTGCATCCTCAATAATTTCCTTACTTTTAGATGATTTAGAGCGTATACAGGCATTCAAGAAGCCTGAGGTGGAAGTGTTTTACATTTCAAGCTTTACTCTGGGCACCCAAGGTTAGGTCAGGGTCAAATAGGACAGATGTTAGCCTGTGAATGGCTAACATCTTCAACAGGAGGGGACTTGGAGTCTGCCTTCAGGACTGGAGCCAACAGGGGGCTCTTACATGCCTCTGAGCTCTGTGGGCTCCCCAGGCTGCTGAAGACTCCCAAGCAGAGCTGAACAGGCAAGCCACCCCTGATTGGCTGCTGGGCATGGGCTGCCATGCCCCTAACTCCCTGCCATTGTGACTTGCATGTGCCTCTGTGCCAAGCAGAGAGACCCAGGAGCTACAGCAGTTCCTGCTGGTGAGTCTTGCTGGAGGCTGCAGGGCATCACAGCCACCCACCTGGACCTGATGTGTCAGCAGCTCACCATGACGTGCACTCTTATGGCCATGAGCCACCAGCTAGCCAGCCTGTGCCTGGCTTCCCAGTGCACCCTGTGCCCACCAAGCATCGCAGACTTTCACATGGGTGCTGCAGATGAGGTCCATGCCTTGCACAACTTCCTGCTCTCCAGGCTAATGGACAGCAGATGCTAAGTTCCCATGGTCCCCGATTCCATCACTGTTAACATCATTGTCCTCCCAAGCCTCATGAGGAACCCAGACTACCCGTTCCTCTCCTGGCTGATGAAGCCCTATGGGGGGCAGCTGGACCACTGTAAGGAGCACTTCAGCACTTTTCGCTGCCTCAAGGTGCACTGGTGGGCTATCAGCATGCGCCTTGAGGTGGACAAGAAGAACTGGACACAACTGATCATCAATGTATGTGTCCTCCGCAACACCTGTCAAACAAGGAGAGGTCTACAGCAGAGGCCAGGGGGAGAAGACATGGGACATGGGTTGGGCCTAGCATCTCAGGCACATGCAGCAAAGGGATGGAGGAGAAGAGGAGCCTCCTGCCAACATTGGTGGCCCCAGCCCCACACAGTGACAGGCTGTCCAGATCCACAAAGCCCTGGCCTACTACCTCCACACCCTTGTGGACTGGGAGCCATCCCTGAATGAGTAGGGCTGGAGGGCTTTGATTACCCCTGCCCTGGCACTTGGCCATGTGTCTCTTGCCCTGGGCTTCTCTGGCCCTACATCATGCCCAGGCACCATTCCCTTTCCCCTCTCCCACCTCACCTCAGGGGCACACACCAGGGTGCAGGGGAATACTGCACAAGAAAGAAACTTGCCTCAGTTTCATAAAATGTTGTAGCTACTGTAAGAAGTACCCCCTCTCCAACTGAAGGGATCAAAGCAGGTGCACAAGCGCTGTGGGAGGTGTAGAGCAGAGCCAGACCACCAATGGGGACTTAACCATATACCTTTTAATACTGGGAACATAACAGGCATAAATCAGAGGGTACAGTGGACACTACAATGCCCCAAGGGGGCAGAATTCAAAGTTTAGACACTTACAATCATTGACAAAAGACAGGGTTAACAAAATGTAAAACACAAACAGCAGAACAAACAGTACAGGTTGGTGAAATATAAAAAAAGGCACAAAATGCAAGATGTCAAATGACAAGCAAATATAGGGCCTTGGTACCTGGAGAGAGAGGAAGGGGTGAAAACACAATGGCCCCTTTCCACTGCAAGAAGATTTGCTTCTTGTTATCTCACTCACCCCAAGCCACCTCAGCTGGGACTTGAACCCAGACCTTCCATGTGGTAGACAGGAATGCTGCCACACAGGCACCACTGGTGGTACTGCTGCAGCCTGCTAGGGGTCTTGACCTTCCCAGACCCTGGCCTCACGTCGAGCTGCCTGGCCT
>NW_017728886.1:158869542-158873014 GCF_001723895.1 Crocodylus porosus
CCAAATCATTACCAGATTGGTAAGGAAAGGGAATCCCAAGTCCTCCAATCATCTTTTGCCCCTTCAAAACCCCTGGGCCAAATCATTACCAGATTGGTAAGGAAAGGGAATCCCAAGTCCTCCAATCATCTTTTGCCCTTTCAAAACCCCTGGGCTAGGTCACTGCCAGCTAACCCGTCACACTACCAAACTTCTGATGTGTTTAACAGAGAGAAACCTGCTGAACATTGCCCATGGCAGATCTTGGTCCCTCTTCCCAATTAACATAACCAGCAAATCTTTGGGTGGTGGGGCAGGGTTGAGAAATGGGTGAAAGAACCTGGAAGGGGTGGATAGGATGGGGAGGGGGAAGGGGGAAGAGTGGTGAGGAATGCTGCAGGAGCTGAACTCATCAAACATGAAACCTTGGAGCAGGGCAGGGCAGGGGCTTTTGACCTGGCACCCTACTTTCAATGGTCCAGAGTGAAGACCAGGCACTTCTCAGTGTAGGACCTGGAGAGGTGTTTGATACTGGACCCATTGTCTATCTGAGACAGCTTCAGGGCAGGAGGTGGCTGCCAGGCTGGGGAAAGGGGAAGGAAGCTGTGGGGTGGGAGGCATCACCACAGAGGGTGTTGTGGACTCCTGGCTCTCCTACACAGGACCCCTTCCAGAGACAGCCTAGCCCAATGGGCTGGTGGGCCATGCTCTTCTTCCCATTCTGAGTGCTCCTGTACCCCTTTGGGATTGGCCTGGAGCCACTTGAGGGGCCAGTGCATACAGAGTGACTACTGGTAGTGAGGGTAGTGAGTTGGGCCTAGAAGCAGGACAGTCCCTGCTAGCCCTGGCATCAGGTCTTGGGCAGCCCAGTACTGCTCCCCTTGCCCACTGGTCCTTCTGAGAACAGGCCACACTGGATGCTTTTCTGCCTTCTTGGACCATGGGTCAGAGGCTTTCATGTGCTGCATCCCATGTCCCAGCTCCCCCTCACCACCCAGCAACCTCCCAGTCAGGGTATGGTGAGGAGCATTACTGCACAGCTGCCATCCTGTGATCCCACCCCCCACTTGCTACCCGTGTTCCTGTCACTCCAAAATAGAGTCTCTGGAGTGAGGCATGGCATTGCATGGGGAACCAGGCAGCAGTCTGTCCCACCACTTCTGCCTGACAGAGCTAGGGGCTTTCCATGGGAGCCAGTGCTGACACCAGTCAGGGTTGATGTAGGTGGACCCCAAGTGGTCCAGGACCCTGTGCATAAATTCCTTATCTTGGTGCTGTGACTCTTCCAGCTTTGCTGTGGCATGGGTTGTCTCCTCCAAACAGCGGTTGGCCATCTGGAGCCCCTGATCATGTGATTCAGCAACCTGGATATAAGCAGCCTGTCCATTTCCCCCCTATATGTCCCAAACCATTCTTCATGGTAGGCTCTCAGCCCTGGTCACCAGAAGTTCATGATGTACACCCTGAGCGCAGAGGCTACAACCAGAGCTTGTAACATCTCTTCTTTACTTTGCCATCACCTCATATACACCTCTCTTATGCACTTCACAGGTATTCAGGCAACTGCCCTGGAGCCACCATCCTGGCTGCCATGAGATGGGCTTCCACACATGCAGAGCCTCCAGACAAGGGAGACACAGAGACTTTTTGAGAGGTTGCATCTTTTATTAATAAAAATGGAACCATGGGTGACTGGTGCCTCCTGAGTCTGGATGGGGGGCACCCACAAACACTGGCAGCAGCCTCGGTGGTGGGGATGGAGCTGGTGAGCACCCACAGACACCACTGGTGGTGTTGACAGTGGGGATGACCCTGTCAGGGGGCATGTGCCCCCCCCCCATGGTTTGCTTACCAGTCACCTATGCACGGAATATAAAGAGAAGCATTTCAGACCTTCTAACTTACCTAGACACTCACCCAGACACACCAAAGGAGCTATGATGAGACCCATGTTTGGACTCTTCCCCAACCAATGCCATGAGCTAAGCAGCTGCTCTCCACCTGGTACAGTGGAGACCATGGATCCCAGCCCTGCTGTAGGTAGGCAGCACCTGGAGTGGGGCAGAGAAGGGTTGCCATGGAGTAGGGTTTCTCTGCAGGTACTGCAGTGGCCAATTGCTCTGCTCCCAAACCAGGGTCCAGGGACCCTAGTTCCTGTAGCGACTCAGTCCATCCCCAAGGCTGGCAGGGACTGACCACTCCAGGGAATACCACTGGTACCCTTACAGTGCCCCCATTCTTCCCTTACAGGAGAGGCATTTCAGGGCTGGGTCCCTTCAGGATTCACACCTGGGTCCTGACATTGCCAGGGTGAGACGCAGGTGGGATGGTGAGTTTATTATGCCACCCGCTTCCCGCTGCTTCCCTTTCAGGAGAGGCATTTCAGCCCTGTGTCCCTGATGACCTGGGTCTATGCTCCCAACATTCCCACGCTGAGAGTTGGCTGGGCCCACAGTTCCAGTTCTCCTAGGAGAGCCCCAGCCAATACTCCATGTTTCTGCTGCTCAGCATGGTCCCCTGGGAGCATCTTCACAGGTGGATAGAGGTAATCTGCTTTGACAGTGCACTGGGGAACTCCAGGTTGCCATTTGGCTGACAGCCCAGGAAGAATTTGTGAGGTGGTGAGGAAGGAGTTGCTTTGCTTTCAGGAGCTGAGGTCGGGGGGGGTGGTCTGGGGCTGGGATGGGGCTTTGATTTCAGGAGGGGAGTTGGAGATTGCCCTGAGGGGTCATTATAGTGAGTGCCTGTGCTGTGAGAATCAGAATCATCCAGGGCCCACTGGACTTCACCCATGGATTGGATCAGAGGGGAGGGGGGAAAGTGCCATTGGGCAGCTTGCCAGCCTATCCAGGTTTTCAACCCAGGAATCACCCTGGCAGCAAGAGCCAAGTGGCTGAGATAAAACTTCCCATGTGGAACTCCTTCCATCGTCCCTTTCCTGGACTGGGAAGGAGGGAAAGAGGAAGGGCTAGAGGGGTTTTGCAAGAGGGAATATTTCTCCTTCCTGTTTTACCACAGCAGTTGTCATACATAGCTGCATGCTATCCCCTGTCCCTGAGCTCAAGGTGCTCTCTGCCAAAACTGCCTTTTACCCTTTGACTGCTGAGCTCAACAAATGCTATTGTTGCTTTTCCATGAATGCAATGTGGGGCAGGGAGCTGTTTACACACAAGTGCCTTGGGTAGTTGTGCTAAGGCTTGATTCTCCCATGGAGTATAGCATAGCCCTGACAGATATGGCAGGAGGTGTCAGTTAGGCAGATTTATGTTCCCATTGAATGGGACGTGGTCTCTTAAGTGCAGGAGACCAGAGGGAAGGAAACTTGGTGCCTCCTTGGTGGCTTGAGGCTTCAGCATGGAAAAGTGGGGGTAGGGGGAAAGTGAAGTCAGACGACCCCAGCAAGATGTTCATCTAACCTCCTCTTTAAACCCCCCAGGGTAGGAGCCTGCACCACTTCTCTTGGAAGTTGGTTCCAGACCCTAGCCGCCCTGAC
>NW_017728886.1:158878790-158885392 GCF_001723895.1 Crocodylus porosus
ACCCCACTGCCCACATCCCTTCAGGTTGAAAACGACCCATCCACCACCACTCTCTGGGTGCAGCCCTCCAGCCAATTGGCGACCCATTTGACTGTGTGGGTGTTGACACCACAGTCCCCCACTTTCTTGATGAGAACGGGGTGATACATAAAGTGGGGTGATACAGGGTATGCCCAACTGATCCCTGCCCCTCCCTTCCACAGGGCCATTGTGAGGTCCAGTACTCGCTGGTGCTGTACACGCAGCAGCGGCAGAGCACATGGCAGGGGCACTGGGCATGGCATTCTGGTGGCAGGCCATGGTGGTGGCGCTGTCACCAGCCACTGCAAAATTAGTTTGGGGGGCTACGCCCCATTAGGTGCGGCTTTCCACTGCCTGTTCCTAAGAGAGGGCTGTGACTGCAGTGAAGGCCTATAGTGGCTTCCCCTTCTTCCCCTTCCCACCTGGGCGCTCTGCATTTCTTCTGTGGCCTGGGCCCCCATCCCCATCGCATGAACCTGGGTTGACCCTTACTATCCTGGCTGTATGGTATCTTCATGCAGCACCTGGCTTATCAGGAGAAGTATGGGGAGGGCTGGCTCTGCATCAGGTCCATGGGACGCTTCATGATGGGGTGGGGAGGGGCATGGCCCAGAGATGAGGGTGGCCCATTGCCAAGTGTGGTGCAGGGACAGAGAAATCTTTTCCTCTCCCCCTGCCCTGTGCCCTCCGCCCCCCTCCTATAGGCTGCAGTTCACAACTGTCCATGATCTGAATAAAATTGTACACAATGGTCTGCCTGTCCCAAAGAAATCTGTACTTAGGATTTTTGAGATCATCTGCTGTTACAAACATGTAAAAATAGCCTCAGACTTCTCTTAGTATTTCACCTGGATGGATATTTCACAGGGAGGCCAGAATGGGGATCATTGCTTCAAGTCACTGTATGATTAACAGTCACATTAGATATCTAATTTCTCCACACCAACTGTGGGATCCAGCCTCTGTAGAATGGAAGACATTGGTTCATGGAAACAGTATGGATGAAGTAGGCATGTACAATGCTATTCACTTTACAAGCCTCTTTTAAGACAGGAACACAGAGAAACAAAGGTTGTGTCCTTGTTAGCAACTACTAGTGTATGAAAAGGCAGCATTTCTACTTGCTAAAAATGAATGGATGTTGAGAACAAAATTAACAACAGAAATTGGCATCATAGTTCAGAAATGCCAGTGGAGAGATCTCTTAATCTCTGCTGCCAAGAACATGAAATCTAGCAAAAGAATTGTAAAGCCCAGGAAATAAAACTGCAAGAAATGTCCAATTCTCAGCATTTCCAATTTCCTATGCATTAGATGAGCCTGGTGGAGGTTTAGCTTAGGGAAGCACATGGTGTCCCTTCCTATAGCCATAGGTGGAAAATTCAACCAAAATCTGAATGTCTCCTTTCTGTGGTGCAGGTCACAGCCTGACAGTCTTTGGTTAGCAACACTAAGGCGGGGGGGAGTTTTAGGGGGCAGCTGGGGACAAGAGCCCCTAAAGCCATTGCCACACTAGGGCTTCAGGAGGGTGGCCCTGTGTGTCTGACGGCTTCCTAAATTCTGTATAGATATCAGGGAATCTACTGGATTCAGAAGGGAAAATAAAATCATTGTTTCTTTTTCAGGCAGCAGATTGGGAAGGCAGGGAAAGAATTACCTCTCCTCCACTGAAAAATGCCAGATGTTTCCTTAGGGGATCATCATAGACACTGTGTCCCACAGGGTTTTCACATGATTACTCAGTGACTTTAAGAAAGGAACACTACATTAAGGCCAACAAGACCATTGGATCAGGAATGTAAATGGTTAAACGGCAATTATACGTATACCACTTACCATTTACCACTTACCATAATGACTTCCAGCAGGAATGGACCCAGCCCATTATTTCTTCACCATGTAGCCAGCTCAACAGGGAACTCCTGAATCTAAAAAGAGAAGCTTATAAAGGATGGAAGACAGGAAACACCACCTAGGAGAAGTATTCAGCACTGGCCCAAACCTATAGGGAGTGAACTAAGAAAACCAAGGCTGAAACTAAACTCCAACTGGCTAAACAAATCAAAGACAATATAAAGTCCTTCTTCAGATATGTGGGATGTCAGGGAAAAAACAAGGGCAGTATTGGACCCTTGCTAAACCAAATGGGGCAGCCGATAATGAACACCCAGAAAAAAGCCAATCTCCTTAATGATTACTTTACATTAGTCTTCCACCAGCCCAGGGGGACCACCCCGCCTGACAAGATGCAGGATTACCAGGGAAAGGGTGAACATATGCCCACCATTGCCATAGATCTTGTGAGGGAACACCCTGAGAGGCTGGACATCCACAAATCAGCTGGCTCGAATGGAATGCATCCAGAAGTGCTAAAGGAACTGGCTGACATCATAGCACGGCCAATGATGAGGATATTCGAGAACTCATGGCACTCGGGTGAGGTACCTCAAGATTGGAAGAGGGCTAATGTGGTGCCTATCTTCCAGAAAGGGAGGAAGGAAGATCTGGAGAACTACAGGCCAATCAGTTTGATCTCAATCCTTAGAAAGATCTTAGAAAAAATCATCAAAGAAGCCATTAACAGAAGGCAATGTTCTGACAGATAGCTAACACAGCTTCATTGTTCACCGATGACACCAAATTATGGGAAAGTGTGGTCACCCTAAAGCACGGGTTTTCAACCTTTTTTAATAAATATACCCCCAGAAGCCCCCTTTTTAGTAAGTGTATCCCTGACAGGGGAGGGTGGTGAGTGGCCAAATGTGGAGTGCATGGGGAATGGGGGGGTGACAAACAGATGGATATGGAATAGGGGTGTGGCGAGTGGCAGAGCAGCAACAGCACCACAGCATATGTGTGGCGCTGCTCTTGCCCCACCCCAGCCCTGCTTCTGTGAGGCAGCAGAGTGGGGTGGCAGTGCTCCATACCCACCCACCCCTGCATACCCCCTGGGACCTTTCAAAATACCCCCGGGGTACACGTACCCCCAACTGACAGCCCCTACCCTAGAGAATAGGCTGAAAATCCAGGCTGACCACGACAGGTTCGCAAGATGGGCAGATCAAAACCTGATGGCAGTCAACATGGAGACATGTAAGGTGCTCCAACTTGGGAGAAAAACCCTGCATCACACAGGCTTGGCAGTGCTACGCATACTAGCACCATGACTGACAGAGACTTGGGGGTCATGTCTAACCACAAGATGAACATGAGCCACCAATGCAATGCCGCAGCTGGTAAAGGAAACAAAACTCTGGCTTGCATCTACCAATACATCTCAAGCAAGACCCAGGAAGCCTTTCTCCCACTTTACTCAGCCTTGGTGAGGCCACAGCTGGAATACTGTATCCAGTTCTGGGCTCCACAATTCAGAAAGGATGTGGAGAATCTTGAACGAGTCCAAAGGAGAGCCACGCACATGATTAGAGGACAAGAGAACAGGCCTTATGAGGAGAGGCTAAGAGCAATGGGACTCTTCAGCCTGGAAAAGCGCAGGTTCAGGGGTGACTTGGTGGCAGCCTATAAGTACATAATGGGGTGCATCAAGGCACCCCAAGAGAAGATAAGGTCCAATGGTCACAAACTCCTGGAAGACCATTTTAGGTTGGACATAAGGAAAAACTTATTTACTGTCCAAGTCACCAGGGCCTGGAATAGACTTCCCTCAGAGGTAGTGCATGAACCTTCTCTGGACACTTTCAAAAAACACTTAGATGCCTATCTTGCTGGGGTCATTTGACCCCAGCTGACTTTCTGCCCCTGGGCAGGAGGCTGGACCTGATAATCTTGTGAGATCCCTTCCAGCCCTAATGTCTATGAAATCTATGAAGCTGCATGCTCCAGCTGCTGCAGTGCCTCCTTGGACTGAGCCAGCTGTGTGCTTAGCCCTGCCTCAGCTTGGGAGGGGGAAGGACACAGCACATCTGACAGAGGCCATCCTGCTGGGACTAGACCCCTACTTCCCCCAGAGCAAGCTAGGGAGGGCCCAGCCCAGCAGCACAGAAGAGCCTTCCAGGTGTGGTCCATGGTGGCACAAGCACAGCAGGAGTTGCAGAGATTGCCTATTGCCCTGCCCAGGCCCTGCCACAGCGAGGTGGGGCAGGGGCAGGCAGACCCACCACAGGACCAGAAGTCTCGCTGCTGTGGCCAATCCCTGTGGGGAGGGGGCGGTCCCAGCACCTCCCTCCCCATGGTGGCAGGATCCAGGCACAGGACAGGTTCACAGCCCCAGCTCCATTCATAGCCCCAGTCCCTGCCCTTGAGGGTGTGGAGAAGCTGTGGCTCCATCCTTGGTAGCTCAGTTGCATCCACTGCCCCCTGCCCGCAGCTCCCTACCAGCAGCCTGGGGGCTGCACAGTGCTGGGGACACAGTAAAGACATAAGGGGCCAAAGCCAGGGCCATTCCTGCTGGAGGTCACTAAAGTAGGGATAGGCTATCGGTTAATCATTTAACCCATATAATTAAAGAAGGTAAAACGAGTAATTTTTTAACAGTGTTTAAATCCTTACAGTGGATATTATTAGTCCTATAACCAGGAAAAGCAACTACTGTAAAACGATAACTAATAAAACAAACAATGTGGGAGCTTGAGAAAAAAAAGAGTGTCTAGAGCGAGCTGGTCTATATATTGATCTATGGGACTCCCAACAGCGTTCCTCAAACTCTGTAACAGACCATCTGAAACAGCTGTTTATCAAGGGCACGTGGCTCCAAACCAGTACTAGAGTGACCACACTTATTAGAAATTGGCTTTAAGACATGAGAGCAGAGAAACAATCTCTAGTTCTTTATGGACTATTGAATGCATCCAAGGTTTCTGAGACTTTGGGTCTGGGAGTTGGACTCATGGGCTTCTGGTCCTGCACAATCCATATTTTACACATACATTCTGTTTCATCACACAAACTGGAAAATAGTGATGTTACATATTCGCAGATATTCCTCCCTCTAACTTTTAATTCCTCCCTCTGCTTTTTCTCCCTTTTCCACCCATTTTATTTTGCTTCTGAAAAAGCTGGGAGAAGAATAAAGATCACAAAAGAAACAAAATCAATAAAAAAGATGGAAAGCTTTGAAACAAAACGTTTTGGTGAAACGTTTCAATCTTGCACAAGAACCATTTTCACAGGGAAAAAATGTTGTATTTAGTATAAATGAAATGAACTTACAATAATAACCTACAACTATTTCTACTAAACAGTACCAAGGAAGATTTCCTAAAATCTGATAAGAATGAAGAGCAAAAATCTCTGTAAAATCTCATTTGTGTTAGTATCCAAATATAATGTAATAGTTCATTGTTTAGATATTATCGTAATAGAAACTTTAGCAAAAACATGAGATCTATATTCCTAAACCAGTTTGTTATCCCTTGATATTCCTGGACGGAAAGAGCTAAGGAAATGAAAAAAAAAATTGATGCATTTAGATTTAAAGAATAGTTAAGAGGTACCTATTTATAGTATTATGTATTCATGTGTGCTGCTAAAGCAAGTGCATTTTCTTTTGCTGCAAACTGTGAGAAACATGTAATAATAGTAATAATAATAAATGAGTGGGTAGAAATTATTTTCCATATGATGACGGGTCAAAACCCCCAACCTTTTGTACTTTATATACTAATTGGGAAACAGCCATCATCCACTAGGGCAGAGAATTCATTCCTAGAGCTGGCAGACAGATCTTCTCTGGTTCTCATGCCTTTAAAGCCTGAGCAAACACTTCTAGGGACACTCCTCAAGCCAGTTCCTCCCAGATGTCTCACAAGCTCTTTACTAAATGGTAGAATTCCCCTGCTCAGTTTCTGGCATTTTCACCTTCCATTGCACTGTATTTCATAATTCGGGGAAATTTGCGTCATTTGAAACGATTTTGCCTTTAAAAGAAATTGCTCTAAAAGAAAACGTCTTCAAAAATAAAACTATTGTATAGACAATCAGCATTTTAAATAGATGTAATGCATTTTACTGCTAATGTGTACGTAACTTAGTGAAACAATATCCAAATAATCATTATCATCATCAGCAATCCTTTGCAGTCAAGGATGATTGTCTTCCATGATTGCCTTATCTCTGCATCTGAAGATACATGTTGAGGCCTCTCTGGGAATGACAGGCTCTGTTGTAGCTCAGGAACATGTTTCCATGTGGGATGGGGGGCTCTGGGTTCCTGGTTCAGTCTGTGAGACAATGTTTCTGCTGCTCTCATTTTCCCCTCTCCACTTGTTGTTATGAGCTTTCTAAGTACTGAGATCTTGCAGCAGACTCTTCCTCCATTTGAGGTGGTCCTAGGTAATAGTTTCCCGTGAGTTGATATCAATCTTGCCTTTTTTTCAAGTTGGCCTTGAGGACATCCTTGAAGTGCTTTCTCCGCCCTCCTCTTGAGCGTACACTTTAACTGAACTAGGAGAATAAAACTTGCTTTGGGAGTATGGAGTTGGAAATCTGGATGATGTGGCTGGCCCAACAAAGATGATATTGGATGATCATCACATCAATGCTCATGATGTGCTTGTGAGAGGATGCTAATGTTAGTGGATCTGTCTATCCACTGGATTTGAAGGATCTCCTGCAGGCATTCA
>NW_017728886.1:158886758-158919409 GCF_001723895.1 Crocodylus porosus
TACAGATGGTATGCAAGTACAGATGGCTTCTGAGTACAGGAAATACTCAGTGTTCTCCAGAGTCTCACCATGACCATGAATTACCAGACCTGGGGTCTGCTCATTAAAAGTTTGCTGTTGGTTGGAGGACCTTCGTCTTCTGAATGTTAAGTATCAGTCCCATTTTCTTGTATTCCTCAGTAATGACATTGACAATTGCCTGAAGGTCTGCTTCTAAATGAGCACACACTACAGCATCATCAGCGCATTTAAGTTCAATGTTTGAGGTTGGGGTGGTCTTGGTTTTTTGCTCAGAGACAACTGAAGTTAAACAGCTTACCATCCATTCAATAGTTTAGCTCCACTCCGGCTGGAAGCTTGTTGGTGGTCAGACATAGCATCACAGCAAGAAGAGTGTTGAGAAGAGTGTTGGAGCAATGGCACAGCCTTGCTTAGTTCCCCTTTTAACTTCAAAGGGATCTGTGATAGGTCCATTACTGAAAACTGCCACTCGCGTACTGTCCTGGAGCAGGCAGGGAATCATGCCCGTTAGTTTTGCTTCTTGATGCCCTAAACCCTGAGATTTTGGGAGGAGCACTTCAGCAAGTGGAAGGAGATGGTTCAGGGGAGTTCTCACAATAATTTTTCCTATGGTGGACAGTAAGGCAATCCCTCTGTAATTTCCACAGCTGGACATGTCTCCTTTCTTGAAGATTGTCATGATCATGGCATTTCTGAGGTCTTCTGGGATTCCCTCATCATTCCAGATCTTTGGGATTCCCTCATCATTCCAGATCTTTAAGACAAGGGCATGGAGCTATGATGTGAGTTCCTCTCCCCCCTGCTTGAAGATTTCAGCAAGGACTCCATCCACTCCAGGCGCCTTGTCATTCTTCATCTACTTAATGGCTTTCCTCACCTCATCAAGGGTTGGAGGGATTCCAACACTGTTTCTGACTGGATGTTGGAGGATAGAGTTGAAAACACTCTAGTCAACAACAGAGTCTCAACTGAAAAGGTCTACAGAATACTTCTTCCAATGGACCCTTTTCTTGATCGGGTCTCCTCCACCCACAGGTCTCAAGGGGATTGGTCCCTGAATTCTCTGACCATAGATGACTTTGGTGGCACTGAAAACCTTGTGCATATTGGGGATGTCAGTGAGGTGTTGAATCTCATTTACCTTGTCTTCCCACCATCTGTTCTGCACATTGCAGGTCCTCTTTTGGACTCTGCCTTGGCTTGCTGTAGTAATTGACATTGCTTGACATGTAATAATACATGTATGAAACATCTAATAATAATAAATGAGTGGGTAGAATTTATTTGCCATAAAAAAATTAAATAAATGTAACATATTTTACTGCCAATCTGTGCATAAATTAGTGAAACAATATCCAAATAAAACAATCTTATTGTTGTTACAGTGTTTGTCAGAAGTCTCACTATGCATAAGATCAATTTAATGCACAACAGACTTTTCTGCTTCCAAAGAACCTTGTTACACATGAATTTGGGGTTTGCAAACCAGGACACAGAACTCCATCAAAATCCACAGAAGTCATGAAACTTAGAAAATGTTTTGGAGAATTTTGCTTCAGTTCAGAGTCTCTGCTAACTCCAGAATTTGTCACTTTTTTTTTTGCACAACTCTGCAGCAAACAAATTATGATCAACATCACCTCAGGGTCACCAGTATCACAGGTGGCTGCCTTAGATCAGCATTGATACTGAGAGACTGTCAAGCAACACAGCCATTAAAATTCCCTCTCCACTCCCAGACCAAATAACAAACTGAGTGGGGTGGAGGAGACCAGAAGACTCCAGCTAATGCTAGTGTTGCCTGGCTACTTTCTTCTCCCCAGCTCACCAAAGGAAGATCATAGCATGATAGCTAGTGAGTTTACTAGCAACAAGACATGATTTATTGAGAGAGCCTAACAATTGCTTCTTTCAAAGATACTGGCATCTTGCCCTCCCTAACAGTGCCACTTACAATCAACTCCAAAAATAGACCAAGCATATCCCTCCTGGCCTTAACCCACCAGGAAGGGCATAGGTCTAACACATATATGCACCCTGAGTCCTCAAAGCTTGATATCAAGTGACAATTGACAGTCAATAGTATTGACAGACCCCTCATTGAAGATAATTAGTCAACAGGAAACATCCAGTGTCTGTTACCCATTGTGTAACTCCATGTTACACCCAGGCTTAAAAAATAGCTCATCAAGGTTCCCCCCTCCACCCCACCCTGGAAGGTTTCCCTCCTCCACTCCACTCCGGAATAAATTTGACTGACTTTCACCAATAATTCTTGGCATATTTTAGTCAAACCAACTGGAGATTTTATAACTCAGAAAAATAAAAATGAGGCTATATTTGTTTTTCTACATTTCCACTTCACGGTGTATATGACTCAAATAAGTAATTAAGCAAAGTAGGCTGCTCTATACTGGGGATGATGTCTGGTTAGACTGTATCTTTCAGATTTGGCTCTCATAGCTGAATCTCTCAATGGAATAGAAGTAGTGCCTTAAAAGTAGTGCCTTACCTAATATTTAATTTTATTTGCCCTTGAGAAAAAGTATCACATCTTTATCCAGATATATTTAACAACTGTACAGTTCAACCATTCACTTATACTTCATTATATACTTACAGCTCTAGTGATAAAACTTAGCAGAGAGGTTACCAGTGAACCTGACTAATTAAGCTGATGGAATTCTAACTCCATTCTCTGTGCCACGAGAGTTCATACCAGAACTTGAGGCTGATGAAGCTTACAATTTGCACCATTATAAATGCACACAAACGGACCTTCTAAACCCCACTTCCTGCTAGGATAGTGGTGTCAAACTCACCTTGTGCCCTGGACTAGAGCCAAGCCACCGAGCTCCTTGCAGGCTAGATCCAGCTGCAGGCATGTAGCAGCAGCAGTAGTGGTGACTCCAGCTTCTATCATTGTATCTTGTGCCTGAGTCAGAGTAGCTGCTGTTGCAGCATGCCTTATGCCCTGGTGGCAGCTCCAGCTTCAGCATCTTTGAAGCTGTGGTAGTGGCTTCTCCAGCATAGGACAGTAGTGGGCCCAATGAAAGAGGAGGTAGTCATGGCAGCACAGATGTGCAAAGTGGTCAGAAGGTGAGCAGGGTGTACAGCCCTCATTTGCCCTCCAGCTGCCAGTCTCCATGTCCATCGGTCCCAAGAGCTCCAGATTATGTGGCAGGCCACTCCCCTGGCTACACCTCCCAACTTCTGGTGGCCCAGAGGTCCAGTTACAGTGGATCCACAGGCTGGATGTTTGACACCCCTGTGCTAAGGACATAGCTGAATATTTTTAAGATTAAAATTAAACTCCTATATTCTACCGCCTACTTTCTGGAGTCCTACATATTGGATCTTATCTTTTAATCAAACATAATATAAGTTGGTGATCCATAGGGCAAGCGTGTTTTGAGAAAAGGATTAAAAATACAGGTGACTTTTCCCAAAATGAATTGTACTTAAGGCCAATGTACTTAAAGCCAAAAGTAACCAGAAATGCTGTATCTAATCCACCTCAAACAGCTGTACCTTGGTTTGCTAGAAATGACACATGAAAGATCTTAGGTAGAAAAGATTATTTAACAGGAAATTGGACATAAGAGACCTCAAAATGAGGCTTAGAATAGAAAATGGTGTAACCTCAACTGCCACCGCTCCATGGTAAACAGCATTAATATGCCCATAAATATTTATTTAATTGGGAGCTAATGTTGTAAGCATTAAGACAAACTGAAATGTAGAGATAGAACACACTAGTAGGTTTGCAATGTGCACTGTCCATGAAGGTCCAGAGCAGAAAAGTTTTGCCTATACTTTGCTGTCCAGTTCAAAATAAGTGAAGCACAGTGAAGTTTGTTTCCTGTTTTCAGAACTCCAAAAACAGAACTCTGTATTTACTACAGAGTTTTGATCAGATTTCTCCAGGTTGTCTTATAAAGCCATTATAATAGTCCAACTAGGCTTTTGTTGGAAAACCATTCATTAAAGTACAGATGTTATGTGCTCCAAGGAAGTATAAGTGTGCAAGAGACTACTGCTCAGACGATGTTTCTGGGAATGCCACCAAAACATGACAAGACACAGAAATTGTCTTGTTACAACAGGGATTTTTGACCAAATGATTTTGAATAAGAACTATCCTAAGAAAAACTCACTGTATTCCTAACCTCCCTATCATTGTATTTTGCATATTCAACCATGAGCAACTAACAGAACAGCTGAATCAGAAAGAAGTATATACTGCACAGGATTATTATTTAAGTCACCCTATGGTTTTCCCTAAAATGCCATAATAGAGATAAGCCATGGTAATTTATCATAATTTCATCTTGCAAGACAAAGGAAATATTTTCCAATATATTCCTTGTCCAGAAAGTGTACTGCTCAGCACTTCCACATTGTACTAGTGTGTACTTACTTTATAGAGAAATGTTCTTTAGCAGCTTTAAAATGGGCCAAAAAGTATATATTAATTACAGAACAATGCCCTGTCATTGATTTTTATGCACAGGTCTTCATTAATTTCAATTAGTTCCACCACAAGATCAGGGACAGGATGTGGACCTAGTAGGTAAAGTGCATGTAAGCAAATTTCTAGTATATAAGCATGACGCCTTGCTAGAATTTTCAAGCAAACTGACAGAATGCAACACCGCGGACCTTTTTGTAGGGGCTTGTTTACCAAAAGATCATTGGAGTTTAGGAACATAGGAAAAAAGGAATTGCCTTAATGCATCAAACTAGTCATCCATCCTCCAGAAGTCCAGCTGGTGTTATGTCCCCAAAAGCAGCCAGTGCCAGGTACTGTGAAGGAAAGCATTGGGAAATTCATAGGAGTCAGCTGTGAATAGCCTGCCCATTAGGAAAATGCCTTCATACCCACACAGGTAGCATGCCTCTGGGTTATGCCATATAAAGCCTACAACCCTCATTTGTCTACTGAATATCCTACATCACTGAAAATGTTCCTATGTCTAATTCCTTTTTGAATCCTACCAACCTTTTGCTTCACCATTGTTTTTGGCAATTTGCTTCACAAATATTTAGATGTTATATTAAAAAAATGCACCCTTTTAATCAGTTTTCATTTGTAATTTGAAAAAAAAGTATTTCAGAGGCCACTCTTATTCTTCTCCTCTCTAAATTAAAAGTCCTGGTCTTTTCCATCCTTTCCCATACCTTTTCTATCCCTTTCCATATGCCTTCTCACATCTAAAAAATTTTATAGCCATTGTTTCTTGATCTGCCAGCTTCTTCTTAGGCCTGGTGAACTCAACACAATTGTATAGGGTGTATCACAGATTGTAGAAGTATATCATAATATTTGTACAGGTTTTTTTCTATTCAAGTCTTAGAATTATACAAAATTAGGGTTGGAGGGGGCCTCAGGAAGTCATCTAGTCCAAACCCCTGCAAGACCATGCACAACTGTATCATCCCAGCCACAGCTTTGTCTACCCAGGTCTTAAAAATACCTAAGGATGGAGATTCTACAACCTCTCTGGAGAGCCTGTTCCAGGCCTTCCTAATGAGTTTCCTACCTCCCCGATGAGCAAGTTTTTCCTAATATCTAGCCTAAACTTCCCTTGCTGCAACTTGAGACCGTTGCTCCTTGTCCTGCCATCTGCCACCACTGAGAACAGTCTGGCTTCATCCTCTTTGCAACCATCCTTCAGGTAGCTGAAGGCTGCTATTAAATCTCCTCCCCCTCTCCCCCACCCCCCCGGTCTCCTCTTCTCCAGTCTAAATAAGCCCAGTTTCCTCAGCCTCTCCTCATAAGTCATGTTCCCCCACCCTTTAAGTACTATACATCCTAACATTTTTTCTGCCTTTTTGGAACACTACTGCACAGTAACCAGAATTTTTCACTGAGTTGTCCACCATATCTTCATTTTTCCTGCATGGCAACAGTTAATTTAAAGCCCAGCCATACATATGAGCAGTTAGCATTATTCCCACAAACGTACTTCCATTTTTCAAAACTGAAGTTCATCTGATAGCATTCAGCCCATTCAGCCCACATTGTTGGTCCCCCTGGGATTCCTCAGAGTCATCACTGGCTTTGGATAGTTTAAGTAATTTTGTGTCATGCAACTTTTGCTTACATCACTCTTCAAATTCTTTTCAGGTATTTGATGAAAATTAAACATCAGTTTGAGGAAAAAATTCTTCAGCATGACAGCCTTTTCACACAAACTCCCTCTCCTCCCATCAATATCATATAACCCACTGGAGTCTAAGAAGATAACATTAGTCTAATGTAATGAAACACAAACAAAAAATCTCAGGCAAAGCTTGTCTTGGTACAAGCAGGCTAAATGCATGCATTGTCAGTATTAATGTTAAATCCCACAGGTTCAGTAGGTTGATCTTATGCTATTTGCAGAACCAGTGTTTAATCCAGGCACATATGGTTGTACAAAGAAGCTATTGAACTTCTATAGAGACCATTTATTGACCTTGTAATGTTATTCCCCTTCAACTGGTTCAAACTACCTAAAGGCTTCTCTGACCTTCTGCTGAGCAGGGAATCATTGGGAAACATGGGTCAAATTCAGGTTCTCAGGCTTCCTCTTTAAGGCATTTAATGGATTGGCATCAGTCTTCCTCAAAGATTGTCTAAAATGCCCAGACCCTGAACACAGTTAGCAGTTCCACTCCTCGGACACGATGTGCATATCTGTGCAAGGAAGAGCTTTCTCAGCATCAGCTCAAGACAGTACACTCTCATTAGAACTAAGAGTGAAAAACCTTACCACCTTCCATTCCTAATGCAAGGCATGCTTCTTTCACCTTGCTTTCGTCATACAAACATAGTGCAACCAGCTGTTATACATATATGTTAACTATTTTTTAGAAATCTCTCTGTTTCACAAAGGAAAGAAAAAAAGGAGAATTTATGCCATATGACAAATGATAGTTACTCACTACACTTCTGCTGAATGCCCTTCTGAAAGCTGCTCATTTACTATGGTGATAAAGGCATTCTAAAAAGAAGGAAAGAAAAAGAACCAGTGCCCCTGCTGCCTTCCAACTGTGCAATTCCTAGGCACAGATAACAACAGGAGTCAGAAATGGTTATACTGGATACCTCCATCCTTTTAAATGGGATAGGGGTATAAAAAGAACAGGGTGCAAACTGCCATATCCAGGGGCGGATCCTGCTCTCCAGACCGTGCTGGTGGAGGCACTGGGACCTTTTCTAAAGTCCTGAAAGCAGGTGAGAATTGCCCTCCCTTCCCCTCCCACTCCCCCTTCCTTGTTTTCCCTGTTGTCCAGGGAGGTGGGGGAAGCTTCAGAGCTTCTCCTGCCTGTTCCAAAGGGGCTGCATGGGGGTTGGGCTTAGCTGGGAAAGTGATAGTGGTGATGGGCAGAGAGGTTCCCTCTCCCTATGCACACTCTAGGGGGGACCAGGCAGGGTAGAGGAATACATCTCCTGCTTCTCCCATTGCTTCAGCTGCTGCCACTATCTCATGTGACAGCAGGGAAAGCAGCACAGCACCAGGCAGGGGAGGCAGGAAAGGGAACATGCCTGTGAGCATGGAGGAGAAAGGAATGGGATTGTCTCCTGCTTCTGGGACTTTAAAAGTGATCCCAGAGGCTCCTATGGCATGGTCTGCCTGCACTGGTGGAGGGGGGGCAAGGGAAGAGGCTGGGGAGTACCACCCCCCTACAGCATGGTTGCTGGTCCTGCACACACCCCTTGCCAAATCCTGGATCTGCCCCTGGTCATAGCTAAGCAGCAGGAAAAAAGGACTATCAAGAATAGAATATCCTTGCTTTTGTCCTTTTCCCCCTTCTTCTTTCCTATGCAAGGAAAATAATGCTATATTCACTGGTGCCCACGTAATACACAGAGGCAGGTGTGAAGGACAAATCTTAACCCACAATATTTATGACACCTACTGCATTGCCATTCATTGCCTTCATTTATCATGGTTCATTCCAAGTTTTTGCCATGGCTTCTGGACAATCACACGGTTTCCCCATCCCAACCACAGAATGGCCACTCATTGGGAAAACTGTCTGAGAAGTGCCAGGGAGGAGCAGCAAAGGGTTTTTTTGGCCCACCCTTTTATCTCAAACATGCAAGTATCAAAGCAAAGGCAAAGACAAGAACACAAACAGTGCTGGAAGTTCCTTTGGACTTGATGACGCTTTGTCATCAAGTCCCATTACAGCCGACACAAAAAATACCTTTTTCCTTCTCAAACAATATTCCCGAGTCCCATCTGCAGTAGTCCTGCAACAGAAAGATTACAGTGTGAGAGACCACACTCTGATAGTGCAAGATCTTGAAACAGGCCCTAATAAAAATGAGAGGCACAAAAGTTAACCTTCTTTCAGAAGGCAGTCAGAAAGGCCTTCCTTTCACTGTGCACCAGTAGCAGCACAATTCAAAGCCGATGTTCTTTTTTGTGCAGGTGCAGGCATATCCTTATTTTTTACCCCCTCTGTCCTGATAAAAGAACAGAGTCGGCGGTGGTGGCAATGGTGTCGGCGGCAGCAGCCCGAGGGGTGGAATGATGAATACAGAAATGCAGTATCAGCACCGAGATTAGGCTGTCAGCCTCCAGAGCACTTCCCTGCAAGAGAGCAGATAAGAGGGAAAAGGTGAATGAGAACACTTGTCACAGCAGATGGTGGGTTTGATTTGAAGAAGAAAGAGAGGAAAAATAGGAAAGGGGAGGTGAGGGGGGAAAGAATGCTGCCTTAGACCCAGTCCTTGCTGCATCACTGAGTGCCTGAGCCCTTGTCCTTGACCACCTGCATGATGCCTAGTACAATTGCTCCTGATGTGAAGCGTGCATGTCTGTTCTGTATAGGAGGCGTCCTTAGAGAGCAGCAGGAGTCTTTGCAAGTGGGATGTGTTCTGCTGACTAGATTTACCATCAGTAACATTGTTGCTGTTTCCATCCACTGGAGTCAGATGCTGTTTTAAGCTAATGGCAACCCTGCCTCTGACACCTCTGGGCAGCTGCCATACCCCACTGCTGATGCTTCAAAAGTATTGACCTTTCGTGTTCACATCATAAGACAAAGTATAGAGTTTGAGTAATCCTGTCAACATTCTATATTTTATTAACATTATGCTAATTAACTGAAAAGCCACACATTGATTTTTCTTAAAAGGATCCTAGGATCAAATATCCATGAATAGAGCTGGCAAAACCTAATCTACTAATGGATTTAACTTAAGAGAAATAAAAAGCTCAAAGAGAAATATGATTATTTTTGGACTACTTAACTAGCACTTATCTTTAAAATACGTTTATAGAATTTCCATATTCTGCTGAGGCAAAAATACAGCTGTATTTAAATAAAAACATATATAAATATATATGTTTATGTTTATATTTAAATACAGCTGTATTTTTTTAAGTCCTAGATAGATAGATAGATAGATAGATAGATAGATAGATAGATAGATAGATAGATGAATGACTAGTAGCTCCAGCCAATGTTTTTTCTTCACTATATTTTTTTCAAGTTGATATTAGGGAATCTCTAGCTCAAATTCTAGCTATATGAGATGTGAGCACAAGGCTGATGACAAGAGGACAGACAAGGCCCCTCATGTAAGTTAGTACTAGCTGCAGGGTCTTATTGTTATACATTAAGGTCCAAATTTTCTGTTGATATATATGGAGATGTCTTCACTGGTTTTAATAGCATTTTGTCTTTTTACACCAGTAAAGGATTTTGGTCTTTGCTCAAGAGCTGCGTACAGTTGGTGTAGTGCTCCTTCAAACACAGTGATTTTATTTCAAATTATTGTTGCTATTATTTGTATTGAATAGAGCCTGGGAACCCTAGTCATAGGTTACATGCTGCCAAAACCCAAATCAAACAAACAAGCTAAAAGGTAGTCCCTGCCCCAAAGAGCTTATGGTCTCAGGGTGAGGCAAAAGGCAACAGGTGAATACAGGCAAGTGGGAAGCACAAGAAAACAATGGGATCGCATTGGTCAACATCACAGGCAGTGGTCGCAACAAAGCAGCAGCTTTTAGTCAAGGTTTCATTTAAAAAAAGGAGCAGAGGGGCTGGAATCAGGGTTACTTTGTGGTTGGTCTTAGGGATCTCCTATTATGAATAAGGGGTAGCATGCAAGAAAGCTTGCCTGAAAATTTAGCAAGTGAATGACAGAAGCCAGCACCAGGAGCTGACTGGAGGTGGGACTTGACATCTCAGGAATATAGGAAAAATGGCAGGTAGGTTAGGGATAGGTCATGGAAGGCCCTGAAAGTGAAGACAAGTAGCTTATGTTTGATACAATAGTGAAAGGGAAGTCAATGCAGGGGTGACCGAGGTTCAAAGTGACAAACTCCAAGAAACTTAAATTCTGATGATCAAATTATTTCAAATTCTGGGCATTCATTGGCCAAAGTCATGGAATCCCTCTCTCCAATTTCAAGAGGTTGCAGAGCACCAAAGTATCAGACTTCCTGAACAAAGACTGCCAAGTAAATGCATTCAAATTATTTCACTGCAGTCACACTTGGGTCAGATTTGACCTAGCAGGTACAAAGCCACATGAGATACAAATCACAGCTACTAAACTAAAGCTTAATATCAGATGAAGAGTTGTTTGAAGTGCGGTTCTACTAGAAAAGGGACAGTAAAAATGTCCTGGTGGGGTTTTCTATATGCTATTTTCTGTCAGTAACTCCATATTAAATGTCCACAATTTGCTCTTTTTTTTAACTATCCAGCCTTAAACCTCAGCCTGAGCTCTGAGTGTCAAACTAAATTTTTTTCCACCTCATGTGCAATAAGTAGGTGAAGCTTTGAAACTGGACATTAATTGACAATCTTGAAAATAATGAATGTGCCAGAAGAGGCTTCAGCTCTGCCTCCCAGGGACACATTGGTTCTTGAGTGCTCAAAGGAATAAAAGAAGCTAACCCTCCATTTTAGTCAGTAAACTAAATAAATAGGGCCCCGCATTAAACTGTTAGTGTTAGTGTTAGGTGGAGTTTGGAGAAGGGAGCTGAAATTTTCAAATTGTGAAATATTTTTTAATATGTTACCTTATATCAACATGCAGGCCCCCTTTAAAATTTAAATCTGCTTACAATTTGAATGTCTTTCCATTTCCATGGATTTTTTTTTTTTTACTGCTGAAAAAATTTAGGCTGTCATTTGTTTTACATTCTGTTTTACACTTATGGTCAAGTATGGTGAACTCTTACATGCATGTCCAGCACTGCCAGTGCCTCCTACTCATTCACAAAACAAGCCTACCTACTGTATGACTGCAGGGTCATGCATTACTACTTTGTGATTCAAAATTACAGTAGCAGAGTGATGAATCAGAGTGCCTCACCAATCTGCTGGAGTTTCCTGAGGGTGTTAACAAGCACGTGGACAAAGGGAATCCAACTGGCATAATATATTTGGATTTTCAAAAAGCTTTCTACAAGGTCCCTCACCAAAAGCTTTCAGAAAAACTGAGTTACTATGGCATTAGAAGGAAATCTGTTTTGTGGGTCAAGAGCTGGATAAAAGACAGGAAGCCAAAAGTAGGGCTAAATAGCCACTATTCAGAGTGGATGGAAGTCAGAAGTGGGGTCCCACAGGGATTTGTGCTGGGCCCAGCTTTGTTCAACATTTTCATCAATGACCTGGAAATGGGGACCACAATGAAATCTCCATGCTTGCGGACGATAGTAAATTATTTCAGGTAGTCAAATCCCAAGCTGATGGACCCAAGCCATAGAAAGATCTTACCAAGCTGAGTGGGCAAAAACTTGCAGATGAATCTCAGTGTCAACAAGTGCAAAGTACTGCACGTGGAGAAGAAAAACCTCAAGTATGCACACATAGTGGTGGATTCTGAACTAGGAGAGCTTGGAGTCATTGTAGATAGTTCTCTAATATCATCTGAATGTGCATCTGTAACCACGAAAGAAGCCTGATACATATCTTCCACACATCCCACCATCTCTGGGCTGAAGGAAAGGTCCGCTGCTGCTTGCACCCAGCCAAGCAGGACTGTTGGAAGAATGCCATGAAGCCCACATCTTCCATCAGGCTATTGTTGATGTGCCAATAGGCCAGTCCCAGGTGCTTGGGCTGTGGAGTGACCCAAGTGTAGGCTAGGTGGTGATTGCTAAAGGGGGCTGGCCTAATGCTGGAGGTGTGGACTTCGGTGGTGTTTAGCAAGATGTATATCCTATCCAGCTGGGAGTGGTGTGCCTGATGTTCTTCTACCCTGATAAAGGTGAAGGTGATGGTGTCATAAGGGTGGTGGGCACACCAAACATCCATCTGGGGGTAGTTAGAGATGAGCCTTTTAGGATATTTATGGTGGCCTGGCTCCACTCCTTGCCAGTTCAGTCCTGAACCTCTAGGGTTACATTACAAGTGCCTAGTCCTTGGCAGGGATATTAAGGTCTGAGAGTGTCAAGGTAGTTAGCCACCTGCTGACAGAATCATGTCATCTCCAAGTCCTGAACAGGGGCATAGATGTTGACCAGATTCAGGATAACCCCTGTATTTGGACCCAGAGATGGAGGTCAGCAGCTGGCCCCACCTGATTCCGAAGAGGGGGAGGGTCAATGTGTTCCCCTCTGCCTCAGTGGTGGGAATAAGCCCAGGAGACAGGGAGGTCTGTGCACGGTTCCCTTCATGTTTTGTTTAGCTGTTGGGGGACTCTGCTTCCATGTCCTCTTCTGTAGGGCCAAAGAGAGGGTTCAGTTCTGTGGGAAGGGTGGCTTTGTGGGTTCCAGAGGAGATGACTGAGACACCTTGATGGTAACAGTGTCCACCCCAGAGCCCTAAGAAAAGAGACCTTCCCCACTGGGGCTCAACAGTGTGAGTCCCTAGGCTCCCAACTTCCCCCAGGTGGTCAGAAGGGGAGGGCTTCACCCCCAAACCACCCCAAAGGTATCTGAGACCTATGCCTCAACACCTATGATTTCATAGATTTCATGGACATGTGGGCTGGAAGGGACCCCAGAGGATCAACAATTTCAGCCCCCTGTCCCAGGATCCCAGCAAGATAAGCATCCAAATCTGTCTTGAAGGCGTTCAAAGTGGGTGCTTGAACCACCTCCGGCAGCAGTCTATTCCGAACCTTGGGGGCTCGGACAGGGAAAAAGTTCTTGGACGATGATGAGGGACTGATTGCAGCCAATGGAGTTGGGGAGGTTCCTCCATTGGCTCCTCTGCCTCAGGACAGCCTGGCCACCCTGGCCCCTCCTGCATGGTACTGTCAACCCTTTTTGATTTTCCCTGGGGATGGGGTATCCAGTGCACCTTAGGAGGTAATGGGGATCACCTTAAGGTGATCTTGGTGGAGGTGCCCCAGTGCCCAGCACCAGAAGTACCTTATCTTCCATGCTATATATTGGATTTTTATCCCTGGATGCAGACCATGAAGGCCCTCTCCACCTATGCCCTGACCCCTGCCACCAGCTGGCTGGTGACCTAATAGCAGAAGGACTGTACATGGTGGAGGCTGAGGTCCCAGCACCCATATGGAAGGTGGTGACCAGAAAGATGACTTTCCCCGGGTCTAGCAAGTGGGACTGAGTTGGAAAGAAAGGGAAGGACCAAGCTGAGGACTGACCTGGTCCATAGCTCCTTCAGGGACTCTAGGGGTATATGGATGCCCCCCACCAAGTTTCCTTTCTCCACCAGCTCCTGGGTGACAGCCTTCATAGAGGAGAAGAAAACCCCTTTGCAATACATTTTGGAGGCAGCCATGATCTTTGGGTTCCTACTGCCCATGCCAGCACATGCATGTAGATCCCAAAGTGGGGTGCATTGTTGTGCAGGCAACAGCACACCCTGTGCTCTCTGTTGATGTTGGGAAAGGAGCCCTGGTTGCCTGAGGTGGTGTGGCCAGAAATGGTGAAGGGTTCAGGCTTGGGGGCTGAAGGTTTCCCTGCAGCTGCCTGGGTATAACTCCAGCTGCTCTGTTGGGCGGCTAGGCTTTCAAAGCTAGGGGAAGGCTAAGTAGGTAAACTACCAGTTGCAGGGGAAACACCTCAACCACAGGTCCTTTCCTCTTCCCCCCCCTCTGTGGAGGAAGTTTAACCTTTTCCCCTGCCCTTTTTAGGGGGTCCTTTAGTCCTTTTAGGGGGAAACTGACCAGCAGGGGTGCCCTATCCCTATTACTCTCACCTGTCTTGTTTGCTACCCCCTTGTTAGAAGCTGCTGGAGTAACACCCACATAAGAGGGGCTCTTACCCTGTCATGGGGGAGCCCTGGGCTGACCCTCTGTTTGGGGGTGGGGTGGCTTGCTGAGGAAGCTTGCGGGGTACCTCCTTGGGCTGCATTTGAGAGGAACTGGTGTGTTGAACGAAAGAGCAAGAGGAAAGGGAAGGAGAATGGAGCTGAGGAATGAACACAGAGGCAGAAATGGATACACACAGGAGGGAGGCGTGCAGCTGGCTTACTCAGCCCAAACACTAACATTGGTGGGGGGGCAGGGGAGTTGAACACAGGACTCAACACAGGAGGGAAAGACAGAGAAGTGCTGCTGAAGTGACTGGCATTGGAGTTGATGGTGCTAAGGTCCCCAAAGGCTGGAAGCAGCAGGAAGTGAGAAGAGGCCTCCCCTCCCTAGAGGAAAGGATGGTAGCATGGTTTTGCACCCATGGTACAGAAGCCAGCAGCAGCTCCCAGGCCCAACTGGCCAGCAGTATCTACATGGGAAGCCATGGCACCCCCTGATGCAGAGAGAATTCTTGGCTAGATGCGTCATTGGTCTGACCCAGCATGGCACTTCATGTTCTTAATCAATGTGCATTGTGATATGATAATTGATTTGCTGTTGCAATTTAATTAACAGAATGTTGATACATTAATAAATGAGGGTGACAGAAATGAGGCTGCTGAAGTGGATCTGTAGAGTCAGCAGGAAACGTCAAGTTGAAAACAAAGAGATGCAACAAAACATAAAGATGACATCAACAGAGGAAAAGCTGAGGAAGAGGAAACTGAGATGGTTTGGGCAGGTAGCTGAAAGGCATGCAAGATGCAGACAAAAATGATATTTGTCACATGATCAGCCCCTTGAAAACACTCTAAAGCTGTGCCCTAACAGAAAAACATGGCTGCAGAGTGCTCTGATCATGTGACAAATTAACCCTCATTGTATGAGAGTTCAAATGAAGATGCTTCCAAAGCAGAGCACCTTCATTATTTTCTGCCTGCTGTCTCTGGATGGGAGGGAGAAAAAGCAGGGAAGAAAAGTCCATTCTGGGGTTTTCTCAGCCTCACTAAAGTGGGGGAGTAGAAGAATTAGAACCTCTCTCTTACCTGGGGGTGGGGCTCCAATCTACTCACCCCCCTAGTCCAGCAGGGCTGAGAAAACCCCAAAACAGATCTTCCTCCCTTGCCTTCTCCCTCATTCCCATCCAGAAACAGGTGCAGAGCTGTAATGGTGGTGGGGGGGGGGGGTTGAGCTAGGGGGACAGACTGCACAGACACAACCTCTCTCCCTGGATCAGTTCCAAATTGGAGCAGATCCTCCACTCTCTTGATCGAACAGCTAACTTCTGTTGAGTCAGGAGAATTGATCTAACTCGTGGCGCTTTCTATGATTGCCACACATTAGACCCGGGAGCTGAACTTCTGTTTGTGCAAAGAAAAGCTGAAGAAGAAGTTCAGACCATGAGTGCTGGGAACAGGAGAAAGAAGGGAAGACCCAAGAAGATGTATTAAGGGTTTTTTAGAGCAAGACCTGAGGGCATGCCATAGTTCTGAAGAAATGGCTACAACAAAGTTTTTGGAGAATGAGGACTTGAAAAGCAAAATCTACCTTGCAATATATTTCTGATTAAAGCAATCTATATGGCTCATCTTCCTTATATTACGATCAGCTACACTCTCTCTATATATACACTGGCTCTTCTATCTTTGCCTTTCAGATCCCAGCCAGAAAAGGTCCAGTCCAAATTTCCAGTCCCCAAGCCACAGCTTTCCTCTGACATCCCTGGCAGACCATAAGCAACAGATAATGTTGCTTTATGGAACCTGTCATGCCACGTGACTTGCTTTATATTCACAAGGCAAACTATACAGAAGGAAAAAAAGTGCCTTTGTAACTTGCTCTGACAGCACCAGCCAGCAAGGGGAGCTGGAGGATTTCTGGCACAGACTGTGCTACTAATGAGAAGTGAGTTTCCCCTGGGTAAAAGAGGTGCTCCCCTGACCTCTACCATGACCTCTTGGGTAGAGCATGGGGGAGCCATACATAGAACAGAGTAGGAGCAGGAGCAGCAGGGATCAAAGTCTCCCAGAACAGCTTACGAGGTGCTTTAGTGTATGGGCATTTATACACATTTTTTTTGTCCCATGATGCACCAGAGATCCACCACTTTGGAGCAGACTCGATTAGACAAGTCTGCGTCGCGTGCAAGCTAATGTGAACGGCGCTGGGCTGCATGCAGTTGTATAAGTGGCAAAATACACGTTGGTGCACAGAAAATGGTGGCGGTGCACTTCTGAACTAAATTTAGTACCTTCTGTGTGTTTTAGTTTAAAAGTGTGCCACCTCCACTTTCTCAATGCTGACGCACATCTTGCCACTTATACAACTGCAAGCATCGCAGCTCCAGGCGCTTTTCAAAGCACCCAGTGCTTGCATGTATAAAAATGCCCTATGTGTTTTGCCTTTCTCCCCATCTTGCCTTATTTTACATTTTTCAAGCAACATCTTTGTGGCTGGCTGGCTATTTTTACAGCTAGTTGCCCATTTGAATTGTGCAATGATCATCTTGTACTTGTAAAATGTCTAAATGTATTGTGCAATTAACCAGTGAACTGCACAATAAATGTAACATGTTTCAGGGACTTCAGATCCAGACATTTCCTGCCGCCTCACAAAGTCTCTACCCACACTCCTCCTGGCTCCTACTACTATATGTTAGATTTCAAGCATGCTGGTTGATGATCTCCTTGAAAAGGTGGAAGAATGAGGACAGACTTTCAAAAGCTAGGCACATACATATGAGCATGTACTGTTGCACATTCCAGCTTTTACTTATAAAGATCTAATGTACGCATGTATATTTGCACTTATATATGGATTATTAGAGAGCTGTTTCATCACTCCTTCTACCCACAGCACATACAATGTTAACAGGGAAGAGAGGAAATTCATTGAGTACAATATGATCAAATGCTAATAACCTCTTATTCCATCAGGCTCAGACTTGGCAATTGTTTGGCCCTTCCCAGTCTCTACCTGAAAGTAAGACTTGGTTGACAAGCAGCTGAGGCTCAGTCTAGGAAAGACAGAGATGACAATGGTAAAATGGAAGAAGCAAAAAATAGGAGATAACAGAGGTGGAATTGACCTCGGTGAATAAACCCCTTGTCACAGATTCACCCAAAACCAAGTTGCCTCTGGGGTTCATCATAGGGTATGCATGGATATTCTCCCAAATTACATTTACTTTTGTGGTGTTTAATCTCTGTATATAGCTGGTGTGAACTTGGATTCAGTTTTGCCATTTTCATATCTGTATGTGTTACAGTGCTTGATATAAATGATGTACTTTTGTAATTTTGTGATGCAATTGGAAGAAAATCAAGTGAGGTATTTAGCACACACCACAAGGCATTGTCTGCCTGTAATGGGGAAATCAACATCTCTATAGAAAAGGCATCTGAGAGGAATGGCCAGGAATCCCAGGTATCTCAGGGAGACCAGAAATTTCTGAAGGATTCTGGTGACATTAAAATAATGTTGATGGGGGAGGAGGGGCTTGGAGGCTTTTTAGAGTCTAGCTATAATAGAATCATGATCTTCTGGATTTTTCCCACACTGGAGAAGGATCTGAGGCCCCTGCATCCAGGACTGGTGGAATCAGCAGAAAGGTTGATCTCTCAAAATATTACCAGGACTCACAGGAATGCTAGGGCATAGCCATATGAGAGGGTAAGGAATATGACATGTTTTATCAGTTGTGCTTATATCATTCTTTTTTTCCTATATAGCCTTTTCCACAGAAAGGGGAACCTAATGTTTCTTTCACAATGCAGAGTCTAGAGCTGGCAGAAATCCCCTTGCTGCAGCTGTGGGGTCCAGTATAAGGGTCTGCAGCTGAGGGTTTTGTGGGTAAGCAGTAATCCAGAGCAGCCTTGGTCTGTTCCTTTGGACAAGCAGTGGTACAGCAAAAAGAAACCTAGGGCTCTGGGGGGCCTCCCACAGATGGGTTTGTGCCACCCTTGTTCAGTATTGCCAAGATGTATAAAGGTTTTATCAGTTTTCCAGCTGCTTTTGAAGTCCAGGGAGTAATAGTAGTTGGGAGTATTCTTTTCACGTCATTTTTTTTGGTAAAGAGATTTCAACCTCTTCTTCTCATGGATAGTATCACCATTTTCTACACTTGTACTACTATCTCCAGACTGGATTACTGCCATATGGTCTGCTTCAGATTGGGCGCGTCTACATGGTACCCTACAGTGATGTAGTGATGCAATTGCCAGGCATGTCGCCATAGTGGCACACTCCCTGAGTATACCGTGCCTCTACAGCAACGTGTAGGCAAAATTTACCTGTGCACCATGCATACGGTACACTAACTACCCCTACTGCGCCATGCTTTAGTACTTCCAAAAGGAAATACTGAAGCACGGCACTGCAGGAACATCGCCATATGGCAACATGACAATGCACTCATTATGTCTGAGGATCACTCAAAAATGTCAGCGAACTGCAGAATGGAGCTGACTGCTTATCTAACAATATTTCATATATGTACCATGGTCCAGAGATGTCCACAGGCTGAGCAGATTTGTAGTTCAGATTTATAAATCTTCTTATAATTTGGTCAATATCTGTTATCAGGTCAAACATCTGAGTTGACTGTCCACCATGCAGTACCTCTGGAACTGGCCCTTTCTAGCAGAAGGCCCTCATATCTTGGACACACTTTCTTCTCTGGTGAACCTTCAAGGTTCATTGCTAAGCTTGTCTCTTTAGTCAAGCTTCAGCTTATGATGCTAAAATGGATTACGTGAGAAAGTATTCATGGGGTACTTTCATTGCTGCTGTCATTGTGGCAGGATAATTTCATAGGTGGTAAGTGTTTTTTAAACCTCCAGCTTGTACAATCAAAGATTATAATAGATTGACAATATAAATTAAACCAAAAAATAAACAAAGTAACTTGAGGCCACTCTTGCTTACTCAAGAGCCTGGTAATGAATGAATCAAAATAATAATTGCTACATTTGAAAGAATTGAATGCGGAGGATGGGACTAGAGGGAGTGAGCTAGGTTAATCAGTCTGTGCTCTAGCTACAGGATGTGACAATCTCAAATCTGTCTGTATGAGAAGGAATCCCTGTGCCCTGACATGCCTTTCAAGTTTATATTGACAGTGCACTGTCGTGTATGACAGCCACTAGTCTAAAGAGGAAAGAACAGAGATACTGACCAAGACACATGTTGTCAAGAGAATAAAAAATATAATGGGATACAATGCAAAGCACAACCACATTAGATTCTAGAGAACCCTTTGTCACAGAATTATCTTACCTTTCTTTTTCTTCACATCTTGGTTTCCCCCCTCCCTTTGTGTGGCTGTCTCTGCTCATTTTCTCAGGTTCTTTTCAGCTGGGTTACTACATTGCAGATTTGAACTCAGCCGTCAAACTGAATAATGCTTGAGGAGGAGAAGAAATGAAAACACCTAGAAAGAAGAGAGGCAGATTGCTGGGGGGAGAGTGGGAATCAAAAATCCTAGGCACTATAGAATAAGGTGAATTATTGTTCAGAGACTAATATGCCTATTAAATAGACACTGGGCACTTAAGCACACTTACGCTTGGGTCAGTAGTTAAGAAATACACCCAATCCTTTTGTGGGCAATTCTATCCTTCAAGCTATAGATCTGTGTATATTTCCTCTTAGTAATATGTCCACACTCTGATCTGCTCACAGGTACTTTATACAGAAGTTAGGCACACACATGTAGCAAGTTACAGATGGTCAAGTTACTTACACAAGTATGCAGAATGAAGCAATGAGGCAGGGCTGTTGATAAAACACCCTGCCAAGCTCAGAGAGAAAATACAAGAGTCTTGCTGGAAACTAGAAGTGAGGAAGACTCCTGAGAAGAACTCCATGTGAAGGAAAGTGATAGCAGCCTACACTGGGAGGACTTCTATTTATTCTGTAGTTAGGTAAACATGTTGTGGATTTAGCTTATTGGATAAGCAATGTACCTATTTTCTTGAACACAACACCACCACCCCAACCAAATATAATGCAAGTTTTTTATTGAAATGCAGAAGGAAGTAAAAACAAATTTTCAGAGTTATGGCTTTACAGAACAGGGACAAAGCCTAACCTTCAGCTAACTCAACCTCCCTTCCTTGCGTAACTAAAGCTGAATCCTTAGCTTTTCCTGAAGACTGGTCTCCTTTGGTGGATCTATGATTTTGAAAAAAACATGAGCTAAAGAGAATGCAAAATAGAGATCAAGGGCAGCTAGCAGACGATGGTGATGCACATGTGAAAAATGGATGCACTGGATAAGTAATGCTCTTAGCAAACTCTGCCACTGAAGGGTCTAGAGAGCCATCAGGAGGAAAAACAGAGGTGAAAATCAGACCTATCCTCTCTTGCTGTACATCATCTGAAGAACTTCATCAGTGCAGGGAGATGTAAACCTGCCAGTAGCAACCTGGATGAATTTAGCCCAAAGAGATTGCATTTAAAACCAGTTTCCTAAACCATTGAGAGGTGGCCATTTCTACAAATATTCAACATTATTTTCCAGGAAATCTTGATTTTCTTTCAGATTATTTCCATGTCTTTTTTTCTTTTCCAATTACTTCCTGCCACTGAAGACTTACTAATAATAATCAGTGATGGGTCCAAATGCTGGACTTCAATGCAAACCACACTGATTTGGGACATGGGGGGAGAAGGGGAGAGGGAGGGAAAGGCTTTGGGATCCTTGAAATTTGGGCCCTTGTCTGGCAATCATATCCTACATTACGCGCCTCCATGAAAAGCTCTTAGACTGCTTAACAAATACATTGTATAGACTGAGCTGTATATCTTTATTGCAGAAGGCTGACATTGACAAAGAAGTCCAACATCACCTCAAATGTACAAGTGCAGCCCCAAAATCAAGCTTGTGGTTTATCAAGTAGTCATGATCCCCGCCTTACCAAATGGAGCTGAAATGTGGACAATATACAGGAGACACCTCAAGTTTCTGGAGAAGTACCATCAACACTGCCTGCGAAAGATCTTTCAAATCCAGTGGGAAGACAAATATACCAAAGTTAGCATCCTCTCCACCAGCATCAAAGTGATGGTCATCCAATTTCAACTTCACTCAGGCAGCCACAAAATCCTGATGCCTGACTCCAGACTCCTGAAGCAAGTTTTATTCTCCCAGTTCAATCAAGGTGTACTCTCAAGAGGAAGAAAATACTTCAAAGGTGTCCTCAAGGTCAATTAAAAAAAACATGCAACATTGATATCAACCCATAGGAGACTATCACCAGGACTGCCCCAAATGGAAGAAGAGTCTGCTACAAGGATCTCAGTACTCTGAAACCTCATGACGACAACAAGAGACAAAGAAGGGGGAGCAACAGAAATAGTGGGTTGCAGAGCAAATCAAGAATCAAAAGCCACCCACCCGACATGGAAACAAGTGCCCAAATTGCAATAGAACTTGTCAATCCTGAATCAGCCTTGTCAGCCATCTTCAGACCCACAGGTAAGGCCATCATGGAAGACAATCATCCTCAACTACAAGGGATTGCCAAGGATGATATCTTTATCACAAATCAGCAGTCACATCATCACCCATTTGCCTGGGACTCAGTATAACATGCCAAACCCTTTAGCTACCCCAATCACCATTAAAAAAGAAAAATCCCTCTATGAATGTTTTTTCTCCTTTATCCCTAAATGTAAACCTATCCCTCCAGTGCTTGGGCCAAGTACAGATTTTCTAAAGCTAAAACCTCCATCACTTGAGAGTCCAATATCTCAGACCCATGCAGGCCTCAACCTGGAATCTTTGTAAGGCTGGGAAGGAGAGATTTCCAGTTCACCAAAGTGACTAGCACTCCCATGTAACCAAGGTAGGGCCTGACATATTCATATTTAAAACTGTAACATTATATTCTATGCAGAAAAGCTGTTCTGACTCATTTTTATTCAGTAGTACAAAGAGGACTTTGAACTGCCTTAAACAGTTAGTAGAGGTTTCCTTTAGTCTTCCTCATGACAAATACACACCTCCTATAATAACAACTGAAGCCAACTGTGGTGGTCCATAGTCCCTGATTCATGACCACAGTTCCACCATGGGCTATTTTTGATATCCTATAAATGAAGGAAATCACTGTTTTGCACTGCAACATCTTATACGGCTCAGTGTGGACCCCATTATGCCGGGAAGGTATTCAGAGTGAGGGTTGACAGAACCAGCTTTATGTCACCCATTTCCTCCCTTGAACAAGAAAGGTGCAGAAGGTGGGGTGGACAGAGCAGACACTGCTCCAGCCATCACAATTTAGAATAGAACTTAGGTGCTCTAAATAAGGGTGGGCCAACCTGCAGCATGGGAAACACAACTGGCACAGGAAGCCTGCATGTGTAGCACGTGGCAGATCAAGGAGGGGAACGCCAGAGCAGCAATAAACAGAGCAGAAAGCAAAGCAGAGGAGATAAGACAGGCAGCACAAGGCAGGAAGTAGAAAACAAAGGAAGAGACTGGGAAAGGGCCAGAGAGTAGTAGCAGAAAGTAAAGCAGCAGATTGGCAAGGGAAGGGGATCAGACTGGCACTTGGGGGTAATGCAGGGCTAATTTACGCCAGGCCTGCCAGAAAGTTTGGCCCCCACTGCTCTGAATTATTCAACCAGCCCGTACACATTACAATTTCTCCATCAAAATGATACATGTATAAAATGCACACATTGAAGTGATGCTTGGACATAAAGCATGTTTGTTAGTATGCACTAAGTTTGCATTATTATATTCTCATGAGAATAACTTCAATGATCTCAGCATTTCCAACAGGTAATCCATTAAAAAAAAATCCAAGGTGTTTCTGCTGATTAAGCCCGAAGATAAAAGGTCACTTTTTGAATTTCTGTAGGTTTACAGACATGGTGAAGCAAGTCAACATGAGAAATTCACTCAAAAGTGAACTAAAGGCAATGCTTGAGCACCCATGTCTCCAAAAAACCATGTCCAGGTTAGGCAGAACTTTGCAGATAAATCCTGCCCTGGAATCAAAAGTAGATTGTGAACCCACCAGTTGCTTAATGGGTTTGGATTTGAAGCCAGGGCAATGGTGCAATAAGCCAGGCTTTTTGTGTTAGGGCTGGAGTAAACCCTTGTACAACACAAGCCTGGTTTTCTAACCAGAAATCATGGGACCTTTGCACTGCTGTGAGTGGACCAAAGCAAAGCCAGCAACCAGGAAAGAATGCAAGTATTTCCTGCATGAAGAGAGAACCTACTGGTTGTTGAATGCTTTGAGTGCTGTTGCTGGGCTGTGCTGTACCTGACAGCTCTACTTTGGCTCTTAGTTTTATCTACCTAATTAGCAAAGTTGAGTCCAAGTGGCACATGACCAACTTAATCAAAAGCGAATAGCGGCCCTTTAGCAATCAGCAGCACAATCGCATTGCAACCCACACACACCAAAGATAACAACAAGCAGGCAAGGGGGAGCAGGCCTTCCACAATGGCAGATCAAGCAGTAGGTTTTCAGCTCATACATACCTGTGGCACTGCACCCATCAACACTGTATTTCTGTGAAGGACCCCTACCGCCTTCAAGAAGGGAGAGTAAAATAAAGCTTCCCAAAACAAGGGAAAATATTGCAGCTGTGGCAGCTGAGGACCTTGTCTGGAGGTTGATATGCGTCAATCAGAGTTTGGGGGGGGGGGGTTCATTTGGTGTATGTGTATACGTTTTAGCCTGTCAGAGTCCGATTTTCAATGATGCAAGTCTCCTCTAACTGATAACACTCTAAATAACAGGTGAGTGACTCCTGCCAGGAAGGAGATTGTCTGACCTCATTGTTTGCCTTTTTCCCCCTTCTTTGTTCTTCACAAATAAAGGTTTTTTAATAAACTGAAAGGTCCTCCGCTCCTGCCTGATGATAAAATGAAAGGAACCAGTGAGGTATGGTACAACGTGGCAGCAAAAAAAGAGAAGCTCATCAGAAAATAACAAAGGTGCAAGTTAAAGATAAGGCAGCTGTCAGAGATTAATCCTGCTGGCCTGATTGTTTTCTTTAATACCGAGGCCTGCAATAGCAAGCGATAAGTTTGCTGAGTAATTTGGTTTTTGGTGAGGAAATAAAATTCAGGTAGGCCTCATAATTGATTTCCTTTTCTTTAGTTTTCTAAACATTAAACAAAAAAAGCCCTGCTTTGACTACACTTTCCTTTTTTCAGACATGCTCCAAAGCTCTGCATTTCCTTCCCAGCTGAGTCTGAATGAAGGTTAACTTCGAGGGGGAAAGCACCCTGTCTTTCGGCGGCATCCACATGGGAATACATTTGTTTGCTTCAACGCAGTGTCTTCAGCTTTTAAACAAAATTAATTTGCCCTGACCTCAGTCTCACTTTGCTGCCCAACATACTCTTGGGAAGCATGTGGCAGAGGAAAGGACAGAACTAGGAAGGTAAGGACAGGTAAGCATGACAGAGGCTCAGTTTTACCACATCTGTAGTCATGCACAGCTAAGATATTAGACCCACTCCTGGCACAGCTGAAGTTGATGGGAGAATGAGCACTGCTGTTCATGGAAGCTATACTGTGCCCATCACATACAAAGGCCCCAGATGTACAATCTTTGTTGAACTGGAGAAATAATTATTATTGCTGAGAGTCTAGTGAGATCACGCAGGCAAGCCAGGCAAGGTAATGCCCACCAGGGTTGCATGGTTAGGCTGAGAAGCATTTACAATCGTTCTGATATACTGTGGTCTATAGATGCTAGCTATGTAGACTAGTAAGGATTTTCAGTGGGAATTTGCAGAAGCATCTGGGTGTCCCATTTACTGTCCTTTTAATTGCTTTGGATGCTTTCTTAAAGCATCCAAGCCTGTTACTCACCCTTGTCCTGTTCTTCTGTTTGTGTGTACACATATACACCCATGTATACAGCAGCATGGGTGGCCAAGGGAAGTCCAGATAGCTTCACAATTCTATAGCAATTTTGGCTAAAAGAGAAGAAATTATGTGAGGAAAAGCCTCTCGGGAAGAAAAGAAGAATCTGTGGGCACGACGCTGAACTGCTCTTAAATGGGAAGCTCTGGAGACTGAATGTGTGTGTGTGCGTGCGCGTGCGCATGCATGCATGTGTGTGGACATGAAGCAGCAGCAGCCAAGCCTTATTTATTGTGACAAAATGAACAGCCCCCAGGATGCTCATCCAGCAGCTAATTTCTCATCTTATCTATTATGTGAATGAGATGGGAAAACAGTTTCCTGTTTTTCACAGATATCGCTAACATGAAAGATACAGAATGAATTCCCTTGAAAGCCATGCAGTCAGATCCATCCACAGACTCATTTGTTTCAATGGGAGGAATTAATGCAGTCAGGGCTGCTCATTGATGGGAAACATGTCTATAAACCTTTCTATAGAAGCAAACATGTTAACACCATCTTTAAAGCCGCTGAAGAGCCTGACAGATCCTTTTCCCTGTATATTTATATTTTGTTAGCTTGGTAACTGAAAACACTGCGGCCATTTTTTTTCCCCACTTGTCTAAGGGGTGAAGCATTCTTCAGGTGTAAAGGTAAGAAGAGGTGGGTGTAAAGACATATCAGGAGCATGGATTGAAACAATCGTACCCGTTACAATCAAACAGAAGCTTCTGCAGGACCAAGACTTTCCTTTTTTAATTTTAAAACCTACACTGAGAAGTAAGCCCAGGCAAATACTGTCTTCCTAGGTCAGCAGCTGTAATGATTCTGCTGCTCACAGCTCTACTGAGCTGCAGCAGAAAGAAAGCAAGCAGAATTTTGGCAGCTTTCAGAGTCTACCCGTCTACCTTACTCTGCTTTGCACCTCCTCACAGTTCCCAGTGGAAGAATGTACCTCGGTGTCGGAGATAATACAAATCAGTATCAATGCAAAAATAAGTAACAATGGAAATAATGGTCTCAGGGTGACTTCTGTACAATGACCTGTAAGTATTTTAGCAAGAACTCCCATTTCCAATAGTGTAAGTGACTCATAGTAAACTAAATACTACAAAAAAGATTTCTCTCTATTGAGTCATTAATGTGGGTTAGAACACCAATCCAGAACAAACAACAAGGAGAAGGGAGATGGGGGAAGAAAAAATATAAAAAAGGGAGGGGGGAGCAAAATAGTCACTTCAGATTCATTCAGAAAACCTATGTGTAGGCATTCTGCTTATTATTCTTTGTTCTAGTGGATCACTTTAGTGTCCCTCATCCTATTACAGATCTTGCACTTCTGTGAATAGAGGGTCTGATTCTCAAAGAATGCTTCACTTATGGCTCCTATTGGAGCCCAGGATGCTCTGAAAATGAGATGCCTTTGAAATCCTTTGTTCAAGATCTACAAGGAGTAAAACCCTAACACTGCTCGCTGGTAAAGGAAAAAATCTAGAGATTATCAGAAGACACATATGGGAGTGAGCTACCTACCTCCTATGAATTTTCAATTGCAGGTAGGTATCAAATTTTCTTAAACTTCTTGAAAATTTCAGTCTGATTCTCAGGCAGGGGATCAATGGAAGCTGGACTTGCAGCAACAGCACAGCCTAAGCAGCCATCCCTAGAGCACAGGTCACTGCTCCCATGTCCCCTTTTTCAAAATCCTGGATCCACCCATGGCTTTGGGTTTTTCTGCTACTTGATTCCCCTATCTGGTGCCTTCATTTTAAACTTTTGGCTTTCACTCACTCCCATTCCTATTTTGTTACTTATTGACTCGCACGCAATAGTTTTCTGGGCTCTCTGGTTCTCTTTCAGTTCAAATGGTAGGCCTGTTGCACTATGTGGGATTAGGAACACCTTTTTAGAATTCAAACGACCTAGTGGAAATGGCAAAATTACTTCAGTGAGAACAGAATATGACCCATGTCCTTGAAAGCATCATCCATCCTAGTGCTGAAGATTTTTTTTTTAGCTGCTGCATTTTCACCTCTGACAGTCACTACACAATAACTCCAGGATACAAACTGCATCTGGTTCTACTTGGTGTTTCAGCAATGATTTGAAACAAAAATTGAAAAATGGGATGTGGGGGAGGTGGAAGATGGGTATGGAGGTTAAATGAAATGAGGGGGTGCATTTCTGCCACCGTGGTACACTGAAAAGAGAAGCATTAATAACATTGCAGCAAACCACTCTGCAAATATAGGATAAATTAAAATAAATACAGCTTACAAGTCTAATGAAGAAAATTCCAGAGCGGGTTGAGACCTTAACTGATATAAATGAGGATCATTATCTTCACTGTGCTATTCTATTCAGTTCAGGACAAGAAGTGTGGAAATTGGAGGAGATTGCTAGGGATGTAACTGTGTGAAGTACAGCCTTGTCACCAGACAGTTGTCCCTTGACAAGGAGACTCGTTTGAATGTCCAGTAATAAAGTCCTGCATGCACCATGAAAGCTGAGAACATATGCAAACCTCAGCTGTCCCACGCTAGTGGAACTTCTTCCAGCTATCAGTCAGAACCAGCATGAGGAGGAGGTTTTCCAGATCTCACACAAACAGGAGTGGTTGCTGCCTACAGGGATGAAATGAAAATGACTTTGTGCTATTCGCACATACTTGCTTCCAGATCACTGGCCACCTGGACAATATTAGAGATCTGCTAGGGAAGCTCGTTCAGCCTCAGTAATATTCCTTCCCTCTTCATTACCTACTTGTGCCATTGTGGCCAGTCAATGCCTCAGCAGAGCTTTGATTCAGCATTGGGAGCTAAGACACACTGAATAAACAAGGAGCCTAGGGGCTTACAAAGTACTGAAAACCTATTACAGCTGTATTTATTACTTATATATTAGGTGAATTTGGTGCACATGAAAGTGAAGGATCTTTAGCCCTTCCTGTTATTATTAAAAATGAAGCCACACATCCTGAAAAATCTCTGACCAATGCATCATAATACCAGTCCATCTGCTTGCCAACAGAGGGCTCTGGAAACGTATCAACCTAAGGTCTGGTACTAATGCAAGCTCCCCATTGAAACCAGAATCTAGTTCAAGTTCCCCCTTCTTTCTGGAACAAGCTCTGCTCCCCTAAAAGACAGCTTCTTCTTCCATGATCCTCCTCTCTCTCCTATGACAGCAATAGTTGAAGGGGAAGCTTGTGGCAGGATGTTTGCATGACCTGAACTAGACTATGGAACTCAGTGCCATCATAGATTTTAAAAAAATCATCCATAAGCCTCAATGCATTCAGCATTAGAAACGAACTCTCAAGGGTTTTGTGATGTCCCCTCTGCCTTTGCTTTACCCAGTAAGTTCTTTTTATACTCATGGCTTAGACACTGTGGGGATGGAAACTAAAAGATGGCACAGGATTCTCCTTTTGCCCCCTTCTCTTAATAGGTGGCAGAACCATACTGGTATGATTCATTCAGGCAGGTGTCCTTCATTAAGCTATACCCAGCCTGTAAAGGGAATTTCACCCTGTGATTAGTTACTGCGCAGTAACTAATTAGGCATAAACTTACTACCTGAATCCTGCAGGTAGCAAATTTATGCCCAAGTCAGCATAAGTCACTATAGTTACTGCACAGTACAGGTGCACACATGTAGACACATGCCCATACTGTGCAGTAATTTTGGTTACTGTGCAGTAACTTAAATTACTGTGCAGTAAATATGCACGTGTAGACACACCCACTGTCTATTTAGTCAGAATTCTTACTCAGATTCTGTCTCTCTTCATGAAATCCTCTCACCAGAATAAAATGGAAGTCAGTAGCATAACCAAGGAAGGTGAACATGGCACGGACTTAGTGGGGGGAGGAGGGGTGCAAAAATAGCAGTTGCATTCGACATCAGCTCACCCACTGCAACTGCTCCGTGTGGCATCGGTGCCTGTGGCAAAAATATGTCCAGCTACACCCCTGTGGGTGGAGGAGAGGATTTCTACTAGTTTGCATGGCTTAAGTCAGAAACATTTTGTTGATTTTTTCGGGGGTAAAAAAAATGCCATTTTTTCTAAATGAAAATGTTCTAAAATTTCAGTATTGACAAAAATTCTCATTGGAAAAATTTTTTAAATTGGGCAGAGGGAAAGGTATAGAGGTTTTCCTTTCAGAATGTATAGGAATTTCATTGGAGAATTCCAAAACAAAGGTTTAAATGAAACTTATAGGGCTTCTCTAATTTTTATACTTATTATTTTTAGTTTATTCAATGATATATGCCTGAGAACTGGTGTATCATGGAATAAAATAACCCTCATATAATAACAAAATCCCTCATATCAAATCAATTCAAAAGGTAATTTTGAGATTCTGAAATGAAATTTTTCTTAACTGTATTTATTTAAAGAATTATTATTTCACATGAAGATTATTGACTGAATAAAAACAAAACCAAATTATGAAATATCACTATATCCATGGATTGGAAATTCTGAATTGCAACCAAGTATAATACAGACTGAGTGCTGCTTGAAGTTCCTCCTATTTGCTCAAAATGGCCATGTGTAGATGAAACGATGGGCATGTGTGCACAGCACTTTAAAGTGGGTTAAAAGGTTTTCCACCACTTTAATGGTGTCGGTGTTCTCACGTCGGCAGCATATTGCACATTAATTCCAGCTGCTGAAACAAATTTGGTGGTGTAATGCGCCTTAAATGATTTGGGGCACAGCAAACTAAAAGTCCTCCAAGGAGTTTTAATTCACTGCCAGTGGCAACATGTAGGGGATACATGGGGGTGCATCTGCACCCCCCTGAGAGCGCTGGTGCACCCCCCCGTCAGGCCGCACTCCCCACTTAGGCAATGGGCGGGGGGGGGCAAGCAGGAGTGCCGGTGCCTCTCCTCTGAGCGCCAGCTGGGGAATGGGAGCACTGGATGTAGACAGTGGCTGCGCTGTGGCCGCAGGGGCCGTAAATTTTGCCACTGGGGGCCCCTAAAGTGGCACCAGTCACCCACGTTTGATGCCCTACCAGCTGCGGAGCAAAACACTGGGCTCCGTGCACAGGAAGCCCTGCAGGCAGCCTAGCAGCAGCCTGGGAAGGCAGGTTCCACCTAAGAGAGCTGGGGAAAAGCGGCGAGCCTGATTTGTTTTTTTCCACCGCCAGAGCCTGCCTACTGGCCTGAGCTGTACAGGGGCCTGGTGCTTCCCTCTGCAGCTGTGATGCCCCCCAGGACCACCCAAATCAGGTGCCTGCGGGTGGGTGCCACTGGGGGTGGGGACTGTCGCAGCTACAGAGGGAAGCACCACCCCCCTCCCCCCTGCAGCCCAGGGACCACTCCGCCTGCCAGCGGCTCGCCCTCCCCCTCCACACTGCCAGAGAGGCAGGTAAGTCAGATGTGTGCACAACATGGGAGTTGAATTGGCCCTAAATTGAAGCAGTGTTTTTAAAGACCAACCGCTTCAATTTAGGGCCCCCACTTCATCTACACATGAATAATTAGCCATATTCTTGCACATTTCACTGAAAGAAGGAATGGAATGAATCCGGGAGACTTCCATATTGCAGAAGTGCTAGGAACCATGAAATAGGAGCCCTTCTGGCCTAGACCCTCACATGAATACAGCACCAGACTGGACCCAGTGGAATTGATACACTTGGATACATAGCTTTACAATGTGGCTCACATGCTAACTTTCTTAAAGCAAATACTCTTACCCAGGTGCCAGTTGTACAGGTTAATGTTGCACTAATTAATGACTCAAGAAATCACAGCCAGACCAAGAGGGGAAAGGTTAAGTTGGAGTTCATGAAAGGTTATGGTATAAATATATTTTTACCAATGAAGTCAGAATCAAAGATATTTACATGTATGTGCAGCTTTAATTTGGAGTTTGGTGAGAATGCCTTCGTATTACAAGGACAGGCTGATTCAGAGCTTAGCTAAAGCCAGAAGTTCTGGTAAATGCAGTACATTTTAACTTGCGTTGCTTTGACTGTACACTGATCTTGACCTAAAACAACATAATATTTGGCTTTTCCAGACAAGAAAACATCCACTCTGCCAAATTGTATGGTGATTTCATTAAGCTTTGGACAGGTCATTTAAAAAGACTAAGGTGATCAGTCAATTCAAAATGCCTGCAATACTTACTCAATAGAAGTAGTTAAAAGAATTTAGGCTTAAAGTTTTTCACATTGAAAAATGAACTTTTTCTTTTAAAAAAATTAAGCTTTTCATAAAAAATATTAAGAATCAAAATCTTCCATGCTTCTACAAAATTATTTTCTATGCGTTTATTGAAAATGTTATTGAAAAGATGAGTGACATTTGTTTATTCAAATCCATTGTTTTTTCCTCTGAAAACTGAACATTTCAAAAGTTATTTTGATTTAAAAGAAAAAAAGTCATAAAGGTTACCATGGACAATTTCATGAGAAATGCAACATAGTTCATTCTGAGCCAAACACGAGAGAAACATCTTTGAACATTCCAATTTTATTGTGAATTTTCCTATTTTGAGGGACAGCTTTATATTTAGTGTAGTGTAGACAAGGGCTTAATGGGAGAAATTCAGTATCCATGATCTATTTGATCTCTGGCTTCTCTAGAGATTAACAAGAGTATCAGTTACAGTAACGTTTTCTTATGAATTGGAAATCTGCCCCACAGAAAACATACTTAAGACTATCAACTCGCTTCACAACCAACAGATGACAATTGCTATTTAAGCACCCTGAACTATATTTGAACCAATGACTTGGAGGTGAATGCTTCTATACCAGATAATCATGCATACTTCCTTCACCTTACACAGGTAAGCAACAGGGGCCAGGGCAATGCTGAGATTAGGGGGCCAGTGCACACATCCATAGGAGGCCTCAAATGCCTCTACACAAACACCCATAGTATGGGAAACAAGCAGGAGGAACTTACCCTCCTACTAGCTGACACCAACCCAGACATAGTGGGGCTCACTGAAACATGGTGGGACCCAACGCTTGACTGGGCAGTGAATATCAAGGTCTATATGCTGTACAGGAAGGACAGGACAGGGAGGAAAGGCGGGGGGGTGACACTCTACATTAAGGAGGAATACACATCCTCACCAGGTATCAAAGAGTCAGAGGAGGGGCACACGGAAGTGCTCTGGGTTAGAATACAAGGCAGTCGAGGGGAAAGAGACTTAATGGTGGGGGTCTACTACAGACCACCCAACTAAGGGGAAGAGCTAGACCAGGAATTCTTAAGTCAGCTCACAGAAGTAGTTAAGTCAAAGGACGTGGTCATCATGGGTGACCTGAACTTTCCAGACATCTGCTGAGAAGAGCAGTCAGCCAGGTCTGACCGCTCACGTAGGTTCCTAGGCAGAATGCAGGACCTCCATCACACCCAGGAGGTGCACAGCCCCACCAGGGGAGATGCCTTGTTGGACCTGGTGCTGGCCACGGGTGACGACCTGGTGAGGGGGCTGCGGGTGCTCAACCTGGGCGACAGTGATCATCGCCTGCTGAAATTCACCA
>NW_017728886.1:158919420-158947415 GCF_001723895.1 Crocodylus porosus
AGGATCTGGAACCAACTTCCAGGAGAAGTGGTGATGGCTCCTACCCTGGGGGTCTTTAAGACAAGGCTAGACAATCACCTTGCTGGGGTCGTTTGACCCCAGTACTCTTTCCTGCCATGGCAGGGGGTCGGTGTCCCAGGGGGGCAGGGTAACGAACATCACTTACCGGCAGCCCAGGACTAGACGCATGTGGATCAGGAGAAGGAACCCACGCAGCTCATTAGCCACCTTTTTGTGCAGTTACGGCCAGCCGGCAAGGATAAAAATGGCGGCTACAGCAGTGTAGGGGGCAGATAGCCGGGAAGCAGAGCCACGGCCATCCCAGGGAGTGGAAAATACCCCGCACGCTGGACCCCAGGAGCTGAACGAGCGGGAGCTGACTCAGGCTGGGGAGAGAGTGGTTCCCCAACAGTCGGACTTAATGATCTGCTCAGGTCCATTCCGACCCTACTAACTATGAAACTATGAAGCCTTTTTGGATCTGTACTCTCAAATTTTCAAGGGATTCTTTATAGGAGTCAGGGGCTGAAAGAGAAAGCCATATTATAATATAGTAACTTAATCTTAACCTGCAAAACTGTATAGTATGTGGCCTTATCAGAAGAAAATATGTCCATTATGCCAGACTTTATGATGGTTTTATGGAAGTATGGGCAAGTCATTTAAACACAGGGTATCAAACTAACCAACAATGGAGTGGACTAGTAGAGGGCAAGAGAGGGTGAAGCCTGCCACCAAAATCTGGGGCTTGGAACGTCACTGGCACATGTGTTGGCAGCAGGGGGCAAGCAATGGGCACATTCATCTCCACCAGCACTGCTCATCCTGCTGCCCACCCCGTCACTACTGCTTCCACTGCCACCGCTCAGCCTTGCCAACACATCCAGATCCAGCCAACAAGGATCCCCATGGTGTGGACCAGCCCAGGGAACAGAGTGAGTTTGATGCCCCTGATCTAAATGAACCAGGATGACACCGCCAATACAAAACGCCTGCAATATTTTCTCATTGGAGACCATGCAGATACCCCAGCATTAAACATGGTACTTTTCCTGCAGTATATATTTTTCCATGAAAGAAAAAGTTAAAGAGAATCAAATACATTATACGGTACCTTATTCTATCATATTATAATAAATACTGTCCATATAATCTCAAAGCCACATCTGAAGCTGCAGATGAATTTCATGTATGCACAAATCCTGCCAACATTTTCTTGCTCCTACATAGAGTATAAATATTTCCCACTGTGTGGAAGAAACATGGGATAAACAAGAATACGCGCCTGTGAGTACATATAAGAGTAAGCCACCAATCTGAAGCAGCAGACTCTCTAGAACTAATTCACTCCAACAGTTTCCTCCAGTGTAGTGCTACATCAGTAGTTGACATTGTCAGCTTTGACAGCTGTTAGAGGTATGGCATAAAAAATTAGGAGATACTAATGAGAAGTAAAAGCCAAACTCCCCGTCTGTTATCAGCTAGAAAAATCCACTTGATTTAACAATTGTTGTTATTGTCTTTCAACCAATTGTTCAACCTTCTCTGCTGCCTATCAGTAATCCTCACCCTATTGTTCACACGACACAAAAACTGCTGAGCAAAATGTTGCATATACTGCCAGAGCCAGCACACACATGCTGCTCTGCTCTGTCTCAGAGTTAACATCCCAATCTGGATATTTTTTTTAAATCCTCAGTTATTCACATAGTGAACAGAACAAGGTTTTTTGGGGGTCTCTTTAAATACTGACCACCCTGAGAAATATGATCAAACTTGGAAAAAAGATGAGAAAATTTAATTTCAGCTTCTTAAATTTTAATCAATCAGTTTCTTAACCAAAATGAGAATTTCTTAGCCTTCTGACGTTATGGCTTGTTGTACAAAAAGTTCCAAGGGAACATCCTGCATGGTTCAGGGGATGGGTAGTGAATGATTCAGGGATTGCATCTTTCACCTCTGAATGCTACTGAGCAGCATGCCTCTGTGCATTTTCTATGAGGTAGGCAACCAACCTGCATCATAAGGACACCAACTAGGACCCTTTTTGGCAGTCTTGCCTAAGACCTCAAGGAATCAGTGGGGAGGGAGACTCTAAGGGCATGTGCAGATGACATGGGTGTTAATGTAGAGTGCTTGAAAATTTTGACGTGCCTTTTTTTTGGCGTGGTGCATTTTTGTTTGCATGACATGGCAATCATGTTCGCACAAATGGCACTTTCGAGCAAGTTAAGCTTCGTGTGTCATTCCCCACAGATTTCAGTAGAGGGAGTCAAATACCAATTTACCCCTAGAATGTCTTTCCTAACGTATTACATCAGGAGGCGCATGTAAACCACCCCAGCTCCCCAGTCCCCACCCCCGGACTCTCACTGAGCAGTCCTGACTCTCACTGGGGACTCCTCTGGGCACAGTCATGGTCACCCCAAAATCCTTGTCACTTGCACCCACCTATGCTCGGTCAGTCTGGTCTCTCCATCAGCACGACCCCATCCCAATCCCAAAGACAAACCATGTGAATCCTCCCCTCCCATTCCTTTCCCTTCCCATCATGTTACAAATATACGTGGGGGAGTTTCATTTGCTATAGCTGCTATTATAACTGCTACGATACTTTCTTGCCTCTGGCTCTGGTCCATCCAAGGCAGTATTGGGTAATATTTACCAGCCACTGCAAACAGGTTAAATTGCTGCTACAGTGGCTTTGTGGATAAACCAAGCACTTAAGTCACCACAGCTATGAATCCAATATCTTCCATAAGTACCAAATTCACATGGGATTAAAAAAAGAAAATGCATTAAATGGAGGTCAGGTGGCAGAGTCTCCTGTGTCTCTCAAGGATGTTTGTCATCTTCACAAAACCTTCTGGAGCAAAATTTACCACACTGCTGCTCCCAAAGGACTTGACACAAATATAACTCAGGGGTTTCCAGGCAGAAATATGGGCATCAGTATAGGTGCGCAGAATAGATTTCATAGCTCTCACTTGCATTATTCCATTATCCAATGCCTTCAGTCCCTTTCACATGTGCAAGGTGAAAGCTTTCTCCCTCTTTCCCCAAAAAAGATAAAGCTCAGGAAACTTCCGTGCAAACAGTCTTAGAAACATTTCATAAACTAACATTTTCCAGTTCTTGAATAACAACTCAGTATAGCCTTGGCATTCAAGTTTTGTTTGTATGAAGCATTCAGATGGGTCTTGTTATCTGGAAAATTTTTATTGGTTTTCTTTTTTCTGCCTCATCTTATTGAAATGCCTCTGCTCTCCTCCTTTCTTCTTAACCTTGAATGCACAAATAGCAAGGGATAATAAAGCACCCAAAATGTTTCACAACAAAAATATTCACACAAAAACCCAACTTCAGGTTTACAAGGAGCTTAACAGTCTTTGTGGCTGGTGGAATTAAGAAATATAAACGCACTAGCCCCAGGTTAGCAAGCACTAAATACATATAAACTTAAGCTGTCATGTTATACTTATCAAGATCCTTTCAGAACCCCTCCCAGTAGTAGACTGGCTGTATTTTTGTCACTAGCAGTTTGCAACTCTAAAATCTAAATTGTAGTTCTCAACTAGGGTGCTCTGATGTGATAGGGTGCTGTGAGATTCTTTTAAGGATGTTACAGGGCACCACACAATAATAGTGCTGTTAGGTGTGCAAATACCTACATATGATTTACAAGATAAATCCAGAGATTTCAAACAGAAAACCATAGTGTCAAAATCATGCTGACCTGCTGTGGTTTTTCTGAGTTCTTTGCAACAGAATTGCACTATTATTTTTTCTGTAGTCAAGAAATGAATGAAAGCTAAGAGCTGACATTTTCCAAGGGATGCCTTGAGTCTAAAAAGGTTAAGAACCACTACCCCTTTTATATCTAATTTGTTACTGAGCTAAAGACATGCTAATTATTTTCACATGTACATTTAAAACAAAAAAGAAAGAACCATACTTTTTATTTTATCCATCAAAAAAGAATGAGAAAAAAAAACACTGAATGCCTTGTTCTGCCTTTATTTTAAAACTAGGTCTGCAGAGACATTATTATTTTCTGGATTTTAGTACATTTCAAAATTCATTAGGAAATAGTGCCACCTTCTGGACTAGCCACTAGCACGAGCATCTAAAATACAGCAGGAACAGGCAGTTGATTAACATTGATTAGTACAGAAGCAGGTTTCCTTTGGCTTTTTTTTTTTAAATTATGCTCATGCAACATCAATACATTAAAGAAATCTTTTACTAACACCAAAGTATTAATTAGGAAAAATAATGATATTAATGATAACCAGCAGCGGAAATGGCATAATAAGGACCACTTTTGACCCAATTAGGTAAGTGCTTCATTAGGAAAAATAGTTATTCCCCATTGACAAAGAGAGCTAGATGTTTTCTGTTCAATTCTTTTTCGTCAGTAGACTTCCTACTGACCAAAGTAACTGTTCCAGATCTCATAGTAATATAAACAGATCTTCATCCTCCTCCAAGATTAGACATTTCTCTTCCTATTTCTCCATCCAATTTGCAATTCTGAGTTTATTTGGTTACACATTCCAAATTGCCATATGTTCCTTGTGTTGTGAATATGAAATCTTGAATATGATTGTAGCGTTCTCTATTGGTAGGGATAGGGGAGAGACTTAAAGCAAGAGAGCCAGGTAAGCATAGTAATAATAATAACGATGAGCTTGTGATTCTACCATTGAACTATAGCAATTATAAAATTATTAAGCATGTGTTGTATTTTATTTTATCCCTTCACTCTGTTGGGACTGGTAAGGTCATTATCCAAATTAGGCTTCAATTTTGGAAACAAAATGCATTATTCAAAGGTTCTGTGACCTACAAAGTAGAAATCAAAGCCTGTGCAGTGCAGAAATGAAGGAAGATGGAGGCATTCTTTTATTATTCATTTATTCAGCAAAACTCGTTTTCTCGACCATATAGAGCCACCATGCTTTAAACCCAGACTGTTGCTTTTAAATTTAATTCCTGAGAATGAGCCATATATGACACTGTATAGACTTAAGAAAAAATTCTTAAGACAATACGTCTAGAATAACCAGAAGGTTCCCTGCCCCCACCCCAAGCAATCAGATATCCTGCTGCTTCTCCATACCCATCTATACTCAATGAATTAGTGATCAGATTGTGATATTTCTACCATAGGAAAGTATGTAATAGGCGGTGCAATTATTGGACTTGTGCAGTGTAAATGAACAAGATTGATGTTACCCTCAAGGGACTAGCTCAGAGTGGACAACAAACCTCCTACTCCAGTAGTTATAGGCGTTCTCTTCAGGTACAGGCAGTAGAGAACTATTTTAGGATCAGTAAAACAGGAGTTCCAAACCCAGGCTAAGTACACACATTCAAAAAGCTCAAGGCAGAACTGATCCAAGTTACACTGTTTTCTGTAAGAGGTGTAGTTTAGATCAGTAGCAAAGAGAACACATATTGGCCCTTTGGTGCAGGGGACAAATCTTAGACAGGCTTCCACCACTTTTTAATCAGTCAATGTGTGCCAAAATTCTGTTCTATTATGGGTATAGACTGGTTTCTGATCACTTAGACCAGTAAAAGTGTAATGGCTGTACCTGGCCCCCCGTCTTGTGTGTGCGTAGACAAAAATTCATTAAAGTGAGAAGTAAGAGAACAGCCAGTGTCAGTATACTTTCAAATTCTGAGCTACAACCTTGATTTATAAAGCACAACCTGAAACATTGATGCACTGGTAGCATTTTAGTGGATTAAATATGATACGATAACTGAGACAGTTGAAACTAAAATCCATGCGTTTTAAAAGCTCTCTTTCTCCAGGTTGTTTAGCCTCTGTTCTGGACCCCCTGCGTGCGTGCTCCATTGGCACTTGTGTTAATCCAGGCCTGAAAGTAGTAAATTGATTCACAGTAATGCAGGCACCCAGGGGCAGACTGTCTAAGGAACAAATGAATTAATCATTGCTGAGCCTCTGTGCCAACCTGCATAAAGGCTATTGCTCAGAGCAGCGATGCTAACATGAACAATTCTAGCATTTCCACTGACCACACACAAAGAGTCCCACAGAACCGTCACATCTTTATGCTGCAATAAGATATGTGCATGTGTGAGAGAGAGAGGAGAGAGTTTGCGCACATGAGTGTGGGTCTTTAAAGAAACCCTGTGTTTAGAAATCACTGTAATATATTTATAAAGAACCTGGTGGAAAGAAAGAGTCTGCAGTCATTATAAATGGACCTTCACAGCAACAACAACAAAAAAAGCTTTCAGGGAGAAACAGAAAATAATGTTTTGCAATTACAATCCACAGCTGCTGCAGTTCCAGTGTGCATGCTATACACAGGTGCAGCCATTATAACAATGAATAGCGCACATTAAAGGTGCCATCCATATGGGCAATAATACTAGGACTGAAAAGGTATTTTCATTTGCAGCCTGATGTTAAGAGAAAAAAAAATAGAATAAGGCATTTCACAGCCAGCCCTGATGGCTCAGCTGCCACACAGAAGACCTAGGTCTCAGCCTATCTCCGGGTCTAGTGCATTAGTCGAATAGAGAAGTGCTAGTAATGGTCTAATGATACTCCTTTTAGCATCTCAGGTGGAGTAACAGCTAATGGCGCATTCTCATCCCACACCATGCCTGAGTAGAGACTGCCAGGCTCCAGCTACTGGGAAAATTGGGACTTTGTGGAAATGTGTCCTGTTTTCATAAAAACCTCTGAAATTTGACATTTAGGTCTGCTTTTGGCCTCAAGCTCATACTACTTTTATGCCTGTGTGACTTCACCAACTGCCTCTGAACTAAAATAGTGAAAATGAGGGGAGAAGTAGGCCCAGGCCTGTCTTCCTACCACAGGAAGTTACGCAGGAAAACAGAAGAGGTTATGAAGGAGATTTCTTGTTCTGCAATTTCCCATTTATGCAGAAAGACACACAGGCTTGTAGCACAGCACTGTAACCTCCCAGGACATTCCTTCACTGACCTCAGAGGAGCTGTTCTCAGGCAGCAAAATTTAAAAAACCAGTTTGAACCAAAAATTGCAGAACAAGGAACCATCCACAAACTGGATTGTGTTAAGTACGGTTTAAACAAGGACTGCAGATTTTTACCCCATTGCCTGGATTAGTGTTTGTGACCCCTTGGTTCCTATGGCTTCTTTGACTGTATACCTCTCCTAGAAGTATCCCCTCTCTCCACTTCTCTCCCTCTTTCCTTCCCACCTTTTGTATTCAAATCACTTTACCCTTGTTTACACAGTGCTCTTTGCTGTCCATTCACAGCATCTGATGAAGTGAGCTTGAGTTCATAAATGCTTGTGCTCTCTCTATATATATCTTGGTTAGTTTATAAGGTGCAAATCTACCCTGCCTCCTGCCTGACTTCCCACTAACCTGGCTAATTACTTCTCTATTCCCTTAGCAAATCATAGAAACCCTTTCACACTTAAGAACATAAACTCAGCCAGTCCCACCCCTGCCATCTATGCCAAAGGGAAAAGCTATGGCCTTACTGCCGTACCAGCAGTTCACATTGCCACACCCACACAAGCTCGAAATTAGCCAGCAGCACAGCCTCACTGCATGGAGTTGGCACAGGCCAGGTGTGGAGCAACTGGGGGGCAGATTCGTGAGCAGTTTGCCTGCAGTGAGCTTTGTGCTGCAGTAGCAACAGTGCAGGCAGAAGCCAAGCCAACTATAGTCTCCAGCTCAATGCACTTCCATGCCTTTGTTTAACTCCTTGCAGCATGTTCTGTAAATTTAAGTTCTCTCTCTCCCCCCAACCATTACCACCATCATTTGCTCATCCTTGTAATACTAAATCAGCACCCAGATGTTAATTGCTGGTGAGGTTTCTTCTTGCTACTCCGTGGAGAGGAAGGGAGGCATTCTTATCCCCATCTCAAACAAGTCACCTGAGGCACAGTGAAGTTTAAGGATATATGTCTACACCGTCCTGGGTGAGTGTAGTGTCTAACAGAGACGGTAGAGTGAATTCTGTACAAACTATGCTCCAACAGCAGCATAGGCAGAGCTCTACCCAAGCTAATTAGCCTTGCTGAACAACACACAGTGTTAAATGTTTGATATTCAAGTCACTCAAACCCGAAAGACAACAGATTGTAGTGAAGTTCTTGTCCATGCCTCGGACCAAAATAAGAAGAGAAACAGCCTCTGTAGTCCAAGAAGGACTTGGATTTTACTGAACAGCTACTTCCAGAAATGAGATAAGCAACAGCTGAAGGCAAACTGAGGAAACAGTTAACCACACAGCATCAACCAAGCTGCAGTCATACTCTGGATTTGTGAATAGGTCCCAGTCCTCCAAGGTAGCCAGAACCAATGCCTTTTTACAGGCCTTAAAAATAAAGGAGGCATTAAAATTAATTTGAAACTTCACAGGAAGCCAGCATAATGCAAGCAAAAGTGGATTGATGTGTTGGCTGGTATATCCAAGCCCTTGGAAAGATCTCGGGCAGCTGAGTTCTAGATAGGTTAAAGCCTGCTGGAAAAATGCTGCTCAAGGAAACCATACAAGCAAGTTAGCTACATGGATGAAATTATAATTACTAAACCAGCCCTCAAAGTATACTAGGGGCTTTACAGAAGACAGACAAAAAGCAGAGGGCCTTGACTTACATTGCTTTGCAGGGCACATAGTTATTTACACCAGTCCAAAGCAGCATACAATGTTATTAGAACATGATGGAAGTAGTGTACATTTCCTTTAAACCCCTTTGTACTGATGCAGATGACTACATAAGGTGCTGAGGAAAAAAAAGAATCCTAGAGCTCACAAGCAGAGCTTGTACATGACAGAGAAATAACCACAGCAGACAAAGGGAGAGAAGGAGAAAAGGAGAAGCTTGGGACCAACTGAAGCCTGAGATCAAACAATTGCATTTACCTGTTGTCTGGATGGACCAAGATTTGGAATGAGAAAATCAGGGTCAAAACTTCAGTGACCCTTAAAAGAGAGAAGGTCAGAGGGTTACAGAGTCTACCTTTCTCTTCCCATTTGGATTTGTCTCAGACAAAAATTTCAGTATGATCCAGTGTCTCTGATCTTTGCAACTTGGATTGCCATTGGAACCATGTCAGGGTTCAATACTGTATTTTCTTACATTGCACATACACCTTTACCCCAAAACCAGCTGCCAGAAACTGGACTGGCCATTATGTGTGAGAAACACAGCACAGGCAGGTTACGCTACTTATGCCCAGAACAGAAAGTAAAATCTACAGTGATACATAGGGAGCACAACAAAAAAAAGGTTCTGCTCCCTAGCTGCTGCTATTTAGTTACTTACTAGAAGGAAAGATCTTTCTTTCTTCATTCTGCCTTTCAAGAACTGGGTGCATATTATATTCCAGTACATGTGGTATGTGAGAAAAATATGGTATTAGCATACTCGGGGTCAGAGTCTCACCACTGACCAGACTTCTTTGTATTTGTTCACAAAGAATTTTTAAATGCCTGTAAAGGGCTATCACATGGGAATAGTAGCATTTTGCAATGGTGGATGACTAAACATGGCTCAGAGTAATCATACACTGGGTCTAGCTTCTTCTATCTGTTTTGTAAAGGACCGCATAGACTTTAGGTGCTACAGTTTCTCCAGAGTTAAGGATGAAACTAGCTTTCACTTTAAATGCTTGTTTTAGGCTCCCTAAAAAACTGGTTTGGAAAGCCAGTTTCCCCTGAAAGCCGTCATATTTACATTGAATGGGAATTTGTTTCTGTTAAGTCAGATTTGGATCCTTAGTTCAGCATAAGTCCACTGAAGTCACTGAAGCATTTCCATTCCATAAATAAACTAGATTAAGAAGGTGTGAATAAATTGTTGGGTTAAAACAAATGTCAGAGGTAGAATTCTAGGATATACCTGATATTTTGCCTCTGAGTCTAGACTGAGTTAATGGCTAATATCATGCTATGCACCCTGTTTTTTTGGAGGAGATCAAAACCCAAGACCTTGACTGTTTGTCATCAACAGTAATCACATGGCAAGTTTCACAGAACCAGGAGTCCTCTGGTCACTGTGGTTAGTGTAACCAGGTTTGGGCTCTACAGATGGCTGGAACGTCCCCTGATGGCCATGCAACACTTACCCTGCTCCAGCTCTACGGTGCCTTGCCCTTCTCATTTGCCTGTCACATCTTGTAATATAATTGTTTGATTGAAAGGAAGGCTGCCTAATGGATCCCAGGGCAAGCCCCAGTTCCTCTAAATGCCAGCTAGTTTTCCCAGGGCACCTGTTAGCTTTAGAGACTAATCACAGCCTCCAACCTCCCCTACAGCCATGTCCATGCCTCACAGGTGTTACCAATTAATGACTTTGGTAGCACTTGGCCCCCACCTGATAGCAGGTCACCTCAGGCCTCTACCCCTTGTCAAGACCACAGCCTTCCTGGCTTCAGCCCCTTTCCTCTTGCTGGTTCCTTTAGCCTAGGCCCACTCTGCCTGAACTGGCTTCTGGATTTAAGCCCTTGATCACCCAGTTCAGTTTTATCTTTGCCCGGTCCTGGGCAATACACTTGCAGAGCCTGCTTAAGCTCCTGGTCCTTGTCATTCACAGGACCTGGCCCTGGCTCTGCCCTTCCTGGTCCTTGCCTAGCTCTTGACCAAGCTAGGTCAGTCTTTCTCCCTTCTCCTCTCTGGGCTTTAAACTCCCCCTTGAGCCTAGCTTATGGCATACCCTGGATCAAGGCCCCAGCCAGACTCTAAACACTGGCATGACCCTGGCACCTCACCGTGGGTTAAACCACCATGCACTCCTCAGGTGTCCCTCTGTGGCCTCTGCACACTCCCTGTTCAGCAACTCCCAAACTACTTGTCAAAACTGTAGCTCAGAAGAAGTAAGGCTTCTGGCAAACACAAATTAAAACCCCTCAGGGGCCAAACATAAACAAGGGCTACCTGCCTGCATAACAAGGCTTCCTCTTGCCCAAGGTAATATCCCTCTGTAGGGGAGCAGCACTCTGTTCACCTTCCTCAAGACAGCCCCCATGCCAGTTAGGAAAGCTCCTGCATTTCCCTTGCTCTGGAGCTCTTGCCCCACCAGAACTGGCCCTTCTGGCTCAGGTCCTGTGTTTATATGCCACTCTGCCCCTGCCCCTGCCCCTTGCTAGTCATGTGCCTCCCCGAGCTGCCACAGGCATTTCCAGATTCAGCTTGCTGGCTCAGTCTTAGGGTGACTCTCTTCCGTGCTCCTATTTTGTCTCCCATGCAAGTCTCCAGCCCGTGGGTGGGCAAAATATGTCCAATGGGCTGGATCCAACCAGCCAGGTAATTGTATCCAGCCTGTGGGTGCACAGCTGCTGTCTTGTGCTGGTCAGGCAGGCACATCGCAGCCCCATCTTCAGGCTATGCCAGCTGCCACCCCACACATCAGAAACAATGCCAGGCAAGCACCGGCATCAGCTGTAGACACTGCCAGCAGGTTCCTGCTGGAGACTGGGGCAACTGCTTGGGACCGCAGCTGACCCACTGGTTCAGCAGCATCACCTGTGGACTCAGGCAGGTTCCCCAACCCCCACCTAGAACCTGCCAGCCTCATCCACAGCTGATGCCAGTGCCTGCCCAGCGCTGCTTCCAGAGCATGGGCTGGCAGCTGATGTAAACTGCAGGGATGTGCTGTAGATGTGGGCTGGCTCAGGAGGCAGTAGGGAGAGAAAGAGATGTGGCCTTTCCCACAATGAGCAACAGCAGCCAGTTTCTGGGTACCAGGAAAAAAGTGGGACCAGGAAGAGTGGACACACTCGCTGCTGCCAGGGCCCTTCTGGCTGTGGTTGCCCAAAGCCCATGCCGGGGTTATACTGCTGATCCAGCCTGCTGACCCAGCCTGCAAGAGCTGCCAAAAACTTCCTATGTGGCCACCAGGCCCAAATAACTGCCCACCCCTACACTAGCCCATGGTGCTACTGCAGCACAGCTAGTTCCGCAGTAAGCACTTGCATCAGGTAAATCCCCAAGTACCTGTTTCCTGGCAACTCATAATAAGCAGGTTTCCCCAACTGAGGCTGTCCCTGCTGCTTCTTCACCCTTAAAATAATAGGAGCCTTCAGCTCTGTTACATCAGGTTCCAGTTCTGATAGCCATATTCAACTTCTACCTCCTTCACGCAGCTTCACTCACAGAGCTGTATTTCTGACTTCATCTTTTTCAACTGTCCTGGAGCATTGTTACGTATTGTTAGGTACAGATGCCATTTGGTGCATTTTGGTCACAGTGGAAGTATTTTACGGGTAGTTTCTGAGATGAAAATACAGACATTAGGAAATAATATTACTATTATACAATAAGATGTTCTGTTATTATGCTTTTTTTAACTTAAGGTTTCTAATTGAAAATTTAAATGGCCAGCGTCTGAGGGAACAAAGTACACCATGCTCCACTTTAAGAGAAAAATCTTGTCTCCCTGCTAGGGCAGTTCCAAACATAATTTTTTTTTTTTAATTGAATGCTTCCATGCAAATACCCAAAAGTCTCTTCCAGCTTAGAAATATGTATCCATCTAGATACTTACATGGTTTGCATCACCATAGTATCCAAGTTCTTTACAAGCATTGGGTGATTTTGTCTTCGCAACATCCTGGATTGTTGAAGAAGGAGGTAGGTAGATGTATATCATCTCCATTTTACAGATGGCTAACAGGTCTAGGACCGAGTGATAAATCTACCCAGGGACACATGGAAAAATGTGTGATCAAGACAAACTGAGTCACAGTGTACTGAGCTCAGGACTGCGGCCAAACTATTAGAAGTCAGACCATTCTTTCCACCACCATTTTTCACACTCATGCCTTTCAGGTAGCTCCTTCATCGTTGGTATCAATATTAGGCCAAAGGCCTTTCTTGGCTTCCATAAAGGTGAATACATTTTATGCAATGGTAGTAGGAAACAAAATAAATGTTTCCATTCTGAGTCTGCTTTTAATATTAAGAGTTACTATCCAAGTTCTGGAAAAGAGGGAATTTTTCTTCCTGGACTGCATATTTAACAGAAGAAATGAATCTTCATGAGCTCAAGACATATTCCCTTTCTCTCTCTCAGCTCATCACCCCCTGCCTCATATCTCTTGAATGCAGTTTTTCAAATAGTTTAATAATATTCCCAGGGACATTAGATTAATTGGATTTTAATTCCAAATGACTGTGAAAGCAGAGGAACGAGTCACCAGTCCATGATAATGAGAAGATCTATTAAGGACCCTTCTCTGATAGACACATAGAACAGGGTTATAAATATTTCATATTCAATTAATTGAATTTTGGCCCCTGTATATGATGCTGCCCTGCAACATTAATCAACAGGGACCAAAGAAAGAACAACAGACAGACAAAAAAAAAACCTAAGAGAAGCTTTAAACAAATATTACAGCCACCAAAAATCCTCTCAGCTCACACAGTGCATGTACACAGGAGCGAAGACTTTCCTACCAACTGCATCTGGTTCCATACAGTGGATAAATGAATGTTAATTAATCAGACAGTCATTTTATGAACAGCTGTGTGCAAAAGGTTATTTGAGTCCTGCTGCAAATAGATTTATAGGTGTAATTGCTATGTTGAATGACCCTCTGAATATAGGCTCATTAAACTGGCCATCAGTCAAAAAGTCTAATTGAAGCAGGCCAGTAGCCTGCCACTGAGACCATGTGGTACTCTGCAAAGAAAACCACTCCACAGAAGCCAGCTCTCTAAAGGTTTAGATAGCTACATCTACCCTGAAGGCAGTTGAGAGCACCGTTTTCTGCCCCAGTCTAAATTCTCTTCAGGAAGGCAAATGAAAAAAGAAACCCTCCCTGCCCATCATTTCTTAATGTCTTTTACAAATGACACCAAGGAGCTGATCCCAGTTCAGAAGCAACATTACAAGGTTTCATAGTTGAACAAAGAAAAAGACACCCAGTCCTTGCGTTAAGGGAAAAAAGCTTGACAACCTGTGCCTTAAACTTTCATATACCGGAAGACACATTAAAAGAGAAAAAAAAAAAACCCACCACCAAGATTAGGGTTCTTTTATTGGCATGATTTTTAAGACAACCCCTGATTTTGTGGGGCCTGACTCATGGCTTCACACACTTAAGGCTGGCAATACTAAATACAGACTCAGGCGCTACTTTATGGCAGCAAATGGAAACAGTCTGCTGGTGATGGTCATGAACTGGGATTCAGGTGACCTGGTTTGAGTTCTGCAGAACCCTGGCTAGTCAGCCTGTCTCTGTGTCACAGCTCCCTACCTGTGCAGAGGAGATCGTCAGACTCTTTCCCATCACCCAGTGGTCTGCCTTTTCTGGTTAAATTTTACATTTGGGAGGCTGGGTTTGGTCCTTACTACATTCATGTATTATGCCATGATCTTATATAAAAAACCAATGGTGAAAACACCTTCAGGTAACGTAATTAGTTAATAGGGCAACAGTATTTAAACCATCAGCCTTCGAGGCATGAGAACTGACACAGAATACAGAATTGCTAACCCTGATCATTCAAAAAATCATTTGTCAGGTCACTCAAAAACCCTAAGATTTGTTTAAAAAAAAAAAAAAAAAATCACAAAAGATTTGAAAAGACATGACAACGGGAGACCTGTTTATTGACTTCCATCTTTTGAACCCTTATGCAAGCTTGCAAGAAAAGCACAGGACTGGGTAACCCAGAAACTGTCAGTGATTCATTCTTAATACCCCTGGGGGAAGGGAAGAGTCCAAAAGAGCAGGGAAGAGATAAAGAGACTGAGTACACGATATGTAGGGTGCTGGAACTAGATTTGGAATGCAGGCTGTTGATTAACATGCCTGTAACCATGCACTGAAAGATTTCCAGCCATCTAAGAAAGTATATTCAGCATTGCAGGGTCCACCTACTTCCAACTAGAACATACCCTTGGAGAGAAAAGTATTAAGACTATGTCCTGAGCCTTTTGGAAAGGGCAGGCTAACAACAACAACAATCAAAGCAATAATAATGACTATTATTATTGTCATTGTTAATATTTCTGGTACCTATAAAAGTTCCTTAATATTTTCCCCATAAAGCAGAGAATGTTAGGGAAAGCTAACCACAGCTTGTATAATTTGGTCAAAAAGGGGCTTCACCCTGTTGCTACTGCTAGGGTCTTGTGTGTATTGTGTCATGATTTTGAGGAGATTTGGGAAGTAAGGGCAGGGGCAGGAGGGAAGCATGTCAGAAATTTTGCCTGAGCTACAATTTGGATTTCCCTTTTGGCAACTAGAGATTGCCATGTAGCTTGTGGCACACCTGTGTGCTCAGAGTAAGGTAGATCTCCTCTAAACACAGGTATAGGACCACAGAGCTTCCCAAGCTAAACCACTGAAAGCTTATGGCCAATCTGTGTGTGGTGGGAGAAATTAGTAAGTGTAGGAACAGAGTGAAAGTCCCCAACCCTGCAGGGTGCAGCTGATGCATACAGCTGCTGGAGTGAATAGACACATGAGGGATTGTACCCCAGCTGAGAGATAGGGGGCTGCTAATCAGGAGCTAGGAAGGGCTCTGCACAGTGAGTGTGTCTACACATGCACATCCTTAATGCACTTTAAAATGGCAATTTAAGGCTATTCAAACCTAAATTTGATACCTGCATAAAGCAGGTATTCAATCTATGCGCAAATAGTTACATTGCATTAGTGAATGTGTAGATATGCTAATGCACATTAATGCAGTATGTCCGTTAACTTGGGACTACCTTTAGTCCCAAGTCGGTCTACACACCTGCGTTAATGGCCATTAGTGTGTGCATGTGGGGACACTTTCACCTTAATGCACATTAAGCTAACGCACATTAAGTTTAGATGTTTGTAGAAGCACATATAGATACGCCCAGTGAGAAAAAGGGGAACCAGGATACTCTGGTATTTTTATGCATAGGCATTTTTCATACACCTAAGGTTGAATTTTTAAACCTTAATCATTGAACAGAGTAAGGGCATTCAAGAAGTTCAAAAAGACAGAAGGCAGGCCAACGTACATAACCTTCCAAGAGAGGAAAGGTGTTCAGATGATTAGGCCATTAACAGAACTGTATTCAAGTCACTAACAGGCTTCTTCTGTGACCTTGGGCAGGCACATCACATCACTTCGTTTCTGTACCTCAGTTTAGAGCTAGCCAGAACATCAGAAATTCTTTTTGGAAGGGGGGGAAAAAAAAAGTCTTTGGCAACTGGTTCTCCTCCAAGGTAAAACAAAACTGAGACCTTTAATGGAAAAGGAAGGAAAAAAAACCCCCACACCTCACCAGACAATAGACTCATGGCTGGTACACTCCCTTGCCAGTCGCTCTATCCAATGATCTACTGGCTATACTGAGGGAACAAGTCTGTCTTCAGTTCTGGCCAGAAATTCCAACCTGGACCCAAAAGTTCTCTCAAGAAAATATGTTCTCTGCAACAAATTGGAATTTTCTGCTTTAAAAACTCTGGAGAAGCTCTACTTGTTTCCCAGCTGTAAAATGGAGATAACAGAACTTCTTTACTCCATGGGGTGCTAGGAAGATAAATACATTAAAGACAGCAAGGGGCTCAGGTGCTGTGGCAGTGATGGGAGGAGGAGAATATAACTACCTTTGATTTGTTTTTTAAATACTTTTTTCTGGGTTCTGACAATATTTGAGCTCTTAGAGCTGGTAATAATGGAATGAATATCTACACTATTTAAAGGTTGTTAAAGAGAAAAAGGATGCTATGATAGGCAAGGGCAATAGGAAGTCATAGACTATGAAGAAAAGAACATTCTTGGCTATATCAAGGAAATCATCTCTATATAATGGGATCTACTTTAATTACACCATTACAAATCGTTTATGTAGAACAATACATTTGCATGGCATTTACAACCATTTTGAAAGGCATACATCCACCTGTGAAACAGTTGTTTTTTATATATAGAAATAGTACTTGCCTCATAATTTAAGTCACTTACAGTGAGCCTGGATAAAATACTATATATATATATATATATATATAGTAAGAAACAATCCTTCACTAACTGGTGGAATGTTTAGATGCCAACCCAAACAAGTAGCTCTTTCCTATCTTGAACTTGCTTGTACTTGCCACTAGATGTCACTGCCCCACATAGATAAAAGACTCTGCTATAGTTAACCTGATCCTCACATTAGCACTGTTCAGGGATCAGAGTTCTAGTTAGTTTGGTACATTTGAAAGTATCAGGAATAGAAATGCCTTCCCAAAACAGTGCGATTCATTTGATCCCTCTCAAACAGCTAGTTAAAAACAAAACAAAGCAGAACAAGGTTATGAAGCAGAAGAGAGAAGAGAGCCATCTTGTGCTAAGGTACAAAGGTGATTAGGATCAGACTAGGATCAAACATTTCTGTACCCTTGCAGCTATCCACGTAATCAATGCCAGTGAAAGCTGCTGTACCAATCAGCTATAATGAGATAGCCAGTGGCTGGGATAATTGCTAGTAAGTTTGAAAATCCAAAAGAGAATAAAACACAAAGACGAATGCTAAGGTATGTCTGTGCTGTGGCTCAGGCATGCAATTGCAGCTCCAGATGTGCCCAGGCAAACTTTAATCTGGGTAGAGTGGTGTGTTATTAGCAAGGAAGCTGGGACAAGATGGACTTCAGACACTGAGTATGTATCCATTGTCTGATGCGAGTTGTGAGGCATGTGCTGGCAAGGTACTCAGAGTAGCTAGCTCAGGTATGCCTACAAATCTAGCAAGCTTCCTATAGCAGTGTATGCACATCCTAAGACCAGTTAAGCAACATGCAAGGTACTGGCATGAAGTCTAACCAACATGGCTAATACTTAACTGCAAGAACGTGACCTCATACTAGGATCTACTCAACAAGTAAAATCTAGACAGTGTGGATAGATCTGTCTGTTGTTTATTCAACTAGCTAGATTCAAGAAAAGGAAGTCTTAGCCTAGCTATTTTCAACATTGAATTGACCCATTACTGAATACCAGGGGCAGGCACTTATTTCAGGCTGAGGGCCACTTACTGAGTTTGGCAAGCCATCGAGGGCTGCATGACAGGCAGCCAGGGGCAGATAAGTATTAATTTTCTAAATTTTTAGGGACCCCGTGGGCCAGATAGAATGGCCTGGTGGGCTGCATTCAGCCTGCAGGCCACATTTTGCCCACCCCTGCTTTATACCCTGGGTTTCTACTGTATATAAGGATGCTTTTTCAAGGCTTTCACTATGAAGGTAGTTCCGAGTACCCATTTGTTCTCCAGATACCATTAATTTTCCATCAGAGACGTACTGCTCTAAATGCAGGATTTATGCAAAAGGTAGCACACCACTTTGAAAGATCAAGCAGGTTACTTCTCCATTTTACACAGCATAAATCATTATATTGCAGCTTTGTGGTAGATGCCTGTGTATTCAGGATAGAACGGAAATGTGTTTTTCCTTTGTAATTATTACCATGATTGACATGACCATTATTCCTGTCTCACTGATGCTAGTAGTGCCAATTAATGTTACAAGATGCCTTAAAGAATTAAAAGGGTTATTTAAGTGTTGTATGGTTGCTAAATATTGTCATTGTTAATACTTTTTCCCTTTTCTTCCAGTGCCATTCACCTCATGTATTAAACCTGATTGGTTTTGAGACAACTAGGACGCCAAAGGGCATGTCTGCAGTCTTGAAACAGAGTCAGTCAAATAGGACACTCACCTTTCATCCATCTAACTTTATATTGCTTCAGAGTTCACTAACTTCCATGCAGCCAGAACCCACACTTACCACCTGCAACTTTAAAAAGTTACTTAAAAACAAGAGATAGCTTAAAGCAGTTACTTAAATCTGGCAAGGCTGGTTAAGCTTCCTGTCCAAGATACCCACAAAGCTGGGCCCTGGAGAAAACTGGAACCCTGCTGCTGTTTTACTCAGCACATTCCTTAGAAGAGGGGCTCAGTTAGTATGAGGGGTCACAGACCAACAGATTGAAATGATGCCCACACATCAGGAATATGTTGTGTTCTCAGCTTTCAACCAAAGATACAAGTCAGGCCACTCATGCAGACATTTCAAAGGCCAGCCATTTTTGAGTGTTTGCTTTCTAACATAAACAGTTCCAGTGTGGCTAGAGATGTTGGAAAAATAAATGGTTTCCAGGTTTGTCTTTCCACTTTTTCTGCATGCTAGCTTCAACCACAGTGATGGCAGCAGTCAAGGATTTTGCCCTTTAACAAGCTAACCTGCCCTAGATTAGCAAGAACCAAAGCATCCAGCAATGTTTTTCCCCACAGAAATTACTCAACTGATTCTGCTGCATTTGATGCTATTTGAGGCCCATCCCATATCAGTAAAGAGACACAAATATATCACAGAGAAACTTGCAGCTTTGCTCCTTTTTCCTATAGTGTGCCAAATGGAAAACTCCTAAACAAATGTCCACAAGAGATACGTGCATTTGTAATTCTGAAATTTGTTTTACAGAGTAGTTTTCTTGAAAAATATGCCATGTCCAGTGCTTTGGAAAATGTCATATAAAAATGAGATATATTCCATGTTTCAGGGGTGTTTGTTGTAGCCATGTTGGTCTAAGAACATAGGCAGACAAGGTTATTTGGGTAAATGTGGTCTCTTTTATTAGACCAACTAAATCGTTGGAAAAATTGTTCTTTGCAAGCTTTCAGCAGCTAACACCCTTCTTCAGGCATAGGGAGAGTCTGCAGGATGTCCCAATGACAAAAAACCCACTGCACTGCAAATTAGTAGTGTGACGAATGCCTGCATGTGCAGTTTGCAGAGCCACAGACAGGTCTGCGGCACCACAAACCACACGTGCGTGCTTATCTGGATGTGCCCTTGGTGTCTGAGTGGGAGTGCAGCACCCTGTGGGACATTCCAAGATTGCCACCTGTCCATAGGTTTGTGGACAGACTGTAAAAAATATAGGCTAAAAAAAACCTGTTCATAAAAATGGAGGAGTTGTAAATGAACTAAGCAACAGGAGCTTGACAGAAGTTCTATCATCAGAAAGAAAGTGAAGGCAGTTTCGAAGGACAGACAGAAAAGATCAGTGCCACCTGGTGCCTGAACAGGAGCACAGCACCCTGCACAGAGCTGTTGTCAGGGCTTTATGGATCATGGGAGAGCCCACAACAACCTCCTTCCCCCAACCTATGTAATGTTGCTGCTGCTGTGTCCATTCTGCCTGTAACACTGTTGGTTACAGGTAGGCAGACAGTAGCTGTCTACATGAACTCTTTGGGAGTTCATGCTGGGATGCTGAGGTGAGGTCAGTGGGGGTAAGGCCTGGAGGTGTGCTGGGAGGAACAGCATGATAAGGTCAAGGGCATAAGGTATGGGGAGGCTGGGAGTAGGGTACCCTTGGGTATGGGGGCAGCACAATGTTACCCACTGCTGGAGCCAAGCAAGATTGCCAACCTAAGAAAACCTTTTTTGTTTTATTGATAAATCTGCAAACATTTTACTGACAACCAAACTTTATTTTTACTGGGATCAGTGTTAAATCCCCATTTTTTAACCTGACCCCTGTCCAGGGCCTGGCAGAAGGGTTATATTTACATTATATCAATAAAACGTACATCAGTAAACACATTTGGTTATCAGTAAAAAAGTATGCAATTTATCAGAAAAAAAATTATCTTGGGTTAACAATCTTGGAGGGCAGAGTTTTTGCTTTCCACTATGCCCAGTAATGGTGGGTAAGGTATCATGCAAATTCCTCCCTTTCTGACTAAATTGTTAGCTTCTGCAAAATCATTCATGCTCAGATCTGCAGTCTCCCAGCATCGCTTTCTTGCTATCCTTGTCCATGGACACACAGAGGACCTTATTCATAAACCTTACAAGCAGATACATTTATACTGTATGCTAGAGCAACAGGAGATTACATGGCTACCCAGTTTTCACCAAGAGCAAATCTCCTTGCATATTATTATTATCATCTCTTGGAGGGAGGAAAGAAATTGCCTGATAATGTATTTGAGACTACCTTTTTACTGGAAGAGACCTACTGGCAAATCTCTCAGGGGCAGCTTGGTGCTGGGATAGAATATGCCTAGCACAGCAAGTACACCAATTCAAGGTACCTTTGGGAAATTTTAAATGGTACTGGTAACTTGGTTCAATTGTTAACTTTGGCTACAGTTTTATGCTGGGTGATGATGAGATTTGCCCCTCCTATCCCCATTGCATATTCCAACAAATGGAATTTCCCATGATTTGCTCTGAAATGTTAGAATCACATTTTCAGCAAATCCCTTTCAAACAAGCTCTGCATTTTACTCACAAGTCTTCAGCGGACAAAGGTGATAAATACCTTATGAGTGAACTCTTGACTCCACTGAAGTTAAAAAGAATTCTGCCATTGACTTCAGTGGAGTTAGGATTTCACCCAATACATCTAAAAAAAAAAATAGATACCATCAAAATGCAAGATCAACATCAGGGGAGGCCATCACAATTTTTCATCAACAAATAGGTTGAAAATTGAATGTTTAGAGCCTTCTTACCCTCCTACCTCCTTCTAAAACATGAGCAAATGTGCAGCATAGAGAAAGGAGCCCTCAGAAAAGGAAAGAAATCTGCCTAAGTTCCCTCCCACAGCATCCTGCCCCCATGCCCTGGCATGCTACAAGAGAACATGCAGGAATCTAACCAAGCAGAGAGCGGAAAAAGGAAACATGCATAGTAGACAGTAAATGAAAGTACACTTGTGCCTCTAATATAGTGAGGAAACTGTTTGAGAAGAGTTACTCTTTCTGTAAATGCCAGCCGTTAGATTTTTTTATTCATGAACGCCACTTTCCTTCTCTCCCTTTCCTCTTTTTTCTTTTGCTTAATTTGCTCTGAAACACTAGTTTCAGCCTTTATCTCCATTCTGCACCACCTCTATCTCGTAAGTATACTCCAGTTCCGTCTTATGCAGAAGAGCATGCACTGATAAACAGGAGCTGGAATTAGTGCTCAGTTTAAGTTATTCATGAACAAGAACATTTGCTTAGCTTGTGTAGGGTCCAGTTTCTCCAGCTCTGTTTCAGGCTCCTTATTTCTCTTACACATACACAAACATCAGCCTCATCTTACTGTTTCTGGATAATCTCTCAATAGTTTGTCTCCTTCTGCTTTAGCTCCAGACTGAGTCCAGACAGTGACTACAGCTTATTAATATATGGCTTGGATCCCAAATCCTGTTTTTACTTCATCACTTCTAAGATCATTCTCATTGTATTGCTTTCTAATTAGAGACCAGCAAGGGCAATAACTAGTTTCAACAGATTTTCCAATATTGTGCATTAATGACCCATTCTCCCTTCTTTGCATATTTCACATAGTAGTTGCTTATACCTATACAAAATTGACGTAAGTCACTGTGCAATGACAAGTCATCATTCCCACTGGTGGGAACATTTTATATTATTTTTTCCACAGGTGTAATATCACTATCAATACATCATACATCTTGCAAAGCCGGGGGGGGGGGACGACACACATTTGAAATGAATGATCTGAAAATAAATTAAGGAAGACAGAATGCATCAGATTTAGAAAGCCATTTTGTAGACCAGGAGAAGTTTATTTCACAGGCTTTAAAAAGGCATATTTTATATATATATATAAAAACCACAAGTGGATTATCATATCACAACAGGATTCCAGTGAACTGGTTAGTCTAGGGCAGTGGTTTGAAACATTTTCATACTCAAAGCACCCTCAGAAAACGGAAAAAATAATGAAGTAATTCTTCTGTTGCAAAGAAATCAAAGACCACATGGGGTCAGAATGTTTTTAACACTATAGATTCCTATTTGAGATCTCCAGGTTTATTTTGTGAATCACATTTAACGTTTGTGGCACCCTAGTTGAAAATCACTGGTCTAGAAAACCAAATGCAGCAGAGCAAAAGTCATTTAGATCATTTATAAAACACTTGGTCTCTGCTTAGGCTTGCAGTATTTTGGACTGAATTCCCAAAGCCAAGTTGTTCGTAATTTAACAATGCTCTTTTTCAGAACACAGCTGCAACTCAGGTAACATATCTAGGGTAGTTTAACATCCACATGAACATTTTTAGTTGAGCTGAAAACCAGGGTTCAAGTTTTAGTTACAGCACTAACACTGTAAGGAGGAACTATGTTAGGAGATTGGCTTGCTCATTCACCCAGACTAATCCACAACATTGTAGGACCTACATGGCATAAAGAGTAAGAATTAGAGTTAAGCAGCTTTTGCTTCATGACGAGCTGGGGGAGAAAATCCTTGATAACATACAGCATGCTTTGAATTCTGAGTGAGAAAGGAGAGAGAACAGGGACAGCAGTCCTGGAGATCACCAGGCAATCCTTCCAGGGGACTGGAAGATTATTTGTTTTAAAGGCTACATACTAGTGGCACTCAGTCCTGACAGGCTAAGGGCCACATGAGCAGTAAGGATAACCAGAAAGGAACAAACACCATGTGCATTGTGGCACATATGTTCCAATTCAAAAGAGGAAGCAATGCATTGATTAAATCTGTTTGAAAAGTGGTAAGCCTCTATCATGTTTACTAAATTATGTATATGCTTGTTTTAAACAACAGGAAATAGCAAGTGCCGTATTAACAACTTTCTTTGGACAGCAGGTGTTGGAAAGCAGAAGGTGGTAAGCAGAAGGCCCAGAAGCCATCAGTCTGAGTATCACTGTAGTCAATTAACCTATTGATGCATCTAGTCCAGGGGTGGGCAAAATGGCAGATCCGGCCAGTGGCCAGACTCCATTTCCCAGCCACGCCCCCTCATGTGGCTGAGGCCAGTTTCCATGGAGATGTCTGCTAGCATAAGGCCAGGGTTTCCATGGAGACCAGCCCCAGCAGCACTGGCAGGGTGGGCAGCAGAGCACGGAGCGGCTCCAGAGCTAGGATGAGGTCTTACAGCAGTGACAGTGTGATCCAGAGCCAGGGCACAGCTGTGACCTGCAGCCTCCATGCCCTGGACAGGGACATGCAGGCACAGTACCATGGCTCTGCCCCCGCTTCTTGCAGTGGTGACAACATGGTCTGGAGCTTGGGCAGAGAGCCATGATCCACTGCCTGCACGTCTCTGCCCAGAGCATGCAGGCTGCAGAATGCAGCTCTGCCCTGGCTCTGAACCATGCTGTCACTGCCACAAGATCCCAGCCTGGCTCTAAAGCACCTCCCCACCCTACCACATGCCCTGCCAACAGGGACAGTGCTAAGGGGGAACTTGGGGGGCTATAGGCACCCTAAAATTCACCATAGCTCTCCGCCCCCTGTAGCCATGCCTCCCAGCAATGCCACCACTGCTGCCGCTGGCTGCCTGCCCTACACAGGCAGTGACAGCTGAGTCCCCCCTGCTCACACCCACAGCAGTCTCCCTTCAACCCCCACAACAGGAAGTGGCTGGTACCACTGCTGCCTGCCAGCACTTCTGAGGCCAGTCTCCAAAGAAACTCCAGCCCTGCACTATCACAGCACAGCTGCTGCTGGGTTCTCCATGGAAACCGGCCTCAGCCATGCAAGCAGGGGCTGCTGGGAAATGGAGTCCACTGCCGGGCAGATTCAGCCCACGGGCTGGACTTTGCCCGCCCCAATCTAGTTTCCGAAGCCCAGTTCTTCACTGATGCAGCAGGCATTTGTATGGATCCACCAAAGCACAGTTGCAGATAATATATTGCTTGCACATGTACCATTCAAAACCACCTCCACATATGCACAGAGCTGGGAATCTGCAGTGTACTTCACTTCCCACCTGCACAGAAGTGTTCAGAGGAAACTCTGCAATAATAAACTCCTTCCTTTTAAGTGGGTCCATTAGGGACTTGAGTTAGCTCTGTCAGCTTCACTGTACCACAAAGCTGTCATGACACGAAGGATCCCCCAAGGGGCAACATGAAACAACTACCCAACACACAATAACCCAATTTTCAGACCGATCTTGTTCTTATCAAAATAAAGGAGCTTAGCACAAATTTCAGTAAAAGCAGGATCTGAGTTGCACTTTTTCCGTTAAAGGTCAAGAATCTCAGATGCTATTAGTTCCGTTTGTATGTGTTTAATAACTTTTGACCTCATCCCATGCAACCCAGGCTTCTTTTCCCTAGATTTTTGCATTAATAAGGCACTACACAGAACAGTTTATTCAGACCAACCTTTTAATCCATCACTTCTTAAAAATAAATTACCAATTTTTCTTCCCATGAAATATACATTACATTAAAATGTATAGGGTGAGAAAGGCAAAATCTTTCCATTAATAAAATGAAACTCTTTTCAGCCTTTGGTTTTGGTTTCATATATTTTTCTCCACAGTGTAAAGGTTCTGCAGAATTTGAATCAGGCACGAAAATGAAAGTAAAATATAGATTTTGGATTCACTTCAGACAGATGATGAAAAGCAATGGCATGGAAAATGAACACTTTATTTCTAAATGATTCTGAGACAATCCAACCTGGAAACACTTATTAAAAATGTTTTAAAAAAATCAATTAGTTGATGTTTTGAGAGAAGTCTTCCCTGACAGTCTGTTTTACTGGATTTATTTTTTTTAAACTTATACAGTACTTTTCATCTAGTCATCTCAAAGTACTGTACAAACATCAGTGAAACCTCACAATGCCCCTGTGAGCTAAGTTTATCCCTTTTCACGAGTAGGGACGTGTAACATTTAAGTGACATGACCAAGTTCACACAGTGAGCCAGCAGCTGAGTTGAGAATAGACCCTGGAGCCCTGAGTCGTATTCCCTTGTTTACATCCCAAGTTTCTGTATAGTATTTTTTCAGTTTTTGATTGTTATCCTTCTATAAAATTAATCCCTTTGTACCATCAGATGAGTTTATGAGGAACAAGCTGATCTACCATATTGCTTCAATTACAAATTGACCTAGCAGTCTCAGGTTCAGTGTCAGGAAGAAAAGCATTTTCCCCCTGAATATAAGTTAATAACTATGGATAAAGTCCTCCAACTGCTACTGGCCTTACAAAATCCCACAGGAGAATCAAACAAAGGAAAGAACATGAAGGGTTAAACACACTAAAAATATCAAATAAAAACTGCAATGTACTGCAATGCTAAAATAAAAGTGTCTGACTTGCTATTTTTATTGCATGCACAAAAATGCCACAAGTGCCAAAGTCAAGACTGGGGGAGGAAAGGGGGCACCAATTACAGGTGAATCACAAGTATACGGCAAGCGCAATTTTTACGGCTGTTTTGGAGAGGGAAAAAAAAAGGTAGACTTATAGTCAGAATACAGTATTCTCAAACCTTCTCCAGCTTCATCCATGACTGCAAAGGTTAAAGCACTACATTCATCTGGCTTCTCAGTTATTCTGATCTTAAAAAGAAGACCACTCCCAAAGCTGAAGAGGAATACTGAGGTACTGCTGGACAAATGATACCACCGTTATTCTGTTCTCTCAGCTACATGAGTTTTATTCTGCAAATCATAGACTAGTCTTTCTTTTCCACTCTCTTTGCTATTTAGATTTTGGCCTATTGTGTGAACAGTGTCACAGAAAAACTATCTGAATTATTTCCAGCGGTCAAATTTGCCCTCATACCAGCAGAGGTCATTGCAAAAGATGACGTATATCCACACTGCTGAACTCAGGCAACAGTCCCGGCTTTGTGAACATTTGGGAAATATGTACTCTGCTCCACAGCCCACCTCTTCCTGCTGAGGTGGGAATCAATGACAACACACTCAGCAGCTAAATTTCTATGGCTCTATACCACATAATAGCTCTGGCCCTTGCCAGGGTAAGCAGTCATACCCTAGAAAAACCAAAGATTCAGCAGCCCTGAGCACCAGTCTAATGAGCTGCTGATCTAACTCTTGCTAGTTATTTATTATTACTATTATTATTATTCTCAGTTTCAAAATTGTTTAATAAATGTATATTTCCGTAAAAGATCAACAGCCACCTCTCTGCATGTAAAGGTTTAAATATATAAAAACATTTTATAAAAAATAGTTTATAAAAAGCAAATACCCCTCAAGATTATAAACCTTGCCTGTAAATCTTTGTTACAGATTTATCTGGAATACAGTCTATCAAAGTGTTCTCTGTCCTTCTCAAAAAGGTTTTCAATTAAGCAAGAATAATAATGTCATTTTCTTGCACTTTTTCCCTTTTTTGTTTTGGTTTTTGGTACATCACTCTGCTTTTCCAAGATCAGTGGTTTGCCTTTGAGGTATCACTTTTCTTTCTTGTTTTTAACTGAGTTTTCTGTGACCCGATTTTGAAGCCGCTTTATGGGGTGGTCTTGGCGTCTGACTGGTAAGACCAGCAATACCAGGAAGCCTAGTATGTGCATGTGAAAGTACATTGACCTAGAAAGAAAAAATAATATTCTTGTCAGTAATAAGATGAATGCTAAAAATTGTATTACTTCAGCACTACAACCAGTTCTGTTGTACTGAAAAAAGAATAAAAGCAGTACAGCCAGCCTAGTCTTCTACGTGACAAGCTTATGTCCTTGGATTTTAAACAGGATGATGGGAAACATCCTAGATCCACTAATGTCAATGGCATTTTTGCTAGTGATTTCAAGAGGGAGAGGGTTTTGCCCCTTTTTTCTCCCCAGAGAAGACACCAAACCTACAACCCTTTTTTTAATTCCATGACCCCAAAATATTGACAATTCAGAAAAGTAACCCCCCAGACAAATGACCTACTTTGGGAATACACAAAACATGGCCTTTTCAGCTAGCCTCTTACTGTTAAAGAATATTCAAGGATTAGAGATGCATCAATATATCAGTCCATATCGTATCAGCACCAATAAAAGGAAAATTGTCATTATTGGCAGTCGGGTTTTTTGGCTGGTATACCTGATAATGTCACCAATAAATGCCAGTCACATGGCCAGGAATGCAGTCCAGTAGCTTGGAGAGCAGCCTCCTGCCAGTAAGTCTGAGAAGAGGAAGGAGCGTGGGGGGTGTAGATCGAGGCCTCCATGGTCAAGGCGCAGGCAGCCAAGCCAAGATGGGGCGCAAGACAGAGCCATC
>NW_017728886.1:158947515-158958394 GCF_001723895.1 Crocodylus porosus
GGGGCAGCAGCTCCCCGCACCTGTGCACAGCCCTAGGGAGACATGGGGGGCATGTGCCCCCCAGATTTTGCACAGGGTAAAGGTGGGCAGCCCACTGCAGGCTCAGGGCCAGGAGCTGTGCTCAGGACAGGTAGGGGTGGGGCAGGGCAGGCGGTAGCACTGGGAGGGGAAGCTACAGCGGGCAAGGGGGATATGGCAAATTTTGGGGTGGCTGTAGCCCTGGTCCAACCCCCTGCCAGGAAGGCAAATTCTTCTCTCTTACATTTGCTAATGCTTATACTTGCAAAACAACACTACAAAATGAATGAGAGAGGAACTTCCATCCAAATTTGGTTGCTTATCTGAAATTAATCAAGACCGATCTTCTTCCTTGGTGTTTGTTCAGCACTAATAAAAATGATCAGATCACTAAAGAGATGTTCACAGAGATAAACTTTACTTAACATTGAACTGGGTATTTCCAAATTTACTTGAATCTAAGACACCCCCAAATTTATGACCCCACAGTTTATAAAGTTTACATAGTTTACAAGTTTAGAAACTTGTTATAATTTTCCATGTATGGAATCTAATTCATCCCTTCCACTACAGCAGGGGGTAGGCAGTGGGGAGGCAGATGGTATGGAGAGGTCAAGCAGCTTGCTTCCTACTTGTACATGTTCCCCTGCCACCTGTCCCCACACAGCCTCCACTCATCCCTTCTCCTCCAACCTCTGCTCCCAGGTTCTCCCCAAGCCTCTACTCCTCACTCCACTTCCTTACCCTTGCTCTGTGTTTGCATAACTCACTCCCATTTGAGCCTGGGGCAATAAGCATGGCCCCAACCTGGTCTGTAGCAGCCATTCAGAGCTGGAGCTGTGCTTAGCGCTCCTGGCTGCAGCATGCATGAAACTTGCCGGCAGAAAGCAAGGGCGAGAGGAAGGAGAGGATAAGCAGGGAGCAGAAGTTGCATGGGGGGGAGATGGGGAGAAGATAACAGGGTGCAGAAGTGGCAGGGGTTGGGGGGCAAGCTGCAGCCATGGCCTGGACCCTGGGAAGGGCTGGAGCCCAAACCACAGCAGCTGCCTGCCCCTCCCCCACCCTCATATACAACTGTAAGACAAGGGGCTCCTTGCTGTGTTAGACAGGGGGAGAACCCCATCTTTGAACTGAATAAAGTAAATGCGTTTTAACCTAAACTGATTATGCAGGGTGGAGAGATACTCAAAACAAAATGTGACGCTTGTTGTGATGGGCAAATGGTAGATAAGGGCCAGGCAGCTGAGTGAGTATAGGGGCATTGTAGGCCACAGCCTAATCACTTAATGTGTCCACAACAAAGAAATGCCCTGACTTTTCTGTTATGCTCCTGACCTTTCAAAAATCCTTGAAATGTGCCTAAGTCTACACTGCTTCAACACTTCACACCTTACCACACAGGATCATGGCCACTTTGCATGCAGCTCACTCATTTTGTCTGAAAATCACCCCAGCTCGTAGGTTATCCCTATGTGCTGTGCCACCAAAGTCCAAAGAAATATCTAGGCTCTAATCTGGCTTTGGAAAACATTTTCTAGGTTTAAGAGCTCTGATAAAATTAAACTAACTTAGTAAAGATAGAAACAATTTCAAGTATTTATTAATGTAATATAGGTTGGAACACTAGTCTTGTCACCTAACATGGCCTTTCATAGCAAACGCACTAAATTTTACCCTCTTAGCAAATTCTTAGATGTTCATGAATTTATCTCATTCAATATAGTTTGTGTTCAGATGTCCTCTCTCTCTCGTTCCTGCTGATGTTTTGTCTCAAAAGACAGAAAAATAAGACATTAAAATGGTAGCCTGGAACAAATCTTGTCAACACTACAGAAGAATTAGGATTTTTTAAAAGTTTTTAGTAGTTTGGTTTAAGCATGAATAAGGCTTGAACACATCAATAAAAATGAAAAACAACACATTTAAAACTCCTCAAAACAGAATTGCTCACAGCTGCTATTTTGACTAACAGTTTTGTCTTTTCTATGATAAAATAGTGGAATGTCTCTTTTCTCAGCCAAAATCTGTTATTCTAGGTTTGACAAGGTTTACCATAATCGCTGTACATTTTCTTCATTTTAAATCAAGTCTCCCTTTTCAATTTGTTTTCTGCTTCCTGAGATCTAACCTACAGAATTGCCTTTGTATCTGATCATTAATAAAATCAGAGAACGTGCCTGACATAAACTAGAAAAGTGCAAGGCAACAAACAGAAACTAATATGCTATAATCAGCCACACATCCCCCTATCACCTCTTGATCAATTTAAAAATTCCTTGTTTTACTCATTTTTCAATGGAAAGTTACTTATTTTTTTCACCTGGATCTTTCTCAACATAATGTTCATGCCAGTTCTATCCACACCATCCTCTGCTTTCATGAAAAGTTGGCAATTGGACTCCTTGAACAGGGCAGAACAGGCATAGAAATATTCAGGTGAAATAAGGAAAGAGAGAGAGAGATGGGGGGGGGAGAAAGAAAGAAAAGGAAAGTGATTCTAACCTGGTTCCATAAGTTCACCCAGTTACAATAGCACCAAATCCCTCTGATGTTATTAAATACCCTCCTTGAATTCCCTCCAGTATAGGTGACGTTCCAACCATCTTTCATCACAGGTTGGCTCGTATAACAAAGCCTGTGGTTATAGGTCTACAGCAGAGTAGGTAAAAGGAGGGCACTTACTTGTAAAACTTAATGGTGGGCTCAACAGCCAGCAAAACAAAAGGTGCAACAGTGTAACAGACAGCCAGTTGAGTGACAAGCCATGTGATAATGTCATAGATCACTTTGAGTGGCTCTGAAGAGAGGAAATAATGCCTGCAATTGTTCCTGATCTACAGTCATAAAGGAGGGGGTGGGGAAAGAAAGACAAAAATTCTTCATTTTAGTAACTGAACTCATAGACTTGTTTATATCTGTTGCAAGCCTCAGATACCACCATTAATAATAGTTCTGCCATAACATTTAGGTACCTCAAACAAGTGCTGGGCTTCATTGTGCCAGATACACATACCCCAAACAATTTAGTCTGGACAGTATAGACTAATGGCAAGAGGGAAAAGAAGCTTTGCAAAGATGACATTGCGTGTGTAAAGTCAAAAAACAGGGTGATCATAGAATTCACTGTGCTGGCCCCAGCAGCCCTACCTAAGGTCCTGAGGGCCTCCCAGAGCTGCAGCAGTGGCAATCCTGCCACACAGAGCCTGGCTAGCAGCAGAGCTTGACTCTAGCCAGCCAGGCTCCTGTTTTGGGTGGCACACTGCCACCGCACATGAAGCTCTGCTTTTTTTCTCCACAGGTTTTTTTTGACTCCTGGGTATCTAGGGGTCCACAAAAAATCCTCTGTGCTGGTCCCCGGCAGTATGGAGAACAACGGAATACGTGGTGTGCAGACATCTGCAGTGCCACATACCACATGGCCATGCTCATCTGGACGTAGCCATAATGGGCATCTCAGGCAATTTGCGGTTTGTGTGAATAAATCAACCTAAAAAGTATAAAAACCACAGAGATAGGAGTTACTCTCCTATAGCCACTTGTGTTTTTTTTTAGCATTTTCAGGATTCTGTACATTTGGTTAATTAGTTTTTTCCCTATTTATGGAATGGAGCCACACATGAATGGATACTCTGTAGAAATGATTACTGTGATATATTAGTGTATGCTATTGTGGCCTTAGTAGCAAATATGGATTGTCAGCTTCGTTAATCTGTCAAACTGAGAATGCAGGAAAGTGGTGATCCTTTCCAGTTCCTGCACACATGGAAGTTTCTGTTAGCAGGACAACTAGTGATATAGTTAATAAGAGCAAAAACTTAAGTGTCCCATTACTGGCTATCCAAACAGAAAAATATCTAGCCACGCCTGGATGGGAATTAATAATACTGCAAAATTTAATCATTATTTGGCCCTAAAGTTAACACCCTGTTGCAATGAACTCTTCACATCTTAGATATATTGCTTAATGCTGTTTGTTAGCAGATGCAGGTGGCACTGTTGGCAATCCATTCAGAAGGCGCTCTCTGTAATTATTATTGGCAGAAGTTAACACTGTATGAGAACAAGGGAACACCTGCAAAAGAAATGCCTATATAACCTGCATTCAAGTACCAGCTCTGTCCAATTTACAAGAACCATATTTTACATAAAGTTATCAGCACACACAGATGAGTTGCAGGACCTTTATAGCTGACAAAGAATGAGGCCCCTGAACTATGTCCAGTGTTAGCCATCAGCTTATGACAAACCAATGTTCATGGCCCTCCATCTTCTTCTGTGAAGGAAGTCAGCCAGCATCACAGTGTCTACTATGGTGAGTCAATAAAACTAACGCCAGTTATAATGGTGGGGGCGTACCTAATGTCAATGCAGATTAACATTTCAGTGAAGAATCATCTCAAAGATATTAGTGTCAAGTCATTGGTGTCACATGAAAGATAAATGTGGCTAAGTATGTCAAAGCACCCCAAACTGAGAGCCTGATAGTAATCTAATCCAAGAGAATAATGGAAGGTACGTACTGCTCTGGCTGCTAATGTAATAAGGATTCCAGTGAGGAATGTAAAATAATATCCAGGGTAGATGCCATGCCACAGGGCTGACAGGATAAAAGTTAAAGCTGTAGGGTGAAATGGAGCCCTGTCATAGCAAACACTGGAAAGAAACAAACAGAAAACAACAGTTTGAATAAACAACACCTATACACTGCAACTCAGTTCTCCTTGTAACTTAAAAAAATCACACAGAGCTCACTTATATGAAAGGCTTCTTGGTCTTGCAAAACTCCATTTAAACAAATGTCAATAAGGTTACTTGCAACATTGAGGCATGCTCTCATCCTCAAGTTTTTAGCTCTGAATAGGTTCTCATTCACCTTTTACTGTGTCAGATGCATGGAATTTGTCATGACTATTGAGAAACATGCAGAATATTCAAGCAAAGGTAGGTGGATGAAAGTAACAGTAACTTACTGTACAATTTAAATATTCCTTAGGCAGCAATCCTAGAGACAAAGAGGAGCCTTAGCTTATGTAAACCAATGGGCCTATGCTGATTTGCAGCAGCTAAGGATGTGGCACAGAAGACAATTGCGAGCATAGTTTAGAAACATGTCAATAGGACCCAAAAACTCTTTCATTATCTCAGTTTTAACTTTAAACCTAGTAGTCCAAAAATGGCTCAAGACAGCTTACTGAACTAAAAAGTGTTATATTTACTTCTCTCACAAAGAAATATAAAAAAAATAATTTTAAAAGTATAAATATTTATAGTGAATGCAGTTCTGATGACCATCATATGAACTCCTGTGTCAACTGAATTCACACTAGACTTTACTCATACCAAAGGCATTGCTTGCACAGTAACTAAAGACAGGATTGAGCTACACCATTTGAATTGTTTTTATTTATACAGAGCCACAGTTGAGTTGATCTGAAACCAGATACCCCAACATTTGAGGGAGTTGACATATCATGTTCCAAATGGGATTACTATACATTTTCAAATTAGCATCTACATCCCTAGGAGACTGGTGTCCAAAAAGAAAGTAGGCTGAAGCTATGAATTTTGAATCTGGATCCAAGCTTTCAAAAGCTCCAAAAGGAGAGGGCATTCAGATGTAAATGATGCAACTCACCATGTCTCCAAAAGCATTTAATTTATTTCCAGTGCAAGTAAGAGGCAAAATATGTAGCAAATAATACAGATGGATAAAAAAAATAAAATTCCCAATTGTGGAAGTGCTATTAAAATGTTATTGCTTTCCAGTTAGGAAGGCCTCCTAAGCTTTTGCTTTTTATGAACAAATATGGCTATTTCACATTCATTAGCAATGAAAAAAATATAGCACCAAAAACACTGTAGCGCTTTCACATAATACACATGCCCACCGAGAGATGAAAAGCCATGAGGCGGTACATTTATCAGATTCACCGGCCAGTGGTCATAACTGTTCACTACTGACCATTTAGAAGTATCTGGGTCTTACAAGTAACAGTTTTGTTATTCTCACCGCTTCAGCCAGGCAGCTGTCTGAATGTTCCAGTTCTCAAGGTACACCTTAAAACTTGTTGCAGTCTAGGAGAGAAGAAAGGTAACATCTAACACTGATTTCTGAACAAGTGGAATTATGCTAGTCTCTACCTGAATTTTACACAGAGGTCCATATGCAATATGCCAGTAGTAGAAACTAGCTATAATTAAGATTGTGTCAGCATTTCCATATTATACTAGTATGTTCTAAGGTTTTGTAGGGCCAACCTACAAATCACTCATGGCTGACAACTGCTACTTACTTCAAAATCTCACTCAGTATTATGTTATATTAGAACCAAGTAAAAAAGGTTTGGTTATATTTCAGAGTATGGGAAAAGCCAAAAAGGTTTTTGGATCCAGATATTCACTTCCCTTGAGTCCTTTCCTGTAGCTCACAAACAACTTAATTCTAAAAACAGATCTTTCACTGTCTCTTAGATGGGCTGGACATCCCTATTGTGGTATGAAAACAGAACGTACTTGGAAGACTATAAGGAATGCCTTATTATTTCATCAGAACTGGTTCCTAAGAAACACTGAAAAGTATTTTTAGTCCTTGGATTCAGGGCCAGGGCCAGGGCGTAGTTTACTGAGGAACACTTAAACACTGCCAAGACTACCATAACTCATTAATTCAATAGTCCTGGTTCACTCTACATGTAGCTTTCCTGTGCCTGCAGGTCTGCAGGGTTCCATCCAATAGAAGATCTTTCCTCACAAATCTGTCCCACCTCTGCTTGTGCCTGGCCCCTTTTGTCCTGCCAAGAAGCTTAGCAGTTCTGATCCACACCTTGCAGAGGATAAATAACAGCTGGACAGCTCCCCAAACTCAAGTGCCCCACTGATGTGATCCAGTTCTCTTGCCTGGATCATTTACTGCACTAAGAAACAGCAACTACAATTAACACAATTAGAAACATTTTCCCCATTGTACTCACCAGTATAATCCCTAAATCATCACAAAATATAGTTTCAAGAATGATAAAGGAAGCCCATGGAGCCATTGGATCTAGCCCACAGAGCCACTGGATCTGGCCCGCAGGAATGGGAGCTTCAGCAGCATTTGGAAGTTGGAGGGGACTTCACAAGTGCTATGCTGTGGTAGCTTTGCCCATGCTTTACCATGGCTAGCAAAAGAAAGAAGCAGCAGCAGAGAGAAACAGTGGTTGCATCAAGCAGGTTCCAGCACCAGCTCCCCTTGGATCCAAGCTAAGTCATTCCAGCTCACTGCTGGAATGACTTAGCAAACCCCCAGTCTACTGGATCACTAATACATACAATCAACATCTCCTTAAGCAGCTAAATAGCCAACATTGCAATTTAAACAGCAAGATACTGTGTTGGAATGGATTTAAGACAAAGATATTAAGGTAAAAAAAGAAGTAGCAAAAACAAGGATATTCAGAGTTCAGACTGAAAAGGCCAGCTGTAATGCACCTTTTGTGTTTAGAAGTCACACATTTCTAAACAGTGAGTAATCTAACACATCATACCTGTTGCTAAACCTTCGGAAAAAAAATCACCGATTTCAGGAGGAAATTCTGATTTGTCTGTTTAGTCCCAATTCAAGGTCTATTTATTTATTGTAGTCACCTTGTGATTTTGTGTAATGAGAACCATATCCTGCGAGGGAAACTCGCTCCCAAAACTGTCCAACTGAATCGCAGCTCATTTTCCTGGCACCAAAGGTACAAAAATGTAGACAACGTTCTCAGTCTAATTTTCATCTGCTTTGAGTTGATAACCTAATGCTAAACCTGAACAAATCTCAAAAGGCTTTGTTTTCTGTGTTTCATTAACAAAGAAGCCTCTTTACTCCTTGTTGCTTGAGTGCCTGTGTGAAATACGGCCCAAATTAAAATGAGTGAGAATCACCCTTTGAAATAAATCAGACAGAAACTCTGAAGTGCTCGCAGTCAGAGATTCTTAACCTGAACTCTGTAGCACTGCAAGAGATCTCTAAAGACTTTCTGGCTGAATATGCAAAACACATGAGAATGTTGCTCTCTGTACTGTAAATCAAAAGTCCCCCTCAGGATTGGGCCGCTAATGCAACAGGTATATATAACAGGCTCATTTGAAGCTCACAGAGTTTTTAGAGAGACTTGAAGAAAGACCACATTATAACAAGGAAGGATAAAGGAGCCCAAACAGACTATCTGTGTTTTTGCATCTCTATAGAAGACTGGAACTCCGTGCAATCATCCTAACTGTCTTCACAGCTCTGAACCCTAACTGACAAACACCTGCACTACAGCATCAGGTAGGAGCTAGGGAACTCGGCCCCTTTCCCTAACAGTAGTGTCCTTTTTCATTTGGCAAGCACTGATAGCCCCCCTCCTTCACCAGTCTTCCAGAAGAATGACCAAGTGAGCTGTCCAAATGAAATACTCCCTGGCAGGTTTTTACTTAAGTCATCCTCACTTCCTTGGCCTTCTTCCATCACCCCCAACTTCCCTAAAAACACTTCTTTATAAACAGGTTTCCACCTACATTGAGTATAGCTTCACGTGGCCAGGAACTAATGGAGACAGAAGCAGTCACAGGTAGCACTCTGGTCAGAGAAACTCCCATGCTGCCTTTACACCTGAAAGGGACCACTACTGTTTAACACATAGCTTCTAAAAGTCCTTCCAAAACAGGCCTAAAGAAAGGGTGGAATGAAGAACAAGGAGGAATGAGGAACAGAGCTTCCTTCCTCTCCCTAGCCTGGACAAGCAGTGTTCCTTCCTCTCTAACTGGTGCAGTGAGCACTGTGATTCTTCTTTCAAGCTATTTTAGGAAATCCCTGATATGGTCCTGGGCTGTTGCAACTAAGGCTGATTCAATCTGAAGTTGGCTACAAATGGAAAGCATTTCTGTGCTTCATGAAAGGAGGGAAAAAAAACCAAAACACTCCAGGAGAGAAAGATGCAAAGCTAAATGGTTTAGAAAAGTACAGAAATAGAATGATAACATGGAGATATATAGTGATGTCCCAAATTTTGGTGACATGGGGTGGGAGGGGTGCCTCAACATTCAGAGATGAACACTATCAGAAGGTGCTTGGCTCTGACAGTTCACTAAACTACTACATAGACCTTTTAAATCATGAGCAATGAAGTAGTGAGGGAGAGTTCCTTGTATTTATACAAAAATAAATCTTTGGAAGGAGATATTTCAGACTCCTTTTTACTTTCACATGCCACTGACACTCAGAAGATATTCCAGGGCAAACAAACTGGAAATACTGTATATTGGTCATATTTCATATAAAGGGTATAATTATAAATAGTTTGTAAAGGGCTAGTTGATGTTGAAAGTACGTTATAGGCATGAGGAGTATGTATTATAAACATCTAAGAAAAAACAGGTTGGTGGAGACACTACCAGACTAGGAGTCACTCTTAATCTTATTTTTGACCTTGTCACTGACCTACTGGATGATCTTGGATAGGTCACTTTTCTACATCTCTGCTAACCTAGTCCACCCTTTTTTAACCTGTTTAGAATAACCATTCTTTTAGGCAGAGACCCTAATCTCAACTAGGGCCTCAGAGGACTTCTACACAAGCAGGAAATTGTGAAAAGAATTTAATTAGAAGATGCTACAGGTCAGGTGTTGTCAACCAGGGGTACTTTGGAAGGCTCCAGGGGGTATGTGGCAGCAGCACAGAGAAGCCACTGGCACTTCCGGTTTTGCCACTGGCACTTCCAAGTTCACTTCAACTGGCTGCTGGGGCCCGCCCCCCGCTCGTCGACCAGGACTCTCCGCTTCTTGACTGACCACTGGGGATACACCACCAAAAAAGGTGAAAATCCCTGCTATAGGTGGCCACCACTGTAGACCATCTATGACCTAGTGAACTCAACCACAATTACAGTAATGGATTCATCATTTATTAAATATCCATTAATAATTTATTAACTCTTTATAAACTATTGGCAACCTTTATGTACATGATGAATGCATTTTTTCTGTTTAGAAGATAAAATACAAAAACAGTCTAAGTTATAGGGACAGCGCTTTAACAGGCAGGTTTCCTTCGTTGCTGAGTTTTCTCTTCATAATTATACCAAGGTTTAATTTCTATTAACTCACCTCAATATTCCAGATATTTAAGTTGGACAGCAGATCCCAACGAAAATTGCCTCTCTCATCAACGCCATTGAACCCATAGCCAGCTGCATTGTTGACTGCATCTGCTGCAATATTTAAAGGAAAACTGGCAGAATTAAATTGTGGAAGGAGCTGCGTTTCTTAGAGAGTAGTCTGGCAGTAAACACAAGGACAGTGCTCAAACGACAACAAAAAAACCAAGAAAAAAAGTGGCCAAGTCTCATTCAGAAATCAACGCAATCCATCTTTAATGTCATCAGTGTTAAGGCCATTGCTGTAAAGAAGGATGCATGTTCCTCTTGGAAGGAGAGAGAAACATATTATTCCTGGGATGGGGAAAAAATAATCTAGCAAAGGACGTTTAACAGAAATAGCTTTTCTAACTATTGTAAAATTAGAATGCACATATTCCATGGTTATCATTAAAATTCATTTACACTTAACACAAAATTGTGAGATAGTGCTTATGCTAAGCAAGGCCTAGCATTAAGAACAATGCACTAAAACTCCCAGAATGTTTCAAGGAGGTTGAGGAGTCAGCAATTGACATTCTGGTAATCACTTTCTGACCTTTAGATAAAAATGCTGGCCTCACTGCCAACATGGGGACAGTTTTGTATCTTTTGTCTAAAAAAAGATAAGTGACTCCTTTTAAATGAGCTGTTGACCAGTTCTGAGACTACTGAATCAGGCAGCCGCACCTAGCCTCCGGGTTAGAAAGCAAGGGCT
>NW_017728886.1:158958494-158996278 GCF_001723895.1 Crocodylus porosus
ATCAGGCAGCCGCACCTAGCCTCCGGGTTAGAAAGCAAGGGCTTGATTTGGGAACCTCGTGAACCAACAGACCTCCTTTAGTTTATGGCTTTGTGAAACAATAAAAGTTTTAAATTGAACATCCAGGTCTGAGCCTGTGCTTAATTCAGTCCTTATATAATTCGGCATCGAACTCACACAAAAATGGCACCTAAAAGACCACGGTATTTTCCTTTAATTAAAGGAGGAAGAATTGCAATGGCTTTGAGCCAGGTCTCTAATAAGTATGATTTTTTTAATTGCAGTTCTTTTGGACACCCAGGTACACAGCTTTGTGTTAATTTCACAATGCAAGTGTCTTATTAGCTTCCTGTCCCGGTTGTCCCTAGAAATCAAATGTGGAGATATACAAACTTGAATTTGCAAGGGTAAATAACTCCCAATGAAAAAAATGAAGGCTTGGCTAATATCAGATTGGACACCATCCCAGACTGCTTGCTTACACTGTACTCCCACTAGAGGATTCGTTGTTCATCGTTATTGCAGTTCTTTCTCTGTCCTCTTCTCCCAGGAGTCCATCATGATAGTTCCTTTCTCAAGCCTGATCTGGGACTCCCCTAGTCACTAAACTCCAAGGTTCCTACTTTTAAACAACCCCTGCCCAAAGTACTTTTATCTGTGTTCACAAAGAAAAAGGAGGACAGACTCCATAATTTTAAATCCTTAAACGCAGCCAAGCCTAAAAGTACTGGAAAGAAAAAATATGACAGCAAAGTCAGATTTTTTCCCTTTAGTTCTATTACAAAATGCAAGTCTGATCAAGAAAAACTGAAGCTGAGATTTTCTTTTACCTTTTATTTTTAAATTAAAGGATGTCAGCATTTTATTTATGGGATCCAAGACCATCCTCACTCTCTTTTATGAGAGTAGAAGCATACATTCAGGGCAAACCCTCAGAGTGCAGCCTTAGAGATGGACTCCAAAAGGCATAGCAAACCAGAAAAATAAGGAGCCCTTTCCAATCTGGAACTTTCCCTGAAACGTTCCACTTTATGTATAAGTTGGACTTAAAACGATGGAAACAAATGCTTCCAAGTCTTGACTTCTGTTTCTGCCAATTTAGAAACAACCCTATTTGATACTACATTCATTTTGCAGGAGAAGAAAAAAAAAAAGTAATATTCTGCCACTGGACCAGTTATAAGTGCTTACCATTGCTGAAAGAATTATGTAAAATAAATAAATAAATGACCACCTCTGGACTTATGGCTTGCTGCAACACAATACTACACACCTAAATCTTAATATTCACACCCAAGGTCCTGTGTGTGAATTATCTCTGGGAGGAGGCTGAAAAATTTTCTTGCCCAAGATTGTGGAGAAATCACCATGCCAACCTGTAGCAGGCAAACTGAGTTATGCCAAGGCTTTTAGCCATAGTCCAGGCCTTTCCAGAGCTAAGCAACAAAATTGAACAGAGTGCCTTCTGTGGCACTGGGAGACGTGAGTGCTGTGACTAGGCACTACGCAAGCAAGTGACAGCAGTTTCCGTATAAGAAATGTGGCTAGCACAGTACCAGGGGATTGGACAATTTGGGATGAGATAAATTGCAAAAGTGATGGACAAAAAGGGAACACGCATGTGTTCTGTGTTGCCACCCTGGGGAGACAGGAGCAGCCTTGGACTTCTTGTTTGAATAATGAGGCATCCAGAAAATAACATCCCACACACCCAGCAGAGGATCTGAGGCTGGTACCACTGAAGGTCGCTGCTGCAACGCCTGAAGGAACTGCTTGCCAGGTCATATTGCAAGGAAGGATACTTGTAATAAGCCTAGGGGTTAATATTAAAAGTTCACTTGATATCAAATCAGACAAGGGGCCATGTCAATCCTTGGGGGTCTCTGGTAAAAGGAATCCTAGGGGCAACAATTGGAGGTGAAAAATTTTCTTTCCCAAGATCGTGGAGAAATCACCATGCCAACCCAATGACTGGAGTAGCCTCCATGGCCAGGTCTACACAAGCAGGGGCATGCCTTTACAGCAACACAAATAGTAGCGACAAAAATACGTGCTGCTACCTTGCGTCCCAGTGCATTAGATGACAGAGGAGCAGCCAGCCCAGGGCTGCCTGCTCCCCTTGCCCTGAGGCACCCTGCACCCCAGCCAACTAGGAAGTGGCTGGCTGGGGTGCAGGTGCCTCAGCACAGGGGCTCCACAGCAGCCTGCTCCCCTGTCTCCGCATTTGTGCTCACCACCAAGCACTTACTAATGTGCAACTTATGCAGTTTTAGGCGCTGCAAAGAGGCACCACAAACCACACATGCCTGAATGTCTGGATGCAGCCCATGTTTACAAATGCATCTCTGAAAAACAGTAGAATAGTAAATCTTTCCACTCCACACCGAAGTGAAGAAATTCCCTTGAAGACTGTACCACATGCAACAAAGAAGCAGGTCCCCACAACCACCTGATCAAATCCCCCCTGCAGAGCAGCACTGCTTTGGTTCCAGCCTCAAATCCAATAAATAACTAATTGGAGGAAGGGGCTTCTTTGGCTGTTTACAAAAGAAGTCCCGTATTTCACACAGCTGAAAACCACAGTGGCAAGTTGTCAGGTATCCAAAGACTATGCTTAATATGCATATATGCACACAGGAGCAGACTATTGCTACTACCGTCATTAAAAGCTCTTTATTATCCCCCTGTGAAACGTTAGTCCCCACAAAGTTGCATTACCTTATTCTATGTGAAGGTGGACAAAATCTGTTTGCTAGTGTCTAATATTAATGTTAACCCTGAAACAGAAGTGGTTTCGATGAAGCATACTACTACCAAGTGACAAAAAAATCCCCAGTTTCCAGTCCACAAACTACTGGTGAATTCCTGATCTTAAGAATTCCCAGTAGGAGTTCTTTTTCATTGATTTAAGTGGGAGAAGTATTTTAGCCCCCTTCTTTAGTGCAAATCTGCTCCACTTTTTGGCTGACTGAATTTGGTTCTAAATGATTTTTATTAACAAGAATGAGTCAAGTCTTCAGCTAAGTTCCATTGTTTAATGCTAACAGCAGCAGCTTGAATTTTCTGTCTTTTCATCAGTCTGGAGGAATTGTACAGTGTGGCTCTCGCACAATAGCCTGACTATGCTTTTCTGAAAACAGGAACTGCTTATCTGCACTTTTTAGACATTTATATAATACCCCGTACCATGTCACAGACAGCTCATCTAAAAAGGGGGAAAAGTCATGCTGTTTTATTGTTTGGATCTGTAACACAGATAATAGACAACCCTGCCACCACTAGGCAAAACATGCTTTCCCAAAAAATAATTTAGGAAATCAATCCAAAGTTTAAAAACACTGCAAGTCCAAATGACTTTTCTCCATTAAAAAATGCATTTTTAGTTAACTAAAAACCTAGCAAGCTGAGAGTAGTAATCTAATTCTACCTGTCAAGCTGTGGGTAGTAATCTAATTCCCACTAAATAAACTACCTCTCTGATTTGTTGCCCCAAAGCCCATTCTATCCCCCACATCTGATTTTTTCACTGGCGGTAATCATGGCCTTATTCTGAAGGCTCATGCTCCCTTTTTTACTTCTTCCTATGCTGTCCCTCTTCACTTTCACAGGTAAGTTTCTCTACCTACCAGCCATTAGTTATAGCCTCTATACACAAAATCCTGAGCAATGAGCAGGCTCAGATTCTCTCAATAGTTTAATTTCAATGTGGTCTCTTAAGAAATTGCCCCCAACATGGACATACAGAATAAAGAGTTCTGTTTTGAAGTCATTTTGGCTACCAATCCAATTAACTCTACAAATTACCATATTTACTCGATTAGAAAACAAGATTTAGCATGGGGGGGGGGCGAGCCCCCCGCTTTACAATCAAGCACAAGGCAGCCTAGTCCATTGCTGCTATGGAACAGAAGTGCCAGTTCCATGCTGCTGCCACAAGGTGGGCTGCAGCCATGCTCTGTGTCTCTTGCGTCCCTAGACTGCAGCAGTGATGGAGCTTACTGGTGCAGAGCAAAGGTAATGGCAGGCAGGGCAGGGAGACTTTGAGGGAAGGGAACAGAGATGGGAGGAAGGGGGGCAGAAAGCTGAGACTTTGGGTGGCAGAAGAGATACGGGGAGGGGAAAAACAGTGGAAGAGGGAACTGAGACAACCTGAGAACACAGGGTGGGGTAGGCACAATGGGAGTTAAGTGGGAAGTGGGGGACAAACTGAAGATGATCCACCAATAACTGGATTCCATACATGAAAAACTGTAATAAACTTATATATTTTCTGTGTGTAGACTCTAATTAATCAGGGCTCAATGTATATTCAAGGTCAAGGTCATCTTGTATTCAAGTAGATACAGTAATTCAAAACTTGTTCCTGCACCTGAAAAATTAACCCATGTGCTTCTTCCTTTTGCATAGCCCTGTCTGCCCATTTTCTTCTGAAAATTTTTGGGTCTCTCTCTCCACTCAGCAGTTTTTTGGTCACCTCAGTAGTTTTTGGTCACCACTGCCTCTACCTTAAAGATTTCATCCTGCCCCTTCTCCTATACCTATACCATCTTCCTTCCACCACACCACTCTTTCCTAATTTTTGCATATCCCTGCAGATTACATGAAGATTTTAGCTGTGCTTTTCATGCAGCCTGCTACAAGCTGAAACAGAAACCCAGTAGCTGATATCAGTAGCCCCACTTAGGACCTGCTGTTACAGTCATTATTGTTGAAGGGAAGGCTTTTTTTTTTTATCCAAACCTCTGGGAATCCTAGTATCCTTATTCAAGGGAAAAATACAAACTCTTATTCAAAATGTTACTTAACAAGAACTATCTGAAGATCCAAATTTGGAGCATTATTAAACAGACATCAAGGTTCTAATGTGCCTGCTGCTTTGCTGGGATACCAGGGTTATTCTAATATTTGCCTTTGTAAGAGTACACGCATAAACCCTTTTCTTTTAGTCCATATCCAAACAGCAATATAGTCTTCATGGCTACTGTTATTTAAAACAAAACAGGACATTATTAGACAGTTCAGGACCAAAATTTAGATTCTGTCATAGAAGAATTTAGGTATGCCAGTGCTAAAGGCTTCTGAGCAGTTTCCAGAAAACTTGAACTGAAATGTTTTCTTGACCCTTTAAAAATGTCACTGATAGTTTTTGGTTTGGCTTCAATCATTCCCCTGTTGTACTTGCATTTCAATAAAGCTATTATCATCTACAGGCTTTTATTATTTGTAACAGGGAGCCCCCTTTGTACACTCCCCTTCTGGGCACCGATACAACAGAAGCCCCTTCTTGCCTGCCCCCCACCCCTCCCCTTTTGCGCATTTCTTTTTCCTTCTAAGTATTGGCAGAGACCTAGCACACTCATTGCACGGGTGTGGCAAGGCTCAGAGCAAGCCAGAAAGCTGAAGTGGCTTTCTGGAGGAGAAACCTACAAACTGCATCTACACATCAATTGAGCTAAGTGCCACTAAAGAAAACAAAAGAACTAAAATATCCACTTTAAAGCAAAGCCTGTAAGAGACAAGAAAAGCCAAGGTGCATGGAAAGCATAACTCTAAATATATGCTAGTGAACACATTCCCCCTTTGATTAAGACCTATTTCCCAAAGCAAACTTCCCATATCTGTCTAAAGTTTTATGCTAAAAATCAGTCTATGTGACTGCATCTAACCTAACTCACTTACTATCCCCAATGGCCTTTGATCTTCACTACCTCACACTGCAGTTTTATATATTTCTCACAGTGCATTTTTATATTTCATCTGTCTCATCTTTGCCCTGGCATTCTGTCTTTTATGTTTTACACCTTTCAACTTTTAACAAATGTATTCTTTAGAGCAAGTCATACCTTGTATTACTAAAGTTGTTATTATAAGAATGCATTGGAATTGTAATCACTGGAATTGTATTGCTGTATTGGGCTGGTCCCGAGTGAATGTGAGTATGTATAAGTCAGTAGGTAATTGAATGACAAAGCAAGAGCCTCTGGCTGTTAACTGACAATAGCCTAGATAGAGGAACTTACCTTTACACTGTTACAACTCTACTCTATGAGGCATTTTAAGCTAATCAAACCACCTGGAACCTGCAATGACACAGCCATTGAGTCAATCAAGTCAAGGGTGGACTCCCAAAACTGCACCACTGGGTGAAACCCCAGTGACTAACTACTCAAGATCCACTCCCGATTGGGCAGCCAAGATGATGCTGGGGGAATCACAAAATCTGCCAGAAATGGATAAAAGGCTGAAGCACGACCCTCACTGGTGCCCTCTCATTCGGCACGTGACCTACCGAGACAGAAGGACAAGCAGGTGACCCCCTTCTGGAGAAGACATTACTTTGGAGGAAGCTGACCATTGACAGCAGACTCCAATGCCCCGGATAGGTATAAACCAACATCAGTGCTACACCACTATTGCAGCAATTGCGTGTGCGAGTGTGTGTATGTGTATGTGAGTGTTTGTTAAGGTGGCCAGTACCCCTCATAACTAAAAGTTTGCATTTATGATATTATTGGTAACTTCACATCCCATAAAATAAATTAGAATTTATTACGATCCTGAGAGTTGGTCCTTTGTAGCCAACGTATTTACATTACTTAAGCAGAATATATTTTTTTAAAGTAGCAGTGAAATAATAAAAATATTTTATGCTTAGGGTGCAATCAATGTCCAAAATTTTTATGGCAGGACAAGTTATGAGCAAACAAACAAACATCCTAAGCCCCTTGTCCTGCCCCAAATGCCCAAAAATGTTGCTGCAATCCAAGACTGTCAGTTTACGATGCTTTAAGGGAGGACATCCATTTGCTAATTGCATGCTGCACGAATCCCATGGTGTGCATGATCCATGGACAGACACCCCCAATTTCAGACATATGCCCCAGATTAGGAAATGACACCCAAGCTTCTGTTCCACAGAATTGAGCCCCTGAAGTCCCAGCAGTGGCAGGGGCAGGACCCTGCAGGACAACAGATCCAGACTATGTCTTTAAGCACCAATAAATAGGGATCTACTTAAAACGCACAGAGGGAAAGTAAAAATTACAGGTCCTTCACAGTGCCTGGCATCATTTTCACAGTCTTTTTGTACTGAGCCCCCTCCCACCCACTAGCTGATTGGCCAAGGGGCTCCAGCTCCCACCCCCCACCACTGATTGGCTGGGATGGCTGCCCTTCATGTGACCCCACCGGTACCTGTTGATTTCCAGAGAAGGGGAGGGCCGCACAAAAGGTAGCCCTCTTGACCAATCGGTGGCAAAGGGAGAAGGGGTAGCTGCCATTTTAACTGTTCCTCTTCATGCCAACTACTCCCACTAGGGAGCCAGCATTTTATTTTTAATAAGTTTTTTTTTTTGGCAATGCCACTCAAAAATCACAGGGAATGCCAGCTTTCACAGTGTTCGCAGAAATGGCCTTTTCATGAAAATCACAAAGCCACAAATTAAGTAGATTCCTACCAATGAAGCAAACCATCTGTGCTAGGACACAACCCAGCACAGATGATCCCATTCCTAAAATGACATTGGTTATACCCATAAAATATCACACACATGGGACTCTCAGGGTGCATCTCCATGAGTGCACACATGCACTTTGCATGCCCCAAACCCATCTATGGTTCCACAAACTGTGTGCCACGCATGCATGTGTTTGCCATACTCCTAATTAGCAGCATGGCAGGGTTTTTTGATACCAGGAGATCCCGGTGTCAAAATAAAAGTGCCAAAAAACTGATATGACGCATGTGGCTGCAGTGCATGCTGCCCAAATCTGGAGCCTGGCTGGCCAAAGCCACAATCTGGCTGCCAGCCAGGCTCTGTGCACCTGGATCACCACCACTGCAACCCTGGGAGGCCCCCGGGAAAGACTACTGGGGCCAACCCAGGTGCTGGCCCCAGCCTCCCCTACCCAACCCAGGGCAATTCGCCACACATGTTCAGAGGTGTGCCCAGGAACAACTAACAGCGGCACAGATATGTGCTATCGATCCCTGGGGAAATGCACGTTCCCCACTTGTGGGGACACACACTCAGAGAGTCTTCCCTTAATTAAATAATTGAGCTGCAAACCACTGGTTGGAGATATTATGCCCCTCTCCCCATCCACAACTTTTATATGCAATAGAATTCAGCTGCAGCAATGATTAAGGTATAATTTTCAGAAGGTTCAAGTTCAGTCTGTACACATTACCTTCAGGGATCTCTGTAGATGTACAAATTGATTTAAATACCCAATTTGTACATCTGACATATAGTAAACATTGGTCTGCATACATACTAATACACTATGCCTCAACTTTCTGAAAAATCACAAGCAATTTCTCCCAACTTACATGACACATAAGGAATGTCTCCACTGAACACTCCACTTCAGCTAGTTCACTTAGAACTAGCGCAGGTGTACCTACATTACACCTCAGAAAGCAGTGTAGGCATGACCTGAAGCACAGCTCAAACCAGAATGCAGGTCTCCTGTGTCATGATCCCAAGCCTAACCCTAATGACTCATCTTCCTCACCGTAACTAGACTGTATTAAAATCTCTTCATTTCATCAGGTTCCAGTGTTGCTCAAAACAATCAAGAAACTGAGTTCTGCAAAACCTTGTGTTTTTAAATAATGTAAAAATACTTGATGTAGGTCACTCAAGGTTTGCATGAATGTTCTGATATTCTCTAGCTGCTACTGTTTGCTCCTAATATTTCCTTCACTATTACTTTATTTTCCATCTTGTTGAATGTTCTCTTAATAAGAAGAAAAAAAAAAAGTAGTCTGATGATTATGGTCCTGAAAAATTGTTATCAACATTTACTATCAGCCAAGGCTACACATTGCTTTGGTAGCAGATGATGATAATGTAACAACTAAACTTTATTCACTTAGCCCAGGTCAATAGAATAGAATTTTGCAAAAACTGACTGGAGAAAAAGTCCATGGCTGAACAGCTCGCAGTGCTATTCCCCATCCTATGCACTCAAGAGAGTCTCTTTAATTCCACTGCGGAGCAGAACAGAGAGGACATTTTCTGCCCCATGACTTCTCTGTACCAAGTGCGTGCATTTGTGGTGGGGACATCAAGGCTGCAAGTCATGCCTATTCCTGGTCATCACTGTTTCTACTGACAGCCTGCATCCTCTTCCACCATATAAGTGATTGTGTAGGATTGTGAGAAAGAGGGGCACAAGAGAGGGTGATTAAGCAAACCCAGTTTACATACAGATTCTGTAACAGTCTAATTACGTCAGCTTTGGGGGTGAGCTACAACTTTTAGTGCGGATGCAGTTATTCTAATCTAGAAAAGCTTTATGCTGGCACAGCATTCTGGTACCTGAGAGTTGTACTGCTTTTGAGTTATACCCCCACCTCAAGTCAAGGGGGAGAAGGGGAAGCAAGATTAAAACTATGTTATAGAGTCCAGACATAGATGCTATATCTTTTCTTCTGAAGTATAACATTGAGAGTAATGTTGGTATAAACAAGAGAGTAAGAGGAAGTGGTTTCATCAATCTGGCTGACTTAACAGAGGAGTTTCAGACACTTGAAAAGATTTGGCTAAACTTTTTAGAAACCTCCAACCAACCCCCATGGCTGTAAGCTGTGGCGTCACTCTCCTTTCCCCTCCCAAGTTCCCTCCTTTCACCTCCCTTCACTCTCCTTCCTTTTCTTTATATGTTCTCCTGCTGCTTTTTCTTTTCATTTTTTAAATTCTTCTCTCCCTTTATTTTGGAATTATTTTTCAATTTTAAAAAATATATATCATTTTCTGGGGCAAAGGAGCAAATCTTCCTCCTTGGACTTCAGTGAAGCTACATGGGAACATGTGAAAACAAACTGCAACAGCTTTAACAGCAACTCAGACTTCTGTCCTACACTGTGTGACAGTGTCCTTGTTGAGACTGACAGTCAGCAGCCTCACAGCACCTCAAATCTTTTCCAGTCTGCAACTGGTACAAAACAGGTGGGCTACAGCACCCCCAGAGGAGTTAATGAAACTTCTGCGGGACTGTGGGTGCAGGCTTGTGAGCCCTTACCCATTGTACATTTTAAGATTGGGGCCTAAATTGAAAATATCCTATTTCATAACACCAATATTTATGAATTGACTTATCTGGACACATAATAAATCATATAGTCATCCTTACCCAAGGTCCAGGCAAAGTAATACTTTGGCTTCGATGCTTGTGTAACAACATATAGGTAACCAAGTCTTGACATGAAGGATGTTTTATTGATAAACTGGTTATCAATGATGTATGTAACAGGGAAGCTCTTGGTAAGTGTCAAGAACAAAAGGAGAGATACAAGGGTGATACAGAGTTTGTATGCCACAGCTCCCTGAAAAAGCATAACAAATAACAAAACATTGGTGTGATCATTTATTAGAATAGGCTAAATGCAAAACAATACTTGTTCTTTATAAAAGGAATCTGAATCAAAACCCATCCTGATTAGAGGCAGCAACCAATTTCATCACCATTAAATTTCCATCTGGTATAAAGAATGGGCAAAGCCATGCAAAAGTTAGCTTTACTGGATCCAAGTCGTTTACCAGAAGAGAGTAAGGAATTTTTTTAACCCATCTCAGGCAAATTCTTTCATCAGAATCCTACTGCAGCTGCTGGAATTGTCTCGAGGAAGAAAAAGAAAAAGCTGGGAAGCAGACAGCTTCCCTCTCTAAGCAGTTACCCAAAGGACAAATCTTGGATTCTGGCTAAAAGCCCCAAACCTACTGATGTCCAATATGGCAAAACCACTCTCTGGCACTGCACCTACCATCAGCTTGCCTGAGAACCTATTTACAATTACTTACTCTTAAGCAGCACATACAGCTATGTCATCCTGCTCAGGGTCTCCGCACAGTCTGGAAATTTAGCAGTGGGGGAAAAACTGGCAATTAACAATGCTACTGCTGCCCCACTGCCTAATTTCTAAGCCAGGCAGGCAAGATGACACAGCCGAGTGCAAGGGGCCAGGGCCATGGGCACAATCTGGCATGCAGGGCCAGGACCCAATAGAGTGCATAGGGCTGGGATGATGCAGTGGGCCAGCCCTGCATGCCAGATCAGGCCCAGACTGACCTTGCACCACTCATCCAGCCCATGGAGCCAAAAGGTTAGGCAGTGCTGACCTAGTATGCACACCTCTTTTCATAACTTTCCATGGCACCTGTCAGTATAAACTATGTGACTACTTGGTAAATGGTTTTCACAGACTCAGCATGAATAAATGGACTATACTTTCATAATGCAAATGGGGGAATCTAACATTAAATTAACACTGGGATAATTAGTTTATGTTAAAATATGCACACTGTTCACAGCAAAAAACGTTAATGCATTTTTTTAGTAGAAAAACACCAACTTTTATATACTATAAATGTATTTATATACAGTACACATATCACAACTTGAGTCCAATTCTAACATTGTTTACACAGATGTAAATCAGAAATAACTCCACTATATTCAGTGGAACTATGTCACTGCAGGATCAGAATCAGACTCCATACACAGTACACACTCTCTGCACATTATAGAGCACCTGTGCAAGTAAATTCTGCTCTCAATTAAAGGCATAAATCCAGAGTCATTTAAGTGTGACATGGTAGAAGGTGGCCCATATATTTTTTCTGGAATATACGAAGGACATTTGTTCAAGTGTCAAGTTAATATTTAATAAAACAAGACAATTATAAATTTTAAAAATGGTTTTGTGGTGGATTTGATCTTTTCCATGCTTACAATAAGGAAAATGACCCCAGGTTTTCTTGAAAAGAATTAAATCAAGCTACAGTACTTAATAAATCATGATTCCTGTATCCAGTGCATCTCTCACATAACAGTGATAGGATTTTTTTTTCCATTTATTCCATTTTGTGAATTGTGCTCTCTCTTTTGTCTTGGTCTGAATACAATTCCCAATTATCTAACCTACAGAAGGTTCTCACTGTGAGCACACAAAGCAGCACATATGATGACCACTATCCAATAAGCTGCTCTGCAGGCCAAACATGTGTTCCTGAAACACAAAGGGAGGACGTCAACACCCTCTCCATAAGCTTGGTAATGAAAACAGGAATTGTTTTACATAGAGAACACTGTGATGTTAATTAGCAAGATACCCAAGAAGAAATCAACTTAATATTTTTAAGTAGGTGCTGCTATTAATCAGTCACATGCAAAGCAGTGTTCTCCAGCTCTTTACAATAAATATTTGGCATTTTACAACTTACAGTTGGAGAAGGATCGGGAAGTCTATCGTAACCCTTTTGCTTCCAGTTCACTTCTAAAAGTTTCATATGTACATGCCTCCCTTCAATGAAGGCTATATAATCCTTGTAATTGCTGCAAGGCCCAGCTATGATACTCATAAAATTGAGGAGATAGCTTAAATACTCCAGTAAAGAAGGTCTTCTTCTGTCAAAACATCCAACACACAACAAAGCAAAACAAGGTAAAACATGGCAGAAAGTTTCATGGGTCATTTACTAAAAATTTGATTTAAAAGTGTAACAGTGCAATATTTTGCACAGCCCCATAAATTATCAGACAGAGTATACTTAAGACATTACACACAAAGCAGGACCTTCATCATGTATACTCAGAGGAGCTCTCTTTCCTGCCCATATTTTAGATGTTTGAATGGCTTGTCCCAGCTGAGAGAGGAGCGTGTTGTTAGAAGACTGGCAGCAGCATGAGCAAGAAGCAAAGATGAGAAGCTGTGTCTAGTGTTGCAGTATGTACAGGGACAGGAAGAAGAAAGATCAAGAACTGCTGAATAGCCAAATGCAATGGAAGAAGTATGCTTGCCAATTCTTCATGTTTTCTAATACACTGTGGATCTCTACCATGTCAATGGGAATTGAAGAGGTTCTGCTACAACCTGTATTCAAACTAAATTAGCAACCTTTCAAACTGGAAAGGAAAACATGTAGAATTACACTGCCTACATCATCTACATGCATCTTGTAGGGGAATTAGTAGCATTTTATGCCGATGACGGTATAAAAACACAATGGTCCACAAAGGTCCAAAGGCTTCCCAAACATGTGCACTGCTCACTGGTCAGTTCAGTGGTAATTCCCCATTTGGGCGCATGTATGGACAGTCAGGGATAAGCTAATCTGGCTAAAACTACATATCTACATACGTAAAACTCAAGGTAAACCTAAACCTTTGTATAAAAATGTACTGCATTTACCTGAATCCAAGATGACTTTGAATTTAAGATGACCCCACCCCGCAATTATTAGATTGTATGAATGCAAAATTTGTAACTAGTTTATAATTTTTTCACTGTATAGAAGCTAATTATTGAAGGGTTGTCTTAAATTCATCCCCCGCCACCAACTGCTACAGTGGGGAAAGCAGTGGAAAGGGGTGTGGAGTGGGACAGGAAGATGGCTGGGTAATCAAGTAGCCCCCTCCCCCACCTTTTGGACCTCCTGTAGCCTGCACCTCTTGCTACTTGCCCCTCTGCGGTGCTTGTGCTCCTGCTGCCTGTTCCCCAACATCCTACCCCTCCCCCCAAACCCCGCTTACTGTTGGGTATGACTTTAGCTCCATTTCCTCCTAGGACACAGAGCACTTGAAAGCTCCAGTCCCTGCCTGGCTATGTAGCAGGAGTATTGGTAGCAGCTCCGGTCCTGAGACACTGCTGCATAGACAAACAGGGGTTGCAGCTTCCATGTGCTCTGTGCTCAGGAGGGAAAGGAGCTGAAGTCACATCTGACAGTAAGCAGTGGCAGGAGGAGGCAACAGGTGCTGTGACTGACTCTGGACCTGACCCAGACACAGGGCCAAAATGAGAGCCATAACAACTTTTTGCCCCTCACCTTGTCCTTGAATCCAAAATGAAAGTCTCCTTCCCCACCCATGTTGAATGGGGGAAAAAGCCTGGCCTTGGATTTGAGTAAGGACAGTATTTTTAATTAAATGTGTACCATCAGCTGAAAGGATGAAACAATGGTAACACATCTGCTGCTCTCTTATTTTCTGAATACAGAACCAGTTCAAGCTATGCAACTTTTTGCATTCACTGTGCGCCTTACTGAAGATACTGATATCTAGCCGAGATTCTCTCTGATAGTAAAATTTTCTAGATAAAGGTCCAGCTTGTAAGCTCTCTGGACCACCAGTAATTTCATGTTCTCTGCTTGAACAGAGTTTAGCACAACGGGGTCCCAATGTGTGACTAAGGGACTTCAGGCACTAATATTATACTGAGCAACAGATAAAGCCAACAAGCCTTGCCAAAGTCATGCCACTGTGTCTGCCAGACAATAGCAAGTCTGCCTAGAAAACTGAGCAGAGAGACATGAGTAATGCATGAAGGAATGTAGAGAACATGAGCAAAAGAGAAACAAAGCAGGACAAGAACAGGAGAGAAGACAAAAGGCTGAATTACAAAATAGGATTTAAAACTCCCTGTTTGTTATTTCTCAGCAGCTGACATTCAAACTTTGGCATGTTGTTAGCTACTTTCCCCATACAGTACAGTATAGAACACTATATCATCATAACAACAGGTAAAGTTAATCTTATGACCACAGAACCCAGTCGCAGTCCAGCATATTAAAGCTCAGGGCACAGGGAGACACAAAGTAAAGGGTCACTGTGGAAATTTTATTAGCTTCCTTGCAGACTTTTGTTTTTCAAGAGATGACTTTTAGTTTTAAATTCCAATATCATTTTCTAATGGCTAACAGTTAAACCTCAGAAAATAAGCAACCAATTTTTCTGGCCAAAAGCAAAGTTTCACATGTATTAAATCCAAAGCTAAATATTAGTTACTTGCTTCCACTCTACTCAAAAACAACCCCACCTTCAACTGATAATTACAGACTTGTAGAATTAAAATAAACTGGGAAAAAGATGCTTGTCTGGACAAGCAACATCAGCTCTTTTTAAGTGCTAAGACCAGTCATTCAAAGTTTATGCTCTTTGCCTTGAAAGTGAAGAGGTAAACAAAAAATGTGCATCAGTGTCTAGAAACTAGGTCAAAGAAAAACAGAACTGAACATGGATTAATGCTACAATGTAGTTGCTGATTAGAGAAGTCATATTTTAATATGAAAAACAGCAGGCCATAGTGAAAGGAAGATGAAAGCCTAAAGATCAGAGCAGAGTATAAATAAATTATATGTTTATTAAGATAATGCTTTGACAAAAAAGTTGCTTCCCTTTAAACACCCATTACAGTTAACGTGATCTAAGCACATGGTTGGGTGCTTTGCTGAATGAGGGCCCTCTTGGTGTTTATTTGGACAGGTGGGAAAGGATGGCGACTGGGATACCATCATCATCCCAAAGAATAGAATTGCTTAAATAAGTATAAAAGCAAGCTAGCTCTGGGTGGCCTGAGGAAGCACATCCTAACATAAATCTTACCTCCTGGTACCGAGAGGGTAGAATTGACACCCTCTGCTCCCCCTTTTCCAAACACAACCCACCACCTAACCTCATCTAGATGAGATTGAAGACGAACTAGAAAAACTATGTTCTTACTTTACAGCAAGTCGACTCTGCTCTGCAGTGAGGTCCTCAGCTTGTCGACCTATCCCTAGCAAGAATAAATAATAAGCAATGACACAATACAATTAAATAGGTCTCTTCCAAAAATACCTTCAGAAAATAAATTCCCATGCCCAAAGATTATATCCTGCATAAAATTATTGGAGTTTGAAAGCCAAACACCTTCTTGCTTTTCATCATTACCAAGAGTACGACTATTTCAGCTTCCATCTCTGCAGTTAAGCATGCTCATCCTCAAAGAACTGCAGTAAGCAACTGAGTAAAGGTATATTACTGCTTGATCCTCCCCTATCAGCATCTCCTATTGGATACATTTCTCCTCCTCATTCTTCCTCTTCTAAAGAAGCTCTGCCTTACTTCAGCTTCACCTTCCATCAAGAGTTTCCCCCATAGACAGTGAGCCCCCTGATACCCATCCACCAGCACTGATTCCCAGTGCCTTCTTCTAACAGCTGTTCCATAATATCTCTATTCCCATAAGCTGTTGGTCCTATTAACCACAAAACTGCTGCTGGCCTCTTTATGAGGAACAAAACAATTCACAGCAAGAGAACTGGCCAAGGGAGAAGAAGTGGCACCCATCATGGGAAAAGAGGGGTTGTTCAGGACAAAGTCAAGAATTCTCAACTCAATCTCCTTTCCTTTTTTCCCTGGAACAGCATTCTAGCCATGAAATCCACATCTTGGTTGCAAAACACACACTAGTGGGCTTAAACACTGCATTAATAAACAAAACCCCTTATGGCTAATGTGACATTCGGCAATGATCCTGAATACTCCACAGTAATGAAATGCAGAAGCGGACACCATCATTATATAAACTGTGTAACCCTATGCAGACTGGATACTTCATAGCATGCATTTAACTGCAAACATTATTCTGCTCTTTCTTTTCAATATGCAACAAAGAGGCTGACCTAATTTTATGTAGAGAATTGTGGTTGAACCAATAGGCAGAATTTTAGCTGTCTTGGATTCTTCTCCCCACGAAGAACTAGGCAGAACTCCTGGTTTTTGTGCATGCAGATTAAAACGGCATGCACAAAAACAGCCTTTGTTAAAACGCCCCAGTGTATGAACACGGAGAAAATAGGAGAGAATCTTTCTTTATCGATCTCAGGAATTTATTAGTCATAATATAGACGGCATCTAGGCACTGAGTAAAGTAAGTCAGTTTAATGTGAAAAGAATGACAGGCTCTCCCCCTTAAATCTGAACCCCAAATGAGGCAACCTTTCACAAAAATGTATTTATTTGAGAAGCTTACAAATGCTGCATGACTGCCCCTAGCTGGCTTTTTAGCAGTTAAAACAGTCTTCTATCTTCACCAGCACAAACTAAGAGACTAACTTTTTGCTCATGGAGCAAATCCAAATAGACAGACATAGACAGATAGTAACTGGAATTTTATAGCCTCCTAATTTTCCACATTAGCAAAAAATTACTACAAAATACATGCCATACAAATGTCCTCACTTTACTGCTTATTTTTATGCTCTCTCCCTCTCTGTTAGTAAATATTGAAAGCACCTGTACTTCAAAAAATACACTTCAGGTTCAGGTTATTTGAAATGTTTGATTTGTTTGTTTCGATTTAGAGTCAGTTGCATGAATTTTCAGATAGAAACTTGTGAGCATCTGAAATGAAAACGACATCCATTTCACCTAGTTCACAGATATGTACTTTGACAGGGTAATAAGCACTTCTCAGCATAATTAATACTGGGATTTTTTTTTTAACGGTACTGCCTCTGCTTACACATTACCCTCCTCTACATCTGTTTAGTTACCCACTGGATACAGTTTAATGGTACGTGAACACTGCAGACTACAGCACAGTGAAGAAAAGCGTTGGCAAGCTGGTCAACTGACCAGTCAATATTGTCAATTAACCAGTCAACTGACTGCATATTTTTGACTGATCAAAGACTAAAGCAATTTTACAAAAAAAATATACTGCATTTTTTGGTATTTTTCTTGACAGAAATATGACTTTTTAATTGGTTTTTGACACATTTCTTAAATGGAAAACGTGTGCTTTTTCTGCATATTACTTGGACCTATTCATAATAATTTACCATTTTTGACAGATAGTTGACCAGTCAATTGACCAAATTTTATTTGACCAGTCAAATACCCAACCCTAGTGTAGAGATACCCAAGCTAGCCCATTTGAAGCTTCACACAGCTGCAGCTAGGCTGCTTCAGGTATCCAGGGTAGAGGTATCGCTATACAACACTAAATTCCACAACGTAAACCTTATTGAAGCCTTAAATCATTCAGTTCTCTGTGGCGGGACCGTCTTGTTTGTACAGTGCAATGAGCAACAGATCCTTGGGAGCCCCTATGTGAGACTGCAATGCAAACAAACAACAAAAATAATTGTAACTGGAATGCAAGAGCCTTGCACTGTAGTGAGAGCAGGCATTCTGCTGGAAAAGAGCACCATTTGTAACAGCCCAATAATGCAAGGGCCTAGAGGCAATATTTGTTTTCTTACTTATCATTTTGGTTGCCCCTGCTCTGGATAGAAGCTATAACCTATCCCCAGCAGTTTACAGGCTATCATCTCTCAAGACCAAACCATTCTTTAGCTAAACTGACAGGGTATTTCAAACATTTTATCTTAGTCTCTAGTACTGGCCATGGACTAAACATGTCACTGCCTTTGATTTTGATCTCATATCAGCAAGAATCCAGTGTAACTGAAGGGAAGGCAGCGGCATTATCCTGGTATTAAATATTAGATGAGATTAGAGTTAGCACCTAGACCGGGGTGGGTAAAATGGCATATCTGGCCAGCAGCCGGATTCCAATTTCCCACCAGCCCCTGCCTGCATTGCTGTGGCCGGTTTCCATGAAGACCCAGGAGCACTGGGACTGTGACAGTGCAGGTCACAGTTCCCATGGAGACCAGCCCAAGCAGCGCTGGCAGGGCGCATGGCTAGGCATGGAGCTGCTCTGGGGCTGGGGCTGGAATTTTGCAGCAGTGATAGTGTGGGTCAGGGCCAGGACAGAGCCCCAATCCACTACCTGTGCACCCCTATCTGGAGGTACAGAGGATTACCCAGAGAAAATAAAGCAGCATCTTGGCTTTTGTTTTTGGGGGGAGTTTTTGTTTTGTTTCATTTTGTTCTTCTCCTATAACAAGCAGGTTTAGATTCCAGAAAAATCCCAAAAAAACTGAGGGGGGTTTTCCACAAAGCACTGACCTTGTTCACCAAAGCAACTCACTGAGATAAATTCATGCCTCATGTAACTGCACCAAAGAAAAAGTTCTAGAGTAAAACAAAGCTGTCTTCAGGAATATCAGGAGGTTTACTTGCTTACCATCATGGACTTGAAATGCAAGAGTTGTGATCTTCTGCGTAACAATCATCAGTGGACTATAACAAAAGATATAAAAAGTAATGAAAGCCTTTTCTCACGCACTATATAAATCCTTCCTGCCTTACTATATGTACGATTAATCAGTATGTGAAAGCTTTTAATAGTTTACACTCACAAAAGATCTTTTTTCACTCACAGTTTGTCAACAAATTTTATAGTTATTACTGCTTACGACTAAAAATGGAATACGCCCTGTAAAAACTGAAACTTCAGGAGGAAACTAGCTAGGCCGGGGTTGGCAACCAAACTACAAAGTCACCACATTAGGCCCACAGAGCCAAAAGGCTTTGTCTCTGCCCGTGCCCACACGGGGGCCAGGCAACTGGAAGTCCTGTCCACATTGCCACTGCAATGTCCCCTGCTTCCTGCATGCAGTGTGGGATAGCTTCCAGTCGAAGAGGCATTGAGTTGGAGCTAGGCAGCTTCTAGTTGTGCCCATGCTGCAGACAAAGTGGGCAGGGAAGTAGAGGCCTGGGAGAGGCAAGTGGGAAGAAACAGGAGCAGTGCAAGCAAAGTTCCCAGCTGCCCAGCCATGGAGTAAGTCCCCTCCAACTGGAAGCTGCCCTCATGTATCAGCTGGTAAGCAGAGGCCTGAGAAAAGCAATGCCAGCACATCTCCCAGCTGCCTGGCCCCAGCATGGATATGGGCAACCTGCCCCCCCACCCCTCGCTATTAACATGCTGCAGAAGCCACCTAGTCCATGCCAGACTGGAGCTGGGTTTTTCCAGCCAGCAGCTTGAAAAGGTTGCTGCCCCCTGAGCTAGGCAGAATGCAATTATTCAAACTGAAAAGTGGGACAGGATTGTAAAGTTAACAATTCTCCAGAACACTACAGAAAGGTCTTTAATCAACAAGACACATTCAGAACTTTATTTTAGAGCTTATTCAAAACATGGTACCTTCAGCAGCAGAGTACAGAGTACCAGGCAAGCCTACTCAGAAGAAATGATACCATTGTATACATTACTATCATCTTGGCAATCTTTCATTCATGTAATGACTAAATTCGAGCCTTGTGAGATTTGACATCTCAAGGTGGTACAGTTATAATATATCCTTTGTTCTCCCTTACTTCTACTCCCCTCTAATGAGTTTCGTCCCTGAAATGACTGGGCTTATCCTGATCCTGCAAACATTCACACATTCTAGTTGTGCCCATCTTCAAGCACATGAGGAGTCCTATAAAGTCCAGTGGCACTACTCATATATATATTTGCAGTGTTGTGGTCTTAAACTAAGCTTCTGGGGACAGGAAATTTGCCTAATGAATAGTTTCATAGTAGTTTCATAGTTTCTAGGGTCGGAAGAGACCTGAGTAGATCATCTAGTCCAACCCCCTGCCATGGCAGGAAACAATACTGGGGTCATACAACAAGAATGTTCTTAGGCAAAAATCATCAGTTCCTCATCACTGTTTCTCAGTGTGCTTTACAAAAGATGTCAGAATCCCATTTTACAGATAAGAAAACAGACACAGAGGAGTGAAGTGACTTGTCTAATATAACACACCAAGCAAGCAACTGAACTGAAAACAGAACCCAGATGCCCCAAGTTCTACTTCAATGCTCTGCCCACTGCCGCCTCCTCCTCCATTACTACTACTTGTAATATTGTGACTGGGATATTGTATATAAGCATGAAGACATTGAGTTACTTTAAGGAATATTTTAAGGACCTTATTTATAAGGGATATATGTACAAGGAATTATTAATACAGAAGAGGTCTGAGGTAAGTGAGGAACAGCACAACACAACAATTCCTAATGCATAAGCATTAACAAAATACAAGAGTTACGTGGGTCAGGTTTTCAACCCACGTGCCATTTTATTTTTTTACTACTAAAATTAAAAACGTTCCCTCTATATAATTTCAGAAATCATGTCTATATAAATTATAGCTACTATTAATACCTCTTCCTATTAATAATATATTTACCAGATTTCTGGTATACAGAATGTGGCCGGATTTCTCACTGTACATAAAAAATTCTGGAGCGAAAAATACTTGCAACAGAACTGGATCACTACTCAAAATGAATCATTTTAAACAAACAATATTTATTTTATTATGTTTTTATTTCTCTCAGGTATATACAAATTCCATTTGAAAAGCGCAACCAAAACAATTTTCAAATGCAAAATAAGCCCGGTCCATGCTGCTGAAATTAATTCAACATCCTTTTTCCTTTTAAAAAGAAAACTGCATCATTCATCTTCTTGACAGTGATAAGCATTTTACAGAAACATTCAGGTGGACGACTTTAAATCATATGCTTTAGAATCAAAAGTGTACACCTAAAATTTAAGTGCCTGACTTTGAAAATTGGAGCTCCTACTCTAAGCCAATGAATATGAACACCACAACACAAGCATTCAGGAGCGCAAATTAAAACGGCATGCACAAAAACAGCCTTTGTTAAAACGCCCCAGTGTATGAACACGGAGAAAATAGGAGAGAATCTTTCTTTATCGATATCAGGAATTTATTAGTCATAACATAGATAATATATAGGCACTGAGTAAAGTACATCAGTTTAATGTGAAAAGAATGACAAGGTCTCCCCCTTAAATTTGAACCCCAAATGAGGCAACCTTTCACAAAAATGTATTTATTTTGCATCCCTATACTGAAAAAACAACACAATCTTGAAAGGGAAACCACTTATGGGAAAACAATAGAAGTCATACTGTTCTACCCAGGCAGTATGCTCAGCATATCTGATATAGAAATGACTGTCAGGAAATATAAAAAGACATTACAAGAAGGAAAAACAGACCCTTAGAATATCTCAGTAGCCTCCACTGATCAAACTGACCCAATATCCTCTTGACTGGGGTTATCCAACTAACAAAAGGATAATTTATAGCCACCAAGCTCCCACCCAGCTGGCATTCCTCCTATTGTTCCAGCTGCACCAGCAGCTGGGGTTTCTGAGCTTCTCCCTCCTCCAGATTCTGCTTCCTGTCCAAGGACAGGCAACATAGTCTGCAGCACTGGAGGCATCCGTGGCTAAGGGTGCCTGCAACAGGGACGGGGGCACCTGTGGAAAACAACGCAACAGGGGCGGGGGCACCTGTGGAGCCTTAAGCCAACACTGGTGCGGCCCCTGGCTGCTCAGAAGTTGGACAGCCTGATCTAAACTATTTGGTAACCTTCTTAAAGAAGGTGGAAACATTCCTTGCAGTTTATCCTCCAACCAGAACATTCATACTGCTTTCATCCTGTCCCAACCAGCATGGGGACACCACTTTTGGAGGAGGTTAAAAATACTGCAGAGGAAGTCGCCAAAGCTAAGACACAGTGACATACTGGGAATACCTGCAGAGCATTTTGAATAACAGTCATAAAACCTCTGAGGTCTAATTAGATCTGCCTACCACATTAGTTAAAATATTTTTAAACATGATTTAAACACGTTCATGCAAACACACTTTGCAACTAGCCTGCCTCATTAGTACAGCCAAGAGGAACAAGTCATGGTATAATCAGTATACTCCTGGTTTTTCCAAGGGATTAGGTACAATACTCTAGAAAAATAAGTTGACCAAACAAACTGAGCCCAATTTGTTCTAGGTAATACTACTGAACAGTCTAGCCCGCCATATCTAAAAACAGTTCCACTGACAGTTTCACTAACTGTGTGGTTGTTGGCAAAACATTTAATGTGGACAAGCATTAACAATATTTTTTTTAAAGTTGTTTACTTCATCTTGGAATTGAAGTAAAAATCTCACACAGGCAAGTTCTCTTGTTTAACTGTCCAGATTCCTTGACTTTATTACCATGCCAGAAATATTGCAATCTGCAGTAATCTGTTACTTTTGTTTTCAGTGCAAGCCTGAAAATCCTGAAGCATGCACGTGAAGATACAGGGCTGAGTTTTTCATACATCAATTGGTTTCCAGTTTGTTTCATGTTATGGGTGAAAGCTGAAGTCATTTTTAAGTAAAAAAAAAAAAAAAAAAAATCAGAACCATTCTAAACAACTGCAAGTCACAGCTTTCATGAGATAATTATTTCTTCATTATTCCTTGCAGTCAAAGGTTGCTTTCTTTCAGAAAAAAAGTTTTTTCCTAGAGACGTTTCATAAGATATTAATGGGTTATAAAGCTTTCCAATTCTAATTCACTGGTTTGAATTTATGCAGGCTGGTAGATAACACCTGATGGCTCTTTGACAATTAATGTGTAATCAGAAAGTGATCTCAGTCAAGGCCCATGAAGATATATACTTAGTATGCTGTTAAGCAATAAATGGATTTACAGAAAAAACTATTTTTTCCCCTTACAGAAAAGAAACATATTAGCAGAGTCATTTCTTTTATTAATATAACCCATTCTGTGCCTGGTCTGTCCGTAAAGGACTTCAGTCCCCAGAGTTACCTGCCCTAAAGATACACTTGTAAAAAAATAAATAAATTTGATTTCATCCATTCTAGAGGGGGAAAAAAGCAAGTTTACTCTAGGGAGTGTTTACTGTTTCAATACGGTACAATGATAAGAGAATACTTCAGAATCAGTTTCCATCAAGTATATTTTCTGTGTAAAAATTGGCTATTGTACCTCTGCTGCTATCTTTTGTGCTTGACACAAAACCACTAGGAGGAAAAAAAAAACAACAGAGCATTAAGCATCAGAAGTCAAGCCACTGACTTATGACACTCACCACTAAAAACCTTCTTAAAAGGCTTTTCTAGAATTTAAATTTGATTGTGTTCATTTTTAAAGTGGCTTGCTAAGCAAGCTGTTGATCCCTTTCGAATATAGCTAGTGCTGATTAAATGTTTTGCTCCAATCATCTTAGAAAATGAAGCCCCGATTAACCTACAGAGCAGTAAAGCAGAGTTAAAGTGAAAGATTTTGCACATCAGTCAGCCAGTGCACCTCATATTAGGGAAAGAACATTACACCTTAAGGATAGCAAGGTAGTTCAGCTCCAAACTAATCCAACCACTGACTTCTCCGCCAAGACTCTAAATAATAGTACCTATTACTGTCCATTTTTATGGTGATTTTTTAATTTCTTCTGATGGTAATGGCACCAAGGTAGCCAACATTTCACATAAAAACCTGTATGGTACTCCCTGGCCTTCATTAGACATTCTTTAAATAGTACTGATTTTTGGTCGTACACTGGGTAAATTCCAAAACGTAAATCAACCAGTGAAAGACTGCATGATCTTACCTGAGCAAAGAACTCAAGCATTTACATTACAATGTATAAAGACCCACTGATTCAATCAGTTATGTACACAAAGTTAGCTGTAGGCTTAAGTGGTTTAAGTAGGATACATGTCCTTCCCTATTTTCCAGACCTAAAGGTCCTGAACCTACGCAGTTCATTGGCTAGCAAGGTCAAGCCATCCCAGTTCCTATAAACAACTGCACACAAGAAAATTAAGTGGGTAGTATGACATCTGGCCCCTTTTATCTTCTCAGCCTTAATGACCCGGTATGGTACCCATTTACAGTTATGTTGAAAGGGTACCACTGCTCAACCTGTGTCATAGCAAGACTTACTACACAGAAGGATAATATAAGGCTCTGCTACCATGGCCCTTTAGAAAAGCATCACATTCGCTTGATTTTTTTTAACTTGCTCACTTCTGCTAATAGGTGTAATATTATATAGCATTAATATTACTATATTGACAGTCATGTCTATGACCCTAAAGAAGATAGTGTAATATTAGTATTACCATTGTTATAAAGTATTTAAGAAACCCAATACAACTCACCAGCATAATCCTCTTAGCAAAAAGAAGAAAAAGAAAAAGAAAATCAGGATTAAAAAAGAAATAAATAATCCTAAAAATCCTAAGAAAAGTAATTCAACACAAATGTTTACATCTTTCAAAAAAAAAAAAGTAAATAAAACTGAAGGTAAAACACTGCATTCAGCTATTTAAAATAATTAAAATTCAAAAGGTGTTTACTAAAACTAACAATTGTTACTGAAAAGTTGTTTTCATGATTTCATTTTTTAAAAATTAAAAACTTAGACTTTTCAACAAGGATGAGCAAATGCCATGACTTTTAATTTTTCACCAACAGCAACAAAAAATGTTTATTAAGATAACACAACCAGCTCTATTGTTGTCTTCATGGCATGAAGCAGTGTCCCAACTTTATTTTTGGTCTTCTTGGGGAACATCTACACAAAACGTTTTAAGGCACATTAAAGCACGTGTCTACATGTGCGTGCCCTTAATATACTTTAAAAATGGTGAGGTTGGGCTAATTGCACCTAAATTTGATACCTGCAAATGCAGGTATTAGGTTTTGGCATGAATAGTTAAAGCACATTAACACTGTGTGGACTGCTTTGGGACTAATTTTAGTCCCAAGTCAGTCCAAACACAATGTTAATGCACTTTAATGCCTGTACGTGTAGACACCTGCTTAAACCCATTTAATGTGCATTAAATTTAGGTGCACCTAAATGCACATGTAGACATGCCCTAGAGAAATTAACATAGTCACTATTAGAAAACTAATGGTTGCTATCCCTGTCTTTGAAGAGATTAATTACAATGATTAGGGACCTACTAAAATCAGGGTGGCTGCCTCCTGATTTCACAGACAGAATGCAGGGTCCAACCGCCATTTTGTGAGAGGAGTACAGCGCCGCCCCCAACACATGATTGGCCAAGGGGCTCTTGGGGGTCCTGCCTCTTACCACCGATTGGCTGGGAGGGCTGCCTGTTGTATTGCCCTGCCCCTTGTCACCAATTGGAGAGGGATAGTGCCACATGACAAGCAGTCCTCACATCCATTCAGCGGCAAGGAGTAGGCGTGGCAACCATCTTGCCAGCAGCCCTTTAAGTGGGCAGGCCCCCCGCCACTTCCCTCCTGAGCAGGCTGCCACAGTACCCTGAGGATTACTGGCTCCCTCTGGGGATCCAGCATTCTATTTTCAGTAAGTCTTCCCACACCCCTCCCAGCAAATTTCACAGGCATGCCAGATTTATTGGGCAATACCAGATTTCACAAAAATCATGATTTTGGTAGGTCCCTAACAATGATATAAAATTTGATGCATTATTTTCTATTTTAAGACATAAAATGGACTTGATAGTTACCAATTTTCCTTCCACAGGTATTTCCTGCTCCCAAAATAGGAAAAAACAAAACAAAACAAAACAAAACATACCTACCCATTATTATGGGATCAAAAATGCATTGCAAGTATAAGTTAAGTGATGGTGAATGCAAAATCAGGCATCCATACATTTTGGTAGAAACACCCTGAATACCTTCATTTAAAATGACAAGTCAAATAGTAAAACTGGAAGGCTGAGGATATTAGAATTAGAAGACAGATGCTTCTTTGCTATCATGTAGATTGCACTCCAAGGAAACACTTTCTAGTGTCTAGCTGCTAGAAAATCCTGTGACCCACGGTAAACAAACTCTGTTAGTTTTTTACCTGCTTATTCTTCAGATTTCAAAACCAAACATGTATTTTATGTCTATTTTCTAAGGTAGGGACCCTTCAACATAGCTTTACTATTGCTCAGTGATCTGTTTAAAGCTTGAAGCCCAGAAGAGGATGATTATCCTAGATTATCTGAGCTAGCTGCAGTCGTATCATCTTCAGTCTAAGCATTAATGAGAGCAACCCTTTGGCATCAAGAGAGCATACAATAGCCCTGAATCCATGAAGGACAACTGCCTCTCCAATGAAATTTAATTACATTTCCTTTGAGCAGATCTACCAAGCATTACAGTGTATTCGGATACACATTATGAACAATGTTCTTTGACATACATACTTCTATAACATTCCAATCCCATTTACCTATTTGTTTTGTCATGTTCAGTGTCGGTATGCTCATATGCAATTAAAAAAAACATAAGAAAATCTTACAAAATTAAGTTTCTCTGAATACATTTCCCCTCTTAAAGCCCAAGTGTCTCAAAGCCTTCTAGACCAGGAGACTAAATACATCTAAAGAAATAAAGACACATTCACAGAAATAGCCTGTGTTTGTATTTTTATGCCTCCGCTGAAACTAAGGCCCAGAAAAGGCACCTGCAACATACTATATAGACTGTAATAGTCATGTTCTGCCTCCCTCATAAAAAAAAAAAGATTGTTTATATCTAACAGAAAATGAATGACTATGCTTTTCTTTTTAATGCAGCAAATTTCTGCGTTCCAAGAAGTAAGATTAATAGCAAGAGCTAACATCTGTAATGATTTAGTCACTCTTCTGATGTAGGATATCACAACTTTTGTAAGGCCCCTTTTACTGTTTTGGTGCCAGCAAATTGTTCCCAGCACATAAATTCCCCAGTAGGACCAAGTTCTATGTGGACAAGACTGAGAAAAGAAAAAGAAAGCATACAAAGGTAGACTATTTAAATTATATTCCCAGTTAATTAAATTAACTCCCCCAGTTAAAGGGGAAAAACAACTTAATGACAATGCAGGCTTAGATGCAGCTAAAGTTTACCTCATTTATATCTACTTCAGTTACTTTTACATGCCCTAAGAGACCCATCCTCCCACGCCCAAGCAAGTTTTACTGGAGGAAAGGAAAACGTATGTGCGACCAAGCTTCCCAGATTGGAAGAAGAGATCGCTGGGGTAACCCAAAAGCAGAGAAGCCGAAAGAGAAAAGAGAAGGCCTGGGCTTTTTGAGCAATAGTGGCAACCCTCTCTTACTGTCTTACTGGAGAAGGAATAAGGAAAGTAGCAGTCTACCCAAACAATCAGAATAGGCTTCAAGAGCTAGTAGTAAAGCCCTGGCTCACTGCTTCATTGGGAGTAGCAAATGGCTCAACCTTTCTCCTCTAGTGAAACAATCCAGGGATCCAAACATCCTCCAAAGAGCAACTCCACATCCTAGGGATTCTCTGCCCCAACCCCAGAACAGATAGGCACTGTAGGATTGTGCAGTGATTATTCTGAAAAAACATCCTTTTTTGAAAGTATAAGCAAACTGCAGAAATACACTTGAATATCTTGGCACACTTCTAAAATGTACTGAAGTAAGAGCCTAAACAACTCTAATAATAAATAACAGCATTCAGCTTAAATACTCACCCAGAGAAATCTGTAGTAAGAATACCATAATGGAATATGCATAGTCGGCTAATGTGGCACAATGTGAGGTATCCTATGGCTACAGCAAAAGAATACCTAAAAACGTGTCATAGAAAACAGATTAGTTATCAGCACAAGTTTTGGCAGATATGTGTGTCAACCTCAGATAAACAACAACAACAACAAAAGCAAATTAATTTTTTAGCTATTGGGATGGTTACAAGTCTTCTACCCTATGCTAAATGTTCTATATAAATTTTTCAGAAGTAACTGGTGATTCCAAGTGCCCAACTTGAGACCCTATAAAAATAACAGATTTGTTTTAAGGGCAGATGCTGAACATTTCATGAAAGTCAGACAGATGTCTCAGTTGAGCAGCCAAAAATTGAGAGCTCTAGAACTAGTCACTATTTAAAATTTTGGCCTAAAAATAAAGTTTTAGAAACCAAATAAATTTTAAATGCACACTGTTCAGATTATTCAGTCTCTTTTCCTTTCTATAAATACATATAAATGTGTATACACACACACAAACCCTCCCGATTTACTTGAAATTCTGGTACATCAGGTTTATAAACAACAGAGAGAAAGGACACAATAGCTGTATACTTTTGTCCAACAACACTTGAAAGACTATTCCTTTCAGCTTTTGATGATGAAATATGTTGTTATTCCAAGTTCTTCACATAGGACATGCTCCTTAACTATGACTTGAAAACCTTCTTTGCAGTTTCTCCAGGGCAAGTGTAAAATCAGGTCATGAAGGCAGGTTGAGTGGCACTCAGCTTCCTGATGTTCCAAAGGTTTGAGGAGTACAGGACAAAAAGTGATCCTCAAACCCTATTGCTTCCTCTCCCTATCCCAATTTCACCCTATGCATGATGCAAACAAAGGTAAGGCAGGGCTGACAGTCTGGAGAGAGACTCAATGCAGAGGAGACCTAGAAGAAGACCAACAGAACCAAGCAAACAGCTGATGCACCAGAATGAGAAATGCAGCACATGACCCTTGTAGCCAGACCAGAGGCCATCAGTGTCCAAGCATCAGAACAAATGAACCAAGAAGAATCCAAGACCACAGGGACCAAGCAGGAAGCAAATCGATGGAAAAATCAAGGCCTTTGCACCAAAAGAAGAGTGGCAGAAGGTGATCAGTGAAAGACAAGGCAAGCTGAGACTGGCCAATGGGAAGTTGGAGCCACTAGCACCAAGTCAGCTTCATAGCAGGAGACAAAATAGAAGACAAAATAGCAGAAGTGGTCTGTGAGTTGGTGAAAATGGACCAGGCCTTTGTCACTGGGTGGGAAGACCTTTCAAGAGAGATGGGCCATCTGTGACTAATTAGTTGCTACCTAGATGACAGCAATGGGTTTAAAGTCAGGGATCAAAGTGATAGCTTGCAGGTCACTTGATCTATACACGAGCAAACAGCTCAGTCAGGGAGATAAATATGAAGAAAGTGGAAGGACACCTGCAAGAGACACAGGGTTAGAGGAATGTCCTGATGTGGTGCCTTAGTGACAGGAGAGATCTGGCCAGGCACAATGGGATGGGGCGGGTAATGAAATGGGAGGTGGAAAGGAATTGGGGGCGGGTTGGAGTGGTGAAATGAAGTCAGCCAGACACTGAAGGATGAAATAAAAAGAGGAAGTAAATTAAAGAAGGTCTATGTGGCAAGCTTAGGACTGCATCTCAAGTCAGCTCGCCCACTTGTCTACATAGGGCAGTCCGCCCAGTTTCTCCTGCCACAATAAACTGCTGGTAAATACGGAAGATTGCCCATTATCTACCCCGATGCCAAGGGGCACTATCCACAGCATCAAACTTTCCCTACACCGTGGCCCATATTTCTAAGATGGCATCATAAGTTCTTAATGACTCCGGCCCCACACTGGACCCCATTAGACTCTAGTCTGGACCCCAACTAGATCCCTCCTAATCAGGCAGCCTCAATCCCTGCCATCATTCAGGACAGGAAGCTCCCTAGACCTTCCCTCTCAGGTGTGGCTCTCCTCTGGGACCATGGGCCACACTGGCCCTGGCCCACCTCCAGGCCAGTTGAAACCCCAGGCCTCCAGCTCTAGGCGTCCCTCCTGGTGGGTACTCCAGCCCTTTTGACCATCCTGGTCCTGGCCCCAGCACTGACCAGCGGAGGGTTTTGTCTAGGCTCTCGCACTGCTCACCCACCCTCTTATATGGGTCTGTCTTCTTGGGCCCTACTACAGGGTTACCCACCCAGTTGTAGGGGCTGGGGTTTTGAGGCACCCCTCCTCACCTTTCACCAGGGAGGTAACTTGTCTGGCATTTCTTAGGGACTCCCTTGCCACAGGGAGCCCCCCCTCCCAGGCCACTCTTCCCCGGCAGGATGTAGTTTCAGGTCATGTCCAGAACCAGGAGCCTCCCCAGTCCATCCCCTTAGCTCCTGCCCTTACCTCCAGCATGTTCCACACCACGAGGGAGCTGGATGGTGCTGCTCCCTTGGCTGCAAGCAGCTAACTGCTGATTCTGCCCGGCTGGCCTTTGTTTGAAAATGGCCACCCTCATCAGGCACTTGATGGCTGTTTGCCTGCCTCAGTCATTAAAGTGGCAAGCACCAAAGATGCACTGCCGCAGTCTCATTGTAATGGGGTAGCTCTCAGGGCCAGGCACAAGGCTGGTCCACCTCCCTGTTTGGGCAGTCTGCCCTCCTACACTCATCTGCCACACCTTGATGTAAACAATAGGTTACTTAGTTTTAAGCAGGAGGCTGCCCATTTTAAAGCCCAATGCCATGGGCGCTACCCATGGCTCCGTATTGCCCCTACACCATGGACCATGACTTGCAGATGGTATCCATATTGCACAATGCCTCACACCAACCCATGCTCCAGGGTCTCACTGGGACACTCATTCCACCCTGGGGCACACTGACATTCTCCCGCCACACCGTGTGTTCAACTACTCCTCCAGTCCCTTACTGGGCCACTATGACCTCTGGCCTAAACTAGGCCTCAGGCATCTTTGGATGTGCCTGGGCCTTTAATTCATGCCTGTGCCTTTAACTAATGACCCTCACTGGGACTCCCTATGCTAATTGTATCAGTCAGCTTCTGTGCAGCGCTTTGGACTGTCTCCAGGCCCTGTTCTACACAGCTACTGGGTGTAGCTATCCTGGTCAGCATCTGGTGCAGCCCTTCAGACCATCTTAGGTCCTACTCTACACTGCTGCTGGCTGCCACTACTCTGAACAGCTTGTGTACAGCATTTCAGGCCATCTTTAGGCCCTATCCTACACCACTGCTAGGTCCCTATCGCTCTACTCAGCCCCTTTGCTGAAGTCTCTGTGCCTCAGGCATCTGGCAACTTACCTGGGCCCTACTAGCCCTCACTGGACCTTTGGACCTCAGGCATCTGACAACTTACCTGGGCCCTACTAACTCAGCCTACAGCTGTGCAAGTCTCAGGCATCTCTTGACATACCTGGACCCTTTGGGCAACATGCCCCTTCGGGCCTCAGGCATTTGTCAACTAATCCATGCCCCAGGCCCCATGCAATGGGCCTGGACTCCTGTTGCTTTTCTATTGGGTCATGTTCCCCTAAACTTTCCCCTCCCTGGGGTAACCCACAAGACAGCAGGGGCCAAGGCTTTCTAGTGCCCCATACTCACCCTTCACTGGGGAGGCACAGGTATGGCATTTTCTGGCCGCAACCAGCCCCACCACACCATCCACCCCCAGCAGGGTGTAGTTTTAAGTCATGCCCAGGACCAGAAACCTCCTGCCATTCTCATAGTTCCTACCCTGTCCTCCAGATGTTTCTGAGCAGCACCTTCAACCAGGCGATGTTCTGCCTCCAGCAGCTTGCAGCAACTGCTGCTGGCTTTCATGCTCAAGCCTGCTATTATTGCTAACAGTTAAACTCTCTTCCCCAGTCAGGCAGTCTCCTGGTCCCCATGTGACTCCTGATTGGGGAGTGCCTCCACCTGCAAACTGCCTATGCTGTCTACTCTTGACCTTTTGAGTGGCAAGCACCCAAAGGTGCCCTGCCACATTCATGTTTTAATAAATTTGGATTTGGGCTTGGGTTGTGAGGAGTGCTGGTCATGCTTCCCAGGCTGGCTGGGGGGTGGGAGCAATGAAGGAAGGCATTTCCGGGGGGAGTTACTGACCTAAGAAGGAAGCCCCAGCTCACAGGGACCCAATCCAGGCCCCTACCTTGTTCCTCCCCACCCGCCCCAGATCCCACTCCTGGACCCATTCATGCCCTGTGACCCAGCTAGCTAGCATGTGCTCCATAGGCTGCTTGCACAGAGTTCCACCCCTGGGGGCAGGAAGAGGAATTGGTGTGGTGCCAGAACTGACCCCGAGCAGCAGAATTCAGGGGGTGGAACTTTGTCCACACAGAACAGGAAGGTGGGAAAGAGGACACTGCATCCTAGGATGCTGGAGAACTGCAACTTGAGCAGCTCACCTGTGGGGAGTGGCCACACATTAATGGAACACGGGATGGGTAAAACAAATCAGAGATAAACCAACCCTGGCATAGTCTAAAGTGTGCTTAAAACTAGTTTCAGGTATTAATGTGTGGACAACCTAGGGCAAGGGTGGGAAAAATAGGCCCGCAGGCCAAATCTGGCTCACCAGCACATTTTGTCCAGCCCACAGTGGGTCCCTTGGCCCCACCTGACCCACACATGGTAGGCAGCACAGGCCATGGTACTTGTGGCCTGTCCTGCCACCCCTAGATGTACAGCAGGATCTAGGAGTTAAGAGCTCCAGCAGCTGCCTAAAATTAATGTGTAACAAGGCCTTAGGTCCCTGACTTACCTGCAGATGGGACTAATTGGGGATAGCTGAAGACAGGACTTGGCAATTAAGTTGTAGAGTTTCACATCCATTACTTCTTCCCCTTCCTCCACAAGCAATATCCACACTCTGGGAATACAGTCTTTATACTGTTCTTCTTTAACAGTCTCCTATACTAGTTAGGCAGCAGGGGGCAACTGGCCTATGGGATCCAGTGTACTAAGTCAGTAGGAATCAGCTTAGCCCCAAGCAAGCAAATGTTGGGAACATGTTTTGAGCCCTATCTTAAACACAAAACATTGTGGCATCATTTAAAGCTTCTTTTAATTTTGCTCAGATTAATTTGAACATGCTTTATCTGAACCACAAAACTGTTGTTAATAGCGATAAATGGCCCTGTTTCAACCTTCCCAGCCCTGCTAAGATTTTCAGCTTGTTCAGACATGATTTCAAACCAATGCTGATCAAAGTGTGACTCACTCTCTCCCTTCAATAGCCAACAGCATTCTGAAAAACTGGCTTTATTTGTGCTGCAACATATGCTATTTTTTTCCATCCTGACTAATTGGCTTAACAGTAAAAAGTGAGAGTAAAAGCCTTTTACTTGAATTTATGCCCAATTCCTCTCATTCTTCTAGGCAAGCATGAATAAATATTGCATTTCTAACAGTAGGCTCGGTTTCTGCAGCTCTGTACGGTGACCCAGAATACTGATTCACTTTTTACTTTTCCCTAGAGGCAGATAACAGTCCTCATATAAGGAGAAATGAAGCACTTTTAAGCCCCTCCTCTCTCTAGTCTCATGCCAAGTTCTTGCAGACATTTGTCACGTTGAGTCTTCTTTTTAACAGCTGCATCAGGCTTCTGAGTTCTAGTCCTACCTCCACCTAGCTTGGGAACTTTGTAGAGTTACATTTTCCAAATTTGCCTCTAGTTTTGTTGCTCTTCCCCACTCACTCCACAAACATCTCACTTCAGTGCTGCCTTTGCTCACTGCTGCTTGCCTCTGACCAAACAAAGTTGGTTCCCAACATGGCCTCTTTCTCTGTTCTTTTGCCTCCAGCCTAGGCTGATTGCTACCTAGAAGAGTTGCAGCCTATAGCTGTATATCTTTAGCAATAAGCAATATAAAAACCCTGTCTATTTTACTGCCTATCTGCAAACAAGTCCCATTGTTTTACTTATAAAGCAACTTGGTACAAATATGGATATAAGACTCATGGAAGAGACGTCATCTCAGGAACTGACAGAGGAAACAGTTGTGTGTGCATTTGCCACCTTAGACTCTCAGGGCTAAATTAATTCTGCATCCCTGCTAAGATGTCTTCAACTTAGTCTGTGCTTTCTCCAACCTAATACAACAAGATGCAGTTCTATATACCAGTGTTTCCCAACCAGCATGCCATGGCACACTGGTGAGCTGTGAGGCATGTGCAGGTGTGTCATAGAATTTTGGCCTGGAGCCACGCCCACCTCCTGGTGCCACTGCAGGCAGACAGACAGACCGGGGATGTGGCTCCAGCCAGTGATTTGCATCCACTAGCTCTGTTCAGCTGTGCCACCCTGCCCCCCCCACCTCTTTCCATGCCCAGCCACTCACCGCCTAACCCCCAGCTTTGCAGTCAGTCAGCTGGTATGCTAGGAGAGGCCCAGTAAGTGTGCCACTGAAACCAAAAGGTTGGGAAATGCTGCTATATATCCTGTGTGGACATTTAGGATGCCTATATATGAGCAGTGAGGCTGCTCCGATGCACTGTAATTAATAGAATCTATTGGTGCGTGGGAATTACCACACTCCAGCTGACTCCAGCATTTTGTGCATCAGCATCCCTGCACTGAAAAATGGTGGTGGGGGAGCTTTAACTAAAGTTCATTTGACGAGCTCGCCTCCGCTGCCATTTTTCAGTACAGGGACACTGATTCATGAGACACTCTGGGTGCTTTAATTACAGAGGCTCTCAAGCCGCTCTAATTAAAGTGCCACCCCCACACTCAGAGAGTACATGTCTAAATGTTCTTGTTCTCCTATACTTTCAATAAGAAGCTAGTGCACTCCCCCAGAGGCAAATGCTACTTTACCCGGCAGAATTTCACAACTCTCGCATTCATTTTAATGGAAACCACTTACACACCTCCAGAGACAGTTCCTCCTGATACCCAGAAGCCACATAACTTTCCATTTATTTCATTGGGGAGCTTTAACCTGTCCTAAGATGCATCCATCTAGTTGGAATTCCACTGCCTCCTGACTGTGCAATACAGACATCTTACAAGGGGTTCTGAACTGAGCACGGAAGACAAGGATGACTGCACCTACATACAAGATAGCAGACACATCAGCATAAACCTCCACCTCTCCATAAATAGCCTAGTGCCAGGGTAGATAAATTTTCTGGCTGTGGGTCAGAGTGACCCACGCTGGGTCAGGTGCAGGTGGGTGGGCACAAGGTCTCTACCACCACTAGCATTCATCCCTATGGCAGTATGGGGTAAGCATCTAAAACTGCAACCCCCACCACCAAATGCCACAGAGGCTCCACATCTGCAGGCCAGACCAAGACTAAGAGTCGTAGGTTGCTGAGCCCTGGCCCAGTAGTTCAAACACTTCCCTTGAACATGGAAGATCTGAGCTGTCAGCCTCCCTCGACGGGTTAAGGCCACCTCTTCTAAAGTGCTTCAGCCATCGAGCTATAGGCACCTTCCACCATTCTCTTACTGAAGTTAGCACTGGATAGCCAAAAGGGAAAGAGTCCTAAGTCCAGGAGGCAGCTTCAATCAGTGGCCCAGGGAAGAGGGTCATTCCCTGGCAAGGTTCTAGTTCTGGGTTCTAGTCCTTCCTCCCACAATTGGTCATATCATTTTACCCAGTGACTACTTAATGCCAAATGTATCACTTAAGTTGATGGAAATCTGGAGTACTATGGCATTATTGTACATGTGGCTTTATTCTTTTGAAAGAAAAGCTGGAACCATTGAGGTTTACTACTGACAGTCCATCAAGTATTCTTTTACTCTCTCCAAACCCTGGAACACAAGGTTAAGGATTCTAGATCATGTCTGCCAACAGTCCTTTCCTCCTTGTAAAAGCAATGAGCATTGCCACTAGTGGGTTTTCCAAATAGTACAATATGAACATCTATTCTAACCCTATTGGGGGGAGGCTTCAAATCCTACTGGAAGGAGTTTTCAAGCAAGTGAAACAGCATGTGAGGAAATATGACCTCTGCTCCAATGCTGTTTACACAGTTCTTCCTATGGCCCTGTAATGCAACATGGACAAACAATACTGGAAGTAAGGGTTACCCAAGCCACAGTTAGGCTCTTTCTTGCTTGTTCTCCTTCTGCCCCCACGACACGCTCCCCAGTGGCCTGGCCTTAATAGAAGGGACTCATAGTCCTCACTGGCCCATGGTCTGGGGGTCAGAACACTCTCTGGTTATGGATGAAGATCAGGATTTAAATCCCATCCCATGACTTTCCCATGTCCCAGGCAAGTGCCTTGGCTACAAGGCAAAAGTGGCCACCATCTGCAAGCAGTGTCAAACAGTTGCTAGCAACAGTTTTCAGTCAGTTATACTTTCAGGAGTATGCACAGCATTTTTACATTTCCACAATGAAATGGACCGGCAAACATTTATTTAATGGTGCAATGGAACCCGTCCTTGATCCCAAAAATTGCATCCTCTGATGTGTATGACAGAACAAGGAATTCTGGGATCAGGAATCAGATCCTAATGACGCAATTACTACTTGCCCGTGTAGAGAGGATCATGATCCCATGCTCCCCCGAACCAGCTAATTAAAAGATAAACCTGCAGCCCAACCTAAACTAAAGCAGTCCTGGGGCTCGGACTTGACAATCAACTGAATTGGCTCCAGTGCAGTTCCAGAGCTGTGACCAACAATCACCTGTTTGGCAATCTCAACCCAGGGACCATACAGGCATCTAGAACCAGCTCTAGTTTGTTCCTACCATATGTGCAATGGCACAAAATTTTTGTGCCTGGTTTCCTCTATTGTCGTGCCATTAATTCCTTGAACATGTAGCAGGGGTTACAGCACAATTAGCAGGCTAATCGTGTCTTAGGTGTAACATCTGGCAGGGCCCCAGTTTTCAGCACAGCATAAATGGAGTTATAGGCACCTTCATGACAGCAATGAATCACTTCTGAGCATGCACAGTAGTACAAACTTAATCATTTAAGAAACTTGGACCTTGTGGTATTATTCGGGCTGTTAAATGGGGTGAGGCAGAATGTTATTTTGTGACTCGGGCACCTAAAATGATGTCAGTGGCACTTAGACATGTTAGCAACAAAGCAGAATTTTGCCCCCAAAGGGTCCTCACCTAATGATAAACAAAAAAAGCAACTGGATTTTTAGGTATAACCTAATGTGAACATGGGTATTTAATTAACCCAGTATAACCTAACGTAAACATGGGTATTCAATTAAGCCAATAAAGGCAAGTTCAGTAATTTGCATGCAGAGAGAGTAAAGAAAGACACACTGTTCATCGGCAATGTGGTGCCAGCTGTTTACTGGCAATGTGGTGCCGATCTTCAAGAAAGGGAGGAAAGTGGATCCGGCTAACTAAAGACCATCAGCCTGACTTCTATCCTGGGCAAGGTCTTAGAAAAGTTTATTAAAGAGGCCATCCTTAATGGACTGGCCAATGCCAACATCCTGAGGGATACCTAGCACGGGTTTGCTGCAGGTAGGTCTTGCTTGACCAATCTCATTTCCTTCTACAACCAGGTGACCTATCACCTGGACAAGGGAGAAGAGATTGATGTCATATATCTTGAAGCCTACAATCTGGTATCCCATGATCACCTCTTGGTGAAACTGGCCAATTGTGGCTTTGGGTCCACCACGATCAGCTGGCTGGGAAATTGGCTCCGTGGTTGGACCCAGAGGGTGGTAATTGAAGGAAGTCAATTGTCATGATGCCCTGTGACCAGTGGGGTCCCTCAAGGCTCTGTCCTTGGACCCATATTGTTCAACTTCTTCATTAATGATGTG
>NW_017728886.1:158997068-159035567 GCF_001723895.1 Crocodylus porosus
CTAAAAAGTAGAATAACTCTCAGTCTGCCAGTTGTGAACATCTCCTAGACTGACAAAAAGACCCAGTTCCCTTTTACTCCTATATCTTCAACTGTACATTCAGAACAACAGGAGAGAACAACGTCAGACACAGAAAACATGCTAACATGAAAAAAAAAATGGTTGCGGAATACTTGACTGAGAGAATTATCTGTACACTTTTAAGTATCTGAATTATTAAACAGTTCACAACTTCTATGTATGTTCTCATCAGCGAGTGCAGGCATCAGCCATGACTTCAGTAGAATTTGTCTGTTTTTATTAGGATATTTTCTACCCCATACGATTTATCAATGCATTTTGAACATATGGCTGGCTAGTGTTTTTAGCAAGTCTAGGCATCTTGCCAGGATCATCTGCCCCCAACAGTCTTTATGTCCAAGTGCAGGGGGGCTGGACCCAATGATCTTGTGAGGTCCCTCCCAGCCCCTAACATCTATGAATCTCTCTTTATGGCATTAGCATAAACAAAACACCACATTTGATAGATGACTTTACAGGCCTTCCCTGACAACAAAGCAATGGAATTTTCCTGCACCTGCAATTCAGTAAAGCTCAGTGCCTAGTGCCAAAATGCAGACTTGTTTCTCAAAACAAAGTAAAACTGCCTGGGAACTTATTTTGCCTGCCTAACTGTGGAGCAAGTGGAAAGGGCATAAAAGAAAAATGGCAAGGAGGAAAAACATACTGTACGAGTTGAAGTTTCCAATATCCATCCCGTACAGAAGAACACTGGGGCTGATGTGGCTTGATATCCTCTTAGATAATCTTAAGAGATTATAAAGTCTTCGTGTAAATTCCTAACCTGACACCATCTACACCGAGGAAATTAAAAAAACACCATAGTGGGCAAGGCTCTTTGGGTAGATGTGATACCTTTTATTAGACCCACGCTTGGATATTTTTGTCTCTGATGGATTTTCAGTGTGCATTCATTCTGGTATGCAGTTGCCCGCCTATGTCCTTAGACCAGAGATGGGCAAAGTCCAGCCTGCAGGCCAGATCCAGTCAGCAATGGACTCCATTTCCCAGCTGCTCCTGCGCATGGCTGGACCCAGTCTTCCTGAAGACCCCAGCTGCAGCTGCACAGGAAAGCTCAAGGCTGGGGTTGCCATAGATAACAGCCGCAGCCATGCTAGCAGCACACACCAGGAGCCTGCTCCAAAGGCACCAGGAACTTGAGATGGGAGCAGCTTGCTCCAGAGCCAGGCCAGAGCCATGATCCCCTGCTTGTACACCCCTGCCTGGAGCATGCAGGCTACAGATTGCAGCTCTGTCCTAGCTCTGGAGAAAGCTGCCCCCATCCCAAGTTCCCAGTGGCCCTGGAGCAGCCCCCTGGCCTGTTCCCCGCGTGTGCTGCCAGCACAGCTGTGGCTGGTTTCCAGGGCAACCCCAACCTTGAGCTTTCCCACACAGCTGCAGCTGGGGTCTCCATGGAAAAACGGCCCCCAGCCACACAAGTAGGGGCTGCTGGGAAATGGAAGTCCGGCTACTCTACCAGATCGACCATTTTGCCCACCCCTGCCTTAGACCAACATGGCTACATCCAAAAAACAACACATGGTGCATCTTCAGAATATACTAATCAATCAAATCCACAGAATTAGGCTCCATCTACACATTACATGCAAGACATGATTAACTAGTTAATCACATCTTAAGTTGTGACCCGGCCACACATTCAGTCAATTAATAGCATGATAAAACAAGGAATAAGCCACAAAGTTATTCCACAAAAAATGTAGAACAACTTTGCAGCTCATTCTTATCATGCCATTAACTAAACATGTGGCTAGGTGCTCCCTTGTGGCTGATGGGCCTCCCAACCACAGGGGTGCACCACAGACTGCTGCGGCTGTGAGCCTCACAAGCTGGCAAGGCACGTGGCCACGGCAGCATCCCACATGCTGCCACATCTGCAAGTCTTGTCAGCTGTGGGGCTCACAGCTGCAGGAGCTTGGTACTTGCTGGTGCAGGGGAACCTTGGGATCATGATCCCAAGGTTCCCCTGGACAAGCAGTGAGGTGTGACTGGATCTGATGCTGGATCCCACAATCATGCCTTCTGCCATACACATGTGGCATAGCAGGAGGCATGATTGTGTGGATCATAATCTGATCCTATCACGCCTTTACCTGAACATCTAGAGGGGCCCTTAGACTACAGCAGTCACTATAGTTAAAAATACACAAAGCTGCTGTGACCAGCTAGAAAGTGGAGGAATGAGGGGGGAAAAAAGGCATGGGAAAAAAAAACCCCATCACGCTGCTGCCAGTCTCTGGATGAAAGTGCAATGTAGCTGAATTCTTGCCATCTCACCTGTGGATATTGGAAATACTCGCCAAGTTCATGATGCCGTAGCTCATCATCACAAGTATAAAAATGTGAAGGGAATACCTTGAAGTAAAAAAAAAAAAAAAAAAAATACAAAATTTAGTCCAAGAACAAGTTTGCATAGCAGGTAGCTGGTGGGGGGCGGGGTAGAAGCTTTTCTTCAGTATAGAATCAAGGAATCATAGAAAATTAGGGTTGGAAGAAACCTCAGGAGGTCATCTAGTCCAACTCCCAGCTCAAAGCAGAACCATTCCCAACTGAATCATTCCACCCAGAGCTTTGTCAAGCCAGGTCTTAAATGATAAATCCATTTACACAGAGTCAGTAAAGATAGACTTCACAATGCTGCTTTACAGTGTTCTTATTTAAAATAGAAGAGAACTTTTGAAAGAGATTTATCAACCTGTTTGGGATTAAAATGTTGCTTCTCAAAACAATCAAACCCAGGACTGGATATATCTTGTCAAAGTTGACCAGTTTTTTATGTCTTTGCAGGAATTTAGGTTTCCCTTTAATACCATGGCATTCATAAAACAAATATACATCTACAAACATTTTCCACAAACATTTTATTTTGTTCTGGGGATCTGGTTGGATAGGTTTCCCTCACCAAACCTGCAGGAAACAAAGATTAAGACTAAATACAAATAAAGTAAAACATAATTTCTAGCTAAGTTTTAGTCCATCTGAAAACTGAGTACTCACCATCCAAAACAGAAAACAGCAAAGTATATTCCAAAGAGAGTGGCAAATGCATGACGAACAACAGAACTGGCATGACTGGGGCTCAAATAGATGCGAAACCAAAAGGCAGCCAGTAGGGCAAACAGCTGACAGGCTACAAAATTGACCTGAAAAAAAGAAACCAAGAATGAAACATGGAATCCAATCTGACTGCAGGCTTCATTAGTGAAGATCTCAACTGCTCCTTGAGATTCAGGAGACAACTCATCTATACAACAACAGAGTGGAACTAGACAGAAAAAGTAGTATGCATGGTTGATTTTACTTCCTTTGGACTGGGAACTCTGCCTGACCGAAGGATCAAATCCTCTGAGCCACTGTGGGGCTCATCTAATGCTCCCATACAGGACTAGGAGCAACCTCACTGTTTCTCACACTTCTACTCAGCTCCCAGTAGTCATCAGGTTGGGTATAGTGAATCCTACCGTGACCCACTGGAATAATGTGGGAATCATGACTCTGCAGCATTGTCCTGGCTCCTAAGGCAGCATAACTACGTACTGCCCACAGCCTGGCAAATCATTACAAAGAGAGCAGGTATGTGCAGGACATGAGGCCAATACCAGAAATCACTACCAGAACAGACAGGGCCTCAGCATACAGAACAACACAAACCTGGCTTTTTCCACTGCCCTTTCCCTCAATAGCCTCATCAAAGCCACAGAACCTTAAAAAATAAAATACATCAAATCTCTAAGGTGCTCAGGTATTACAGAGATGAGCAGGGCACTGACACACAGAGAATACCAGAGGCAAGATTAATTCCACCTTAATGTTGCTGAGGCCTTTTTTCTTGAGCAGTCATTTTTAGCTCTCTGGCAGCAGTTCATTTGAGATTGAGCAAGAACCTACATACACAGCTACATTTCAGCAACAACCATGGATTTTAGAATTACACTAAGCTGTAAATCATCTAACTCGGAAATCCTATGACCTCTTGGTTACTGAAATGCTTAGGACAGCGGTGGCCAATCTTTTCGGGAGCCATGCCACAAGTCAAGTGGCTCATCTAATGCTCCTATACAGAACAAGAAACAATGCGATCCCCATCCCCAAAGGGTGTCTAATAGATTTTACAGCCTGGGGTGCCAGAACAGCAAGAGAGGGGTTAAAGTCCCAGGTGTGCAGAGCAGAGAAGTAGCAGGACACTGCTGAGAGGTATTACCAGCAAGATCCAGGTTAACCCTTCCCTGGTCTGGCAACCACTGCAGTTTCATATGGTAGGCAAGGATCCAAAATCCTTAATTTAGCAGCAGCTGCAGGGCCAGCGAAGTTTTAACTTGGCTTTTGGCAGTGACATCTCTTCTTCAAGAAACACCCTGCTGCCTCTCTATTCTGTGCAGCCAGAAGTTTGAGCCCCCTGCACCCATTCCACTGAGTGCCTGGGGCTCACATGCCACATACAGTAGCTGCTCATGGTAGCAACAGGTGTCTTTACTCCGCAACAGTCTTAGTTGAGGCACCTTGTGAGGCAGTCCCAAGATACTTTCAGTGATGGGTTTGCCATATGCTCAAGGACAGCTTCAGGGCTCACACTCCCCATGGGACAGAAAAGGCAGGGGCCTGCCCAAATGACAGGGTGCTGTACCAGCTGGTCCCTCCATGCCCAAGGATGGAGCAGCACTTTGGCACCTGCAGGACCTTGTGAGGTGGCACTTCAAAACCCATAACACTGACAGGAAGTCTGGCATCCTTGAGCAACTATATGACAGGAACTGCCTAAGAGGTGACACTGGGGTCCCCTAGAACAGCCAGCTGCCCCCCAGCTAGGCAGACCCTTGAATAGGAACTGTCTCAGTGGGGATGCCCCCAGTCGCACTGTCAGGGCCTGGGTGATTCCATGGGGCAGTGGGATAAGATGTCCCCACAAGCTGGCTCTGAGGCAACGCTACCCATAGCATCCTAGGGGCAGCAAAGCTGGAACTCCAGGTTTGGCCATAACTGTGGGCACCTGGAACAGATAGCTTAGGTACAGAGCAACACCAGGGCACATGGGACTGCATAAGGGCTACCCTGCTATATTTCTGGGGGCAAGGGGCAATGTCTTACTGTGGTTCTCTCGACTCAGAGCTTGCTGTGGGTATGCAGTTCCCAGTTGGAGACTGCCAGGCTGGGCCGGGCCAAGCCAAAGAAATAAGTTTTGCCCTGGAAAACCCTCCCTGTACCTTGAGGTGTGTCTGTGTGCTTTAGGAATGCTGAAGGGCAGGGAATGGGAAGAACAGTTGTTATTCTTACCTGTACCGGGGAGGCCAAGACCCAGGTGCTGTTGTTTCTGTACACTGACCTGCACAGGGCTGCCTCCCTCCCCTCATGACAGTGGGGCACTCGGGGCTATTCTCCCCCTTATTCTAGTGTAAGGCTTAGAAATAGCACAGAAGAAATGGTGGCACACACTTCCAACAAAGGCTAGCAAGCAGCAAACATACCCAGATTCCCAAAAGGGGTTGTATTCAGGTTAGCAACCGAGGCTGAAGCCTGTGCCCCATTCATTTTCACTGCCAAATTAAGGTGAACGTGTGTACGGCTACAAATGTTGCAATCACACTTTCATTTGGCTTTACACAGCTATGTCCCCAGACACAATTCCTTCCCTGAGCTGCTTTTCAGGAAGCAGACCTACCTGTGCTGTGGCCCTTTGCACTGGACTGGACCAGCAAAACTAGCTGTAGCCCAATATTTCATTCTACTTTCAATACTTCAAGTCAACTTCTACATACAAAGTTACAAACCCTATTTAGATAGCAAACACCAATCATGGAATCCTAATTTTCATTTAAATTTGTTGCCGTGAATTAAATTAACAGTAGCTTGCAGCACCATGGTTACAACATGCCATTAAAGTTATAAATCTAATTTAAGGGCTAACGATTTAAAGATACTTACTTCATAGTTCCGGAAAAGAAAGGTCAGCAAGCAAGTAGTTGGGGGGGGGGGGACATGCACACAAAAATATCAGCTTCCCTGAAAGTCATTTTGAAAGTAAATGAGAAAGCACTCCAGTAAAAAAGAAGAAGAAAAAGAGATCAGGACACAAGATACCTTTTGCAAATTAAACTTTATTTTCTAAGTGTACATGGCACAGTGGGCACTGACAGATGTGCAGCTTCCTGTTGTAACTCACAGTACTTTACACGAGGCACCATGAGTTACTACAGTCCCCACAACCTAACAGATAGTCTCCAGCAGGGACTGACAGAAGTTAGTGAGGACCTTCAACTGAGGGTTCAGACTGCCCCCCAACTGGGCATTTTTAAAGCACTTTGCAGTCATGCTCTTCTGTCAGGGCACAGCTATAAAGCACTTCAGGAGGCCAATCGCATGACAAAATGTCACTTCTGTCAGTGCCCTGTGTCTTAACACTAGGAGGAGACTGCATCTTCACTAGCTGAGTGGGTACACTTAACCCCACCCTATTAATATCCTCTCACTTGATCAGGTTGTGTTCTGGAGCAGTTTTCCAACACCCTTTCCTCTTCATTCTTTTCCACTTTATAGAGTTACCCCAGCCAAAATAAGCTGTTTTACTTAGTTATCATAAATGGTATGGCTATCTAAAATCTGTTCTTTCCAGGTTATGTCTCACAAAAGAAACCACTGTACATAGTTTAAGCTTGTACCACTTTTTTCTTCTGCCTCTGGAATGGTACATATTCTGACTCCTTAAATACAAGCAGTGGCTCTCAATGTCCCATGGTAAAAAACACAACAACGAGCATTTTGTAATGTTGTTAGAGAAAACCCATGAACAACATTAAGACTGTGTATGCAAACATGGAATATGTCACATCTTTTAGTGTAAAAGTTTTCATCAGCTTAAGTTCTGGAAAGAAAACTTTATTTGAAAATGAAGACAAAAGGTGAAGAACAGAAATCACTCTAAATGATTAATGCTAAAACTTTTCAACCAGGCCTCCACAGATTCTACCTGTTACAGAAACGCAGGAAAAATATTTTAATTAGTATTCTCAGAGAGCATTTTCAACATCTATTAGGATTACTGCTTGTATCCATCTGCCTCTCCAAAACCCTGAGCCCAGCACAAGGGGTTCTCTCATTTCAAGGGTGTTCCATGTAAGTACAGGAGTCTGATCACAGAAGTTATTACAGCCTTACTTGCCAAAAGACTAATTTTCAGAGGCACTATGGAGCTGGGGCACTCAACACTGCCATACATCATTCCCCAAGCCCAAATGAGCCAAGTTCAAAATGCCAAAAATTTATCCACAAATCTTTTCCAAACTTAAAGTTGTGACAAATTCAAGAAGACTCATCACAAGACCTTCTAGATCTTGAAACAAGTATTAGGCCCCATTAGAAGCTATAATGCTGAGGGAATGCTGTTTGCTCTCACTCTAATCAAGCAGTGGTAAAATATGACACTTTAAAATTGTGATAATGTAATTCTCTAGAAAAGCTGAATTCAGTATTAAACAGAAATTGGTGTCAATGTTCTTCATTGGGCAAACTCAGGGACAGAGAGAGAAGAAAACAATGAGACACTATCATAGGTGCGTCAGGTGTGATGATTTATCACATAAATGCCAGGTACTTTTTACACACAGGTACAAATAGTTGATTTATGTTACATACCACAGGTATTCTTTGGGACATTTTGCTTTGTTTTGTTTTTGCTTAACGTGCAATATTTGAAGACGTTAAATATTTGTGCTATAGAGAGGAAATATTGTCCTTCAGCTTCCAAATTCACCATCTGACTAAGATTCAAATAACATTATACAATATGATTTGTGTGCATGCAGTCCTGGATCACAGAAGAGGGCAGAATCACTCCTTCTTCCCCAAAGGTATCATGGATCCATGGTATCTGGGATGTTAGCACTGCCCAATTGGCATAAAAGCAACCCTGCCCTTGGTTCAGATTGTTTTTACTGTTGCTAACAACACATTCTATCAGGGACTTCTGAATGTTGGTTTGGATAAATGGTTCCCAGATAAGTGTGCCTATGATAGGAAAATAATTATCTGAAAACTGATCCCTTCCCCTTCAAACCTATCATTATTTGTATATTAAATACCTCTCCTTTAAGCTGCCCATTCAATATTTCCTACAGATATTTTTCATTTTGCTCTTTTAGCCTTCCAATGCAAAAGAAATTAAATATATTTTGTATTTAGCTAATGGTCTGATGAATAAGACATACTGGTAATAAAGTAGGAAAGCAGAAGGTATGCTGCCAGTACAGGCATCAGAAAGACACCACCTTCCCTCAGTTCCCATTACCCAACTTTTAAGCCATGTTAACATTATCTCCTCACAGTATGCTGCACTGATATGCAGAAGGTACATCCGTATCAGTGCCATAGTTTCATTAGTCGGCTGATGAAGGCAGCCAGGAAGGGTGGCAGTAAGGCACTCGGCAAAAGGAAGCAGCTAAGACGCCCCCAACCCCACAACTAACGAAGGGTGGCACTAATGGGAATACTGGTGGAGAACTCTTTTCCCCATCAACAGTAGCCACAGAGCAAGGAAACCTCATTAAATACACTGGCTATCATTAAACTGCTACCAAAAGCACGTGCTGAGTAATGGAAACCAGCTATGAAGCTAATTAAGTGCAGCAGATGCTGAGCATGACTATAAAATACATGGCTCATATGGGGCAGACATGCTGATGAGAACCCTTTTTTTTTTTTTGGCCCTTAAAAAAAATGGGCAGGTGTTCCCTCCACAAAGAACTGACACTAGACTTGGACTTGCAATACCAGGCTGGCACCAGGAGGGCCAGAGTCAGCCCTGACAGCCTCCCCTTGGTGCCAAAAATACTACATTGTATATGATGATGGGAACCTACCATAAATTTCCCTTCAAATTCCTAAAACAGAAGGAAAGCCACAAAGGAGTCCTGCATCTCCAGAAAGAGGTCAGTAGCATGTTGTAGTGTCGCTGGAAAATGTGCATACCACAGAGGAGAAGATGGAACACACTTTTCCTGGCTGGGAAGTACTTGGAACAGGAAACAGAAAATTTAAGAGGTAAACCCTGGCTTCACCCTGCCAATAAATCACTGCAAATAGTTCTGGTGACTGCTTTCCATAGGACACAGTACTTATTACTCCCTTTTACAGGACACAGCATTACAATACTTCTCCACTTCACGAAGAGTTCTTTTGGAATAATCCTAGAATTTTCACCTTTCAAATAATCTTTCCTGGTCACATGTAGGAGTCACAATATGCCTAGACATTATTCTAAGACTGTTAAGCATCATCATTTTCTTTTCAGTTAAACATCAGGGATAAATATCCTGCAGTCTACACTGCCCACAAAATGCCTTGCTTTTCCTTTACTAGATATTTTTCTCCCTTAAATTTGCTGCATAACTGACCTCAATTTCTGATGTCTAGAAAGATGGAGCAGATTGACTGTGTAATTTTCTCCAACCTCAAAACAGAAATATATTCTGCTGTCCTCATCAGAGAGCCCTTATTCAGGCAAAATTCTCGTTAACTTGGTTTGTTTGGATTACTTTTTGTGGGTGACAAAATTGATACAATGGTGATAGGAAACTGTAGACGAAACTGCATCAATAAACAGCCACTCATTTGGAAAGAGAATGGGTCTTCAGCACTACAAATCCCATGCAAAAAAACAAGTCATACACGGAGGCACAGCTGTGCTTTGGCTAACCCTGGCTATCTGAAAGGGATTCAGCATTCAGCAACAGTCTGCTCTACCACCACTAAGGGGCTGGGGTGGCCATAGGTTACAGGAATGCAAACGTGGCATTGACTTCCCTCTGGTCCTGTGCTGAACAAAGTTCAGCCAGATCTGAGGATCAGACTCTAAATGCCTGTTTTAGCTACTAGGCACACTGCATGTAGGATAGCAGCAACCCTACCAGCGTGCTTCAGTCCTAGGGATGAGAGGTTAGCCTGTGCTTCAAGATGTCTAATGAATGGCCCCATTTCAGGAGCTTGCTATGATGGTAATACCCGTTAGCTGGAACTAGCACTTGAATCCACGAGTTTCACACAGAATACCAAGTAGATGTTCTTAGTGATCAAAAAAGTGTTAGGAAAAATGATAATGACTAACATTAGCAAAAGTTCATTCTTAACTCAAATTCCAGTGGTGCTCGGTTAAGGCCCTGTGTCCCCCTTTAACTCTTCCCACTAACCAGAGCTAAGTTTCTATCCAATAGGGATGGGTGCTGTACAAGGAATTGTAATTCTGTTGTTTTGCCCTATTTAAAAAGTATTTCTTATAAACATAACCAAGGCTACCACTTAGCAAGCAAATGCATTAAATGTTAGCATGGCTAGAAATATTTCTACTTTGATTCTAAAAACCAACCTGGGTCTTTTTACAGTGCTGCACAATGTCCTAACTGTGATATCTGAAACATTGTGTGTGTGAGTACAGAATCAGAACCGAAGGGTGGGTATTCTTAAAAGGAATTTCTTGAAGATACCTGACACTTACTGGAACCTTATTTCCATCCCAATGGTGAAGCACTGTGCTACTGCAAAGTATTTTTATGAACCCTAAGGGCAAATATTCTCTGGCAGACATCCCTTCACTCTATTCAGAGAAGGCAAGCTCTCCAATAGCAGGGAAATCCCCACATCCCTCTTGTAGCGAAGCACCAGTGGGGTACTCACCATGGAGTGTAGGCTGCAACAGGCTGGAGGAGTGCCTGTATGGAAGGCAGCCTGGAGACACCGCAAGGAGTCAGTTTTAGGGGGAAGGTAAGTGGCAGAGTACCAGTGCAATGCTCACCACTTCAGGGCTATCACAGGCTCTGGGGGGGACCTGTTTTTGGGAACAGCAGGGAAAAGCCTTCCCTGCTAAACATCGTAAGAGGGAAGGTGGGTGTCAGAGCACCTTAAGTGCACTGCCACCAAGATCTGGATCAGGTAGCAGGCAGGTGCAGCTCAGCCTTGATGAGCGGCATTTTAAGTCCCAGGCCAGCAGGTTTGGAGGCAGCAGTGTGCTGCCAGCCACCAAGAAAGCAACATCTCCTGGAAGAGGTGCTGCTCTGAGAACAGCTCAGAGGTGAGGCTGAGGCTATGGGGAAGGAGGAGGCCTCATTGGTCCTGGACATGACCTAAAACTGGACCCTACTGGGACAGGGAGGCCTGGTGTGCCTGCCTGTGGCAAGGCAGGGCCAGCAAATGCCAGATTCGAGGACCATCCCAGTATAAAGCAGGCTGGGGTGCCTAAAACCCTGACCCCACCACCAGATGGGTTACAGTGTTAACAATGGAGGGACCAGTGCAGTCAGGGATGTCCATATGGGACACCTGAGCCCACTGAGGTGTAAGACCCCAAGGGGAGTAGTGGAGGACAGATAAGCTTTTGAGAAGCACCTGAGCCTGAAGGGGTGGAAAACCCCGTAAAAGGAGCGGTTGAGGCCCTGAGAGAGGGGGTGAGTTGTGGGCCAGGTATGCCAACGAGTGGCACCCGAGTCTACGGGAGTGTTTGACCCCAGAGTATGGGACAGAGTAGAGAGTGGCGGTTGTGAAGCCCAGTGAGTGAAGGGCATGAGTTGGGGCCCTGTGGGCAAGGGCTTGAGTGGGGGCCCTGCTAGCATGGGGGCCTAGCTTAGGTCCAGTTAAGCCTTTAGGTGCCTGAGGCCACAGGTGGGCTGGAGGCCAACTGGAGGACAGCAGAGGAGCCATGAGGAGAACAGGGGGCATGTCCCTTGATGAAGAGCAACTGGGGGAGTTACTTGGCTATAAGAGCAGGGGCAGAGTCAGCACAGCATTTTGCGAACTGCCCAGCACTCACTCGGATGAGGGTAGCGGGAGATGCCCAAAGGGCCATCTGCATGCTGGCTGGGGAGTGAAGAATAGCAAACCTGAGGACTTTCCAAGTGAGGGCAGGGTAAATGTGGTCCCCAAGACAGAAGGGGCGGTACAAGTGAGGCCCGGGAAGGGCAGAATAAAAGCAACTGGGTGAGAGCCGGTGGAGCGTGAGAGGCCATATAACAGGGAGGTGGTATAAGTATGGCCCAAGCATGGAAGAATGAGAGAGAGACAATACTGTAATGAGTTGGGCCTGGCCTCAGGCTGGAGCTTAGCACAACTGTGAGCAATATCTGCGAGGCATGGGACACATGTAGAGATGGTCGGAGCGTGTATTCTGGCCCTCCAACATCAGGGCCCTCAAAGGGCAGCCTCCCGCCCAATTACCAACATAACCATCTTTGATCAAGGTGTGGTAGGCAAATAGGTAGGAGGCATGCCCAAAGACAGGTGGGTGCTGGTCAGGGAGTTCCCACTTGTCATACCTCTCCTCTCTGACAGGTAGTAGAATTTTAACATGAAGCTCCCGTGAATCCCAGAACACCCTCTGACCAGCCACTGTGCACTGATGGGAGCAACACAGCTTCTCTTCATACACAGAATACATCTCCAAAAATGTGCATGAATAACAACATGAAAGAAAAAATTGTAGGTGATTTTATATCTGTAAGATACTACAGCTGCTTACATCAGGACATTTAAAGCATCATAAAACAGAGAAGAAATTAATTAATTAATTTGAACTGGTGTAATACACTACTTAGAAAAATCAAACCTTAGCTACTATTATCTTGTGAAAAATCAGTTCTCTAAATACATGTTTTATGACACCTTAGTGCCAGTGGGGAGGCAGAAAGATGAAAATCGGACCTTTGAAAATGCTCTCACAGGGGAAAAAAAGAAAAATGTATGAAACTGCTTTGATTAGTTTAAAATATTTATGGTTAAGCGAACACAGTCTTCTGAAAATACTACCTTTTTGTTACATCGTGAATATAGAGGCAGTAAAGTGGAACATACAGAACTGACAGTATTTTGGCTTGTGATGATGTTTTTCATGGATAAATTCTGCTGTTTTCCTACTTATAGAGTCAAATAGCCTTCTGTGATTTAGACTCCAAAAATCAAAGCAGATGTTCTTTCTGGATTACTTCTATGAAGCTATGAGACAAATAATCAAGAGCAGGACATGTGACTATAGCGATTGATTTAAATCCTTAGTCATCGGAAATTTAAAAAGGAAAAAACACTGAATAGATGTAGTCTGCAACTTAATGCTAAGTTAAAAATAATACAAGGCCACAGCTTTATCTTTAATGGCCGATTAAGCTAATGTCCAGCTTTGATACATACATTGTTTTGTTTTGCTGTCATCAAGTCTTATGCTGAGACCTGTATGTTGCACAGATGTTTAAGGAGTTATGAGCAATGAAGTTCCAGTATCTATAATTCAGTCATTAAAACTCTCTCAATAAACAGTGCTAGAAACACACCATGACAGAATTTGTGTCTAGTGGATATAGCCAGGAGAAGTTGGTACTGTTGGATTCTTTTTAAAGCTTTAAATGCAAAGGTTTTCTAATCAAGTCCTCACAATGCTTTTAAGATGTACATTACTTGACCAAATTGTAACAGCAATATCAAGGCAATGCAAATAGCATCTTTCATCCAGAAAAGTACTTTACAATTATTAATTTCACACATTACTAAATGCTTCCACTTCCTCTGCTGGAACATGACAAATGTATGTGAGCAATTTTGCAAGGGCAAGGGCAGGACAGGAAGTGAAAAATGTTAATGAAAACCAAAAGGAAAACCTAACCTAAAATGTAATTGTCAAGTGCAATTTTCATCAGGAGAATATGGACCAATATACCTAGTTTTCCAAAAAGTGCTATAGGACTTTTAATGGCTGGAACCTTGATCTTACAGATCAGCTGTACAATGACATCTTCTGCACCCTAATCCTCATGCTGGGGCACTGCTCCTCTACTGATTGAGAAGGAAGAGAGCTACCACCTTTGCTAAAATCACTCTCTGCATTACTGCAGAAGGTGTCTAAGCAAGTCACTTGCCCATCTTCCTGGCTGAGACCAATTAGCTTTGTGGTCAGGTTTACAGACTGTTTATTTTACCAGGGCAACCTCTTCTCCACAATAAAAGAAAAACAACGAACAAGCAAGTGTGCAAACAACACATAAATAAACAAAACCCACAACCTGTGGTCTTTTCCCAGACCCTGGGAGGAGTAACACAGGTGAAGCACAGCTCCCTAAGTATCACACCTCCTCCCTTCTCCTCATTTCCATGCTGCTCCTGGAGCTTTTAAGCTCTTTTGTGGCTCTACCCTAATTCCCTCAACAGTTGCAGCTGGTGCCAGCCTTCTAGCCAGGCAGACTCTTAACTGCTGACTACTTGAAGCGGTCTCAGGCTGAGCACCTCCTTACAGCCTTCTACTAAAATAAACTGACTAGATTTGACCCTGTTTAAATCAGGAGGGATAAGATGAAGTAGAACAGTGAAGCTTTTATCATACCCCTGGGTAGTCATTTCTCCATGTTGTTAATTTTAAAGCTTGATGAGTACCCATGACTAGCATCTCAAACCAAAAAATCATTTATGGTAATCCTAATTTTATTTTCTTTACTGCAGTTTAAAGAAGTCCTGAAACTTCTAGAAATGCCCTAAGGATCATTAAGAATCAATGACTGCTGAGACCACCATTCCTTACACAACATGGTAAACAATAATTTTTAGTGAAGTTGAGTCAGAGAGTTAAATTAAGATTATATTAAGGCCAATTACTTTCAATCAGTACACCAGGAAAGCCTGCTCCAGAACTCCCAATTGCCCTACCACCACCAGGAAGCAGTTAGAAAAAAACTGGGGGTTACTTTGTGGCATTTCCTGTGAGTTATCTGTTCAAAGAGAAGGGGCACAAAGCTTAAAAGGAGATACTACCTCACAACCTTGTGAATCCTCAGGACCCAGAGGCAAGAACCACACATACTGCTAACAGCCACTGTGAAGTTTCCTCCACTCAAGGGAACTTGCGCTCCCTTATTATTGCTCAGTGGTAGCATAGACAAGACTTGGCAAGCTAAAGTGGTTACAAGATGCAACTCCTCACAGGTTGTGAAAGTCAAAGGATTCTTTCTGCACAGGGATACAGCACAGAAAGGTCCCTGCCTCTTCCCTTCATTAACCTTCCCAAAAATCCCACAGAGCCTCAAGGACTTTTGCATGGTAGAAAAAACTGCTACAGGGCCACCTCCTTCCTTGCCAAGTAGTCAAAAGGAGGACACAGGACCACAGGTTGTACTCCAACCCACAGGATTCTACAACTCACAAAATTCGGTCATAAAATTAAACAGGCCAAAATTAAACCTAGCTATTTTTCATAAAACAGACTTTGGCTAGGAAATATCACACCTGATTGGACACATTCATCATGTGGGAAGATGCCAATAGACCAAACAACCATTAGCTTCTCTGACTCCTTAAGAATACTGGCTACACCAGGGGCGGGCAAAAAAACCAATGCAGAGATGTACCTAACTTTAACGACATGCCATCAATGGTCCTATCCCTTAACTGGAGTCTAGATTGGCAACCTGAAAGTTATGCCCCTACTGCATCAGTTTGCAAAGTCTACACAATACTATTTTATTGTGCTTCCTATAACAAATAGCTTGATGCTCTTTAAAATAAACAATCATTACTAATACAGCAATGCTCACTCTTGTATGTGCAATACCAGCCAACCACTATAATACAGAAAAACAAGTATCAGTAAGGAAATAAATGTTAGTACCAAGTCTGCAAAAGAACATTATAAACCAAAAGAAAATGGGAGTCTGAATTGATGAATTTGTCACCACTGACAAAATTTAAGCACAGTATTCCTGAAAGCCCTTTGAAGAAAGAAAAAGAAAATAAAAGAGATCCCTCTCTCACACTTGGCAATGCTGGTAAATATGAATTATTGAGCCCAGTTTTAAGTTCTTGTTTAAAACTTTGGCCAACATAGTACATGAATCAGAAAAAAAAAAGACTCTTAATTAAGCACCAGGGAAAGAACTTTTAAAAATAGCTGATTAGAACACATTTTAAAGGTTAAGTGTATTATCATGCACTCGGTTAATGATATTAGCATTAACAGAAGAAGACGTAGCAGCCTTCTACTATGGTATATGGCTTTAACTTAAGTGCAAGTGCTGTTTTTCAAAAGAAACCACTAATTTTGAGATTTTGATTTTTGGCTTCTCAAATTTCAGATACTTTGAGAGAAAGAGGTTTTCAGAGGTAGGCACTTCATAAAAAATTTCAGAAAAATTTCAAGTACCAGAGCTTGTTAGTTGCATTAGTCTGAAGCCAGGCAGAAGGTAGAACAGGATGGCACTGGTTCATAGAGGCATGACCCCTTGTAGCTCATAGGAGACTCTGCTGCCAGTCTACTGTGCCTGCAAAAGCTCACGTCTGTCAACAAATTAGTCCTGAAGGTGCCACTTTGCCCCCTACTTTCTGCCTCATTTCAAGTACTTGAAATAAAGTACTCCAAAATTGAGCAAACCACAATCACGTCACCTCATATTTTTTGGGTAGTACATCTTTGTCGTGCGTTTTAAAACAATGTCCTTTTATGCAATTAATATAACATTATTCCAATCTAGTGGGCATAGCCTACATAATCATTCCTTTCATCTGAAAGGATAAATGCTGGTAAATCTCAGTCCTTCCTACCCTCTTCACTGCCTGAATAGACTTTTTCCTCTAAAAAAACCCAATCAAAATTGTTTGCAGAAGGCCAGACATTTTAAGAAATGGTTTACAAATGATATTAAAGTCTGATTCAGAAATACTCTAAATAGAAAATTCATTAAGCCATTAAAAATATACAAGATGCCTCATCTCAGACAGAAACCTTGCACAGGGGTAGTATAAGAGGAAGGTCTGGCCCTTTAAGGGAGGCACACATCCCAGGGGCAGAAGCCCAGATGGAGATAGTTAGCTGACACTTAAAAGCCGGAAAGGAGAAGCAGCAAAGAACTTGAGCTGGGGGAAAAACCAGTTTGGGGGCAAGAAGTTGAATGAAACTAAGCAGAGCTTGGCTCTAAGAAGGGAAAGAGATGAAGCGTCATCCCCCGAGGCCTGGAGAAAGGCTCAAGGTTTGCTTTATGCGCTTGTTTGTTTGGACCAAAGAGTATCATTCTGTAATATAGGGCCTGATTGAGGGACTTGCAAGGGACTAAAGCTAGACAACAAGGCTGCAGACTCCCAAGCTCACTTGTGGTCTTTTGACCCCTAAGGTGTCAAAGCATATTTGCATGGCAGCAGGCACACAAACCTGCTTACAAGTAGATATGAAGTAGGATGCAGAAAAACCACCAGCTAAGTCTGGAGATAATATGGAGCCTGAACCTACATATGCAATGAGGACAAGGATGTCAAGATTTCTGCCAGATTTTTGAGGTCTTGTTCTGAGGTCATTATGAAGAGCTCCAGCTCATTTCTCCAGTGCTAATTTGAGATTTCCCAAAAAGCTGCAATACAAAACTTGCATAAGCATTGGCAGTTTCAGCAAGGCTTTCACAATTCCAAACAATAGCTTTAAAATTAACCTGAGTTTGTTAAATTCCTTCTGCAAGCACATGCCAGAGCTATGAGTGGAGGAAGCAGCGCTCTGAGGCTGCCCTGTTCTAAATTCCAAAAGACAAAAACATAAAACAGTTTATAAATTGGAAAACGTATTATTCAAATAAATTAATACATACATGTCATGACATAGGCCCTCCCACTCACTGGAGCTTCCTGCCTATCACAGACAGGTGAATTTTTCCAAACCCTGAGCTAGAATTCTTCTCTCAACTGTTTAACCCACTTTCAAAGAATCAATCTATCTACACACTTTCTCTGTAACTCATACACCTTATCCTAGTTTCCTGTCTCCTATGTGAAAGTGACTATGTAGAATTAGCATGCATCGGATATCCATCATAACTGGCAATGCTGGTACACTTAACTGTAAAAGCATCCTGTGGGTTTGTCTTACAAGTCTTCTTTTTTTTTAATGCAGTGGGAAGGTAATTTTATATCTTTGTCTTCGTTTTACTTGTGTGACAGAAGTTACTTTTTAACTTCTTCAGCACTGTGGCAGAAAAGAAACCACCCAAGACAAACAGCTGCAATATCCTGTTGTGGTATTTTCCTATATCCGCTCATGATTTGTCACTCCCTGAAGCATACATTTCTTCATGAACACTTAACCTTTATATTAGATTCACTGAGATCTTAAGTCATCTAAGATTAACTGAATTTAACTGAAGAATAATCATAGTGCAATAACAATCTAAAACACCACCTTCAGTAGAACCAAAAAGCTCCACATACAGAATTCCCTAATTGAAAAGTACTTCCGTTTTCAGGTGCCCAACTCAAGATACCTGAAAAAGGCCTGACTGACAAAAAGGGCAGTTGATCAGCACTCTCTGAAAGTGAAGCATTTAATGTCTCTCAGGTCAGCCACCCAGAACTTAAGGCCCCTGGCAGATGTTAATTTAATGGCACTATGGGATCTAATCCTGGATCCCAAAAATTACATGTCCCACCATGTCACACGTGCATGGCAGGACAGACAATTCTGGGTATCAGGGATCAGATCCCAATTGCACCCTTCCAGGTTGGTAACACATGTGGAGCCTAGGATCATGTTACCAGGCTCTGTAAAACACTGCAAATCGAAAGTTGCACACAGTACAGCCCCACAAGTGTGACTACCAGTGCACTGGTCTGCAAATGCCAGATGGGAGGAGCCAACTAGTCCCTCTTGCTCAGCAAGTTCAAAGCTGCAGGTCTGTAAGTGCCAGGATGGAGAAGTCAACTGGCTCCCCCAACTTGGCAACATCAAAGCCACACACTTGGCAGCCTTTGAACTTGCCGATAGCGGGGCAGGAATACCAATCAGCTTCCCCGCCACTCAGCACTTCCAGATCTTTGGGTTGCCTGCCTTGGCCTAGCTCCAGACCCTGGGCTGCCCCAGTCCCCAAGCTAATAATCAGCTAATTGCTGGCATGGGGAAGAGGCATGCCCCATGTTCAACTTAAGGTGCCACACAAACTAGCCAGAAAAATGTTCTACATCATACGTGCAACATGTGTGTGGCTGGTTTGGCATTTTATGGTGCCATAAATTGACTGAACATGTAGCACATTGACATTTATGACATCTTAACATGCAAATTCCACCATAAATGTGGCATCTGCCAGGGGCCTAAGCTACCAAAAAATCCTGACAGCTTTAGGTTAAAAAAAAGGAAAAAGGATTAAAACTGCTTTCCAGTTTTCAAACTTATGAACCAAAACATAGAAAAAAGGAGGAAAATAAATTTTCAGCTTTTAACTAGTACCTCTAGAGAAAATCTAACTCCTTCTGGATTTTAATCATGTTTTCACTACTGGCTGGAAAGTTCTCTCAGAATGTAAATAATGAGGTTGCAAATCAGGCTGTGTGCGTCAGTTATAGTACTGTCTGTTTTGAATATCACAGTCTGACTTGCTCAACCTAATGCCGATGGAGTCCTCCAAATTACAGAAATTAATTCTGCAGTTCTTTATAGCCCTTCAGCTATAACAGCAATCCATTCCTCACTTAAAACCCTCTTGAAGTCCCATTTCCACTGTGATGTCCAGAAGAAATTAGCTAGTAACAAAGAAATTAGCTAGTAACAACAAACTTAAGGACAACTCGGGATGGTGTACATATATACAAATGTACATCTATAAATGTGCACACACTACTTGAAAGATATAAAAATACTTATATGACCAAAGCCTGCCTGAGCCTCCCCTTGACCATTTCCCTTCTCTTTACACATTTTCGTTCCAAGCCCATGCACTATTTGTGGCTACTGAAACCTCAGCAGATCTTCTCAAGTGTCTCTTATCTGAATTATTGATCCCCAGATCTGCAGAGAAGAGGCAGGGCCCCTAATGGAGAAACAGTGCAAAAAAGATAACGTTATAATAGAGTGATTTTTACTAAATAAAAGCCCCAGATAGTTTTGTCTCTCAAGGGTCATCCAGCCTGTGGGGTTCCCCATGGGTTGGGAAATCTGATGGTGGGGGAGGAGTGGCAATTTATCCACTTGCAATATTGTTTTTATAACTAACTTTTTGACTCATGGGCATTGCATTTTCTTAAGTCTGTCAACATTTTCTTACACTGTTATACTTCTCATGGTGCATGAGCTGCCAAAGAGCTTACAGACTATGCTTAATGCACCATGAGAAGTATAACAAATGTAAGAAAATGTTGACAGACTTAAGAAAATGCAATGCCCATGAGTCAAAAAGTTAGTTATAAAAACAATATTGCAAGTGGATAAATTGCAGCAAACAAATTATAAAAACTGCTAATGTGAATGCAAACTACCAACTTCAGCAAGCGAGTGATAAAAAAAAAACCAGTATGTATGCATTAGATTATGAAAGTCAACACTGTACTATTCTTAAACACTCCCTTGTTTCCAAACAGAAAAAAAATACTTAAACTATTCTTTAAAAAGTATAGTTCTTCAGAAAATATTTAAATCTAATTATTAGCCATGTATATACCAAGTTTAAAAAGCATGTTATAGTTCAGAAATAATGTCAGTTCACGAAAAGTTGTACTAAAGTGTTTTTTAAACATCCCAAATTGTGTTTTTTAAACATCCCCTTCCATCTTCCTCAGTCCTGCTTTACCTACATGCCAGCGCTAAACTATTCTTGAATAAGAAATCGTTAATGAAGAAAGAGTTCAGGTCCAATTAGAACTTGTCACAGTACAATGACATGTGACACATAGCAAGCAACTACCCTGTACACAAACAGTGGCTTGTGTTCCTTTCTAGGCCTGAAATAACACTCCTAAATGTTTTGTGTTTAATCCAAACACTGTGGTAACTCCAAACTGTTTCTGGCTGCCATAAGGAAAATCATTAGTGCAGATGCCCCAATTTCTATACCATTCCACCAACTTGCATTACAGATGCCCAAAAAAAACATACCTTTTCCTAAAAAAACCTAAACTAATGGTTGGCAACCTATGGTATGCTCCTCCATCCAAATCTGGCCTACAATTTCATCTGTTCTGCAAAACCCACTTTTCAGCATCATTATTCTGTGTCAGCAGACATTTGCCAGCAGGAAGAAGTGGCAGCTAGGCTGGAAGTTCTGGTCCACTTCAGACAAAGCTGCATTATTTTGGCCTACTGTTCATAAAAATGGTGCCAATGCTTGGCCTATAACATTTACACACATTCAGGTATTCAGTTACACCCAAGCTAGAAATGCTACAGAGACAGCGTCCCATTCCCAGTGTAAAGAAATACCTTACTTCCTTTCTGACCAGAGATGAAAGCAGATTTAGACAGCGCCAGAGGAAATCAGCAACTTTCCTCATAAAAAGGCATGCCTTTTATCAAGATGCCTCATGTGAGACAGGTGGTGAGAATAGGGAGAAAGAAAATAATTTACTAGGAAAGAAATGAAAAGAAAAATTAAGTCTTTGCGTTTGGATTCCTGTAGAAAAGGCTTAATTATGTCTCTGACATAATTATCTTAACTTGCCACGTACTCTGCCTCCTGCTGAGCCCAATTCAGGATAAAACTCAGTGCCAGCCTCCACACAACATAACCAAACCAAGTGAAAATGGAAGCTAGCAATATGATTCTGAATACCAATAGTGCTTTTTAAAAGTTGCTGTGTTTGATACCTATGCAATTGGTAGGGAGACTGAACAACAGAATCACTGCCTTCTAGAAAACAAAAGACTAGAGATGGTCAAGAAATTGTCAATAAAACGGTTTGTGTTAGAAAGTGCCTATCTGCAGAACCCAAACAAAACCGTGTCTCAAAATGGCCTATTCAGCCTGGAGAAGAGAAGGCTCAGGGGGGATTTGATGGTATCCGATAAGTATATAAGGAAGAGGGGGCACCAGGATCTGGGAGAACCATTGTTCATCAGCTCCCCAAGGGATAACAAGGACTAAAGGCCACAAACTTCTGGAAAGCCGATTTAGACTGGACATAAGGAAAAAATCCTTTACACTCTGAGTGTCCAGGGTCTGGAACAGACTCCCCCCAGAGGTGGTGCAAACTCCTACTCTGGATTCATTCAAAAGCATTTGGATGCATATCTTGCTGCGATCATTTGACCCCAGCAAACTTCCTGCCTACAGCACAGGGCTGGACTAGAAGATCTTGTGAGATCCCCTCCAGCCCCTAATGTCTACGAAATGAAATAATTGTTTTGAAGCTGTCAAAATTTTAAAGATGAAATTTTTCCAGCTTGAAACAATTAATTTTGACACTTAAGTGATTTGTAGTAAAAAAAGTGAAAAGAATTCAAATCACAAAAATGAAAATGTTTAAATTATCAAGAGTGTTTCAATTGACCTGAAATAATGGTTGCGTGTTGTGGGGGGGTTGTAGTGGGGGAGGGAAATGGAGGGTTGTTTAGTAGAGCTGTCAACAGGCAGACTTTTTTCCTGTTTCAGAATGGGGAAAAAAATTTGAAAACAGGTGCTCTTGTGGGATGATAAAACTGTTTCCTACCAAACTCTAATAAGGACCAAACATGATATTTAGGCTTTGACTGTATTGCCAGAAATGGTAAAAATCAATTTTCTCTGCCTTTGTTACTGCCTTGCAATGCATTCAGAAGTTGGTACAGTTGTTTAAGCCGCCCATGACACAACGGAGGAAACAGAATATTTCAAACCAACATCCACAATGCATTAAGACAACCATGATCTGACCACTGGCTTGCTCTGGGGAAATGATAAACCTAAGACATTTCTCTCTAGTCATTTTTCAAAGTGGCTCTGCAAACTGAAGGTAAATTGCACAAGATGTTGACCAAGTTAAACAATTTATAGGAGAGAGACTGGAATCCACACTGACCGAAGTAAGTAAACAAGCTTAGCCTGCAAAATGTGCTGAAGAAAAAGCTAGCTGAATGTCAGAGCCACAGCTGAAGGACAATGGCAGCCTGTGTGCCAGAGTGTAATTGTGAGAGCATGCCCAACTATGGATCAGAAGCACTAGTTCTATATGGATGCTCCTTACACCACTTGGGCCAAGGGAGGGACTTGGACCTCATAGCCTTTACACACGAATGTTTCTCTTTCATTCAATAAACTGTTAGATTGTGTTGTACAATATACATTGAATAAACCTTCTGCAGCAATAGGTGTCTTGTTGGCATTAAGTCTGTACCTTTTACGAGAGTTTGGGTCTGGATCAGGACAGCAGCTGAATTCTTTCTTGTGCTGATGCAAAGCATGAAGAAGGGTCCCACCTGTCTTGAGGCTGCCAGGGGGCTACCCTATCATGACAGCTGACTGTCCAGTTCGGCAGTGGAGGAAGAAGAATATCCAGCCAGGACTGCACCTCTGCCCAAGAGCTCCCAACACCAAGGTCTCCTGTGGAAGTGAAATGGGGTACAGGGCATAGGTACAGCCAGCTCCATGCTTGCTGTAGAGCCCACTACAATGGATGAGGCAACAGTGTACTTTTATAGCCACTTTGGTCATGTCCAGATGAGCATGGACAAGCAATATGTGGCACCACATATGCAGGCATTCCCTGCATTGCTGTTTTGCAGCATGTGGCGGAGGGAGGTATCTTGAATTTGGGAGGTCCTGGAATCAAAAAACACCCCCACCAAAAAAAAAAAAAAAAGCATGGTGACACACATGGCACCAGCATGCACTGCCCAAAACCTGAACCTGGCCTGCCAGAGCCATACTCTGGTTGCCAGCCAGGCTTTCTGCACCATGGCTGCAGCTCCCCGAGGCCTCCAGGACCCCAGGTAAGGCTGCTGGGGCCAACACAGTTGCTGGCCCCAGCCTCCTCTACCTCCCCACCCTCACCCCCAGGTAATCTGCCATGCACCAAAGTATATATGGCACAGGCACTCCCAGGTACAAGTAATGGCAGCACAAGGTGTGCCACTGGTATTTGTTCCCAGGGAAATACATGTTCCTGCTCATGGGGATGTGCCCTTTGAGTCTCAAAAAAGCCATAGGACCCCTATGAATTGGGCCCATTCAGATTAACATAGAATTCCCCCAATGCCTGATCTCTACATGGAAATCCTGATATTTGTTCTTCCAGATCTTACTCAATACAAATGAAAAGGAAAGTATTCAGAAAGGGGGGGACGGGGGGGACGACTTGAGAGGCTGATTCCAATAGCAATTTGGAAAATTCCAGATAGAAAATGTACTGACACAGACCTTGTTTCCAAGAAATGAAGGGAGGTGGAACTATTTAATTCCATAATATCAAGAGATTGGCTGAGCAATCTTAGACTGAAATGACCAGCTAACCAAGAAGACCACAGAGAAGGTACATGCATTTGTAAGGCAGAGAAAGGTGTATGATGCTAGAGTAGAACATTATACTGACCTGCCCAGGAATAAAACCCTGGAGGCAACTTCAGTCCTTGGTTGGAAATAAATCTCCGTTCTCTTTATGACTGAATATGTAAATCTGTTGGGCTGCCTTACAAAAAGGTTGACCTGGAGCAGTTTCAACAGGGGCAGGGGTGCTTCTGCTGGGAAAACATAAGCCTATAGCAATACAAATGTAGCATACCACTCCAATCCTAGTCTTGCCCCATCCAAAGGTTGAAATTGGGTCAGTTAGCTCTCCGATGGCTACAGGCTCATGCTCATGAAGCATTTAGAGCATAACAGCTATTGCACATCCAGAGCAGTAGCTCCCCCTCACCTTTCAAAACTACTCCAACTGAACATTTTCTCTATGCCCCATGACCTTATATCAGTAGTACCCAACCTTTGCTGTCCCATAAGGCTAAGCAATGACACCGAGCTAGTAACACATGGCAAGCAACTTCTTATGTTGCTCTGCCTGTCGAACTTAGTTTTAACACTAATTTCCTGTGGTCTTAATCAACACCGGAGGATCTTGTGGGTAACATAATGCTTAGAGTTATGGATTGGAGAGCACTGCACTATATGAAAAATGTACCAATTGTTAAAAGGTACACAAAATACTTCAAAGTCAGCAAATCTCGGTTAAGGGAACTCTGTGCAGGCTTCACAATACCTCTTTGAAGAAGTCTATGTTCTAACATACATACACAATTTGTGTTCTCTCTTAAATTTCTCAAACAACTGATTATTAAGCAGCTTTTTCTAATTCAAGTTAAGGGTGTGTCTGACAATGAAGCAATATCTGATAATGCTGCTGCAATCAAAACGAAAATGCCAAGTTCTCATTTTTTTAATGTACGACAATAAGGAATCAAAATTAATAGTTATTGCTGCATTTAAAAAAAAAGGAAACTCTATGGGGAAGTTATTTGTGTCATTCCTATTTGAACCTTTTATAAATAATTCCTTGCCACAAAAATTCAGTTACATTTTCTGGTTAGTCATCAGCTAAAGGCTTTTTCTCTTTAAAATCTTAAGAGTCCACTTGCTCATTAATAAATTATTGTATTTTTCTAAGTGACATTCATTATAATATACACATCCCAATTAAGTGACCGTTCTAGCTTGATGTAGGTTACAAGAATCTCAAGAGGGTCTTCTAGTCTGTTCCTTGGCATTACAAGAGGATAGATTTTAGCCTGTTCCATGCTAAACATCCTGGGGGGAAAAAAAAACACTTAAATGATGTCACTAGTAAATTAAACTAAAAAAAACCAGGCAGCTCATGTCAAAGTTCTGAGGCACTCCTGAAGGACGGGATTCTTATTCAGTCTCAGACCTGGAAAGTTACTCTGGAAAGGTCATTTGAACAAGCCTGTGGATGAAAATTCAAATTATTCTTTTCTAGCCCTGGGCAGAGCCAGGAAGAACAAAGGCAAAACTGAAAACACAAAGCAGAAGATTTAACTGAGTCACAAAGATTTAGTATGAAGGGTAACTTGGAATTTCAAACCACAGCCTGGCTGATTTATACTTTCAGTAAAAAAATGGAAAATTCCTCACACACATTACACTCTTCTATACTGAGCACTCAGCAATTTTAAATGGATCTAGCTATTCACACCAGCTAAATGTCAAGGAGATGTCCCCAACACATTGGCTGGGCTGAGACTTGGATGGAAACATGTTTGTCCCTCAGTTGTTTGACTAAATGTTCAATTTAATTACTGCCAAGACATAAAACAGGCAGTTCAGCCATGGCCAGTGAATGGAGCAAAAAGGAAAAAGATATCCAAGTAATAGCTAAAGCACACAAAACCATCATCAGTAAATTTAGGCACAATGTACAATTGACTGACTTTTCCAGATAAAGGGATATGCAAGACATAAATGGTTTAGACCTATCTCCCTCCCCTGCAGATATCACAGCAGCTCTGGTTAATTGAGGTGCTCAAGATAACAGTCCCTTAGTATAAACAGGATAGGATCCCTGGAGAGCATTCTCTGGGAGGTGGATGTTACCTTTGTGACTCATTTGTTAAGAATCAACAAGTATCAGGCCAAGATGAAAAGGTTCATAAGGAAGAGGCAAATTGAGGATCTCAAGACAGGCATTTATGGTAGGGGACAGAGGTCTACTGAAAAGGTAATTTAACGTATCAAATCAGTTGTTTTGTGAAGCAACCTTTGAGTGGCAAAGTTCTGTCCGTCCACTTATCCTTTGTATTTGTACAGGCACCTAGACCTCAAACTTTTTAAAAACTTTAGCTAGATTAAGAAAAAAGAGAAAGAAAGCAAGTCTTTGAAGATACCATTTAAGGTACTTTTAAAAATGTGGTTAAGCACATCTACTTAGACAAAATTAAATTGCCCACAGAATTTACATTACTCCAAGTCTGCTCTTTCATTTGCTGTTTCTGACTAAGATTTATATGGGATGGGCTGTAGTACAACCCAGGCCTGTAAGCATATGGGGCAGAAATGCTCTGGTGCCAGTTGTTACTGGAGGCATGTATCACTGTGCTGTCTCAATGTTTTTGGAATACAAATCATCTACACTTCAAGGTTTGCTTGACTGGGATAGAGATTTAGGCCTTCATCCTTTCTCCTTTCATTCTATTTACTTCTGCAGCTCAAGTATTTGTAAAAGAATATTCCAATTTAATAAATGATATATTAAATCCAGAGATATTTTATTTATGAAAAAACAAGAATATCCCATTTATACTTAGAAATGGCAACTGTTTTAATATGAAAACCAGCAAACTGTGCCATCTTCTCCGTCCCAGAATATATAAACATTAGTTTTGAATACTTGATAATTTTAGATGCATTGTCTAATTAAACACACTCAAACACTGCATTCCTTTGAAACACGATTCACCACCTTTTAGAAGTAGAAAATACAGCTTGTCACAAAGGTACTTTTTTACTTTATGTATATGCCCCCTACAGTTATTCAAGGTAGAGCTACCTTGTATCTGAGCTTCTTCCCCCTCTCTCCCCCTGCTGTTGTTGATTCTACTTTTAACTCAAGAACCACCAAAAAAAAAATCCAGTCAACTAAAGATACACTGCAAAATCTTCACTGTCATTTCAGGATATAAAGTCCTGGTGCAAAAGTCTGAGTGTTTTCTCCCTCAGGAAAATATGAAAATCCTTGACATTTACCACAATCTAGTGCGTTCCAAAGGTGAATAAGACATTGTGTTGGGTTTTGTTTGTTTGTTTTATGAGTGAATGGACTAGTCACCTCACAAGTAAAACCCAGAGTACGACTTAGCCTTGTAGAAGGGCATACTAGCCCAATTTTCCCATACCTTATGAAACAATTTTAGAAATAAACAAACTTAGGGGGACCTTACAAGCACTTATTCAACTCTCTGTACAATTCTCACTGCTTCTCTATTCTTTGTTTATTATCCTGGAGTGTGTGCATGTGATTCTGGCTAGTACAATCTCTACTAAGTTCTCTCCACAAAAGCCATTCAGGGAGAGAGTAAAAAGGGGTGAATTTTGTCTACAGAACACCTGGTTTTTATGTCATCTGAGCTAAAGGGAAGAGTACATTTTTGAAAACCTGCAAAACTACTTGTTGTCAAGCATGTATTTCTCAGCAAGTCAAACATTCTTCATATTATACAGCAGCAAAAATGCTCCAGGCCAATGCAAGTTCCAAATATGGCTCTTTTAACACATTTTTAATGTTTCCAGCCTAGCATAAGTAAAGCATAGAAAAGAATACCTTATAAAAAGAAACGAATGCAATATATGTGCCTCGTTTTGCATGTAAAGTAAGTAGTATATTGTGAAACAGACTGAATTTTAGGTACTGCAGATTTATAATAAGCCTTTTTTATTTTAGGTATTCAATACTAAAGTATCAACATCTTAAAAACCCATTATAATTAATGGGTTTTTAAAATTAAAATATGTAATTTTAAATTACATATCTCAAAAATCAGAGATGGCCCAGGACACAGATCTGTCCAAGCCATGAACCCCCTCAGGAGGCACATCAGTCTAACCATAACCAACAGTGCACGGTGGGATAATGCAGCTAGTATCATACCCACCTAATTTTAACTTCCCAGCCAGAATGACAAGGTTCCCAATTTAAACTTGGGGTCAACTTGGGGTAACCTCCAGTGCAAGAGCAGAATAGAGCTTTAAACTTACACTTTTGGACTGATAATAAGATGCCGTTACCTACTGTGTGACAGCACCTCCCCACCCATGAATGTACATGTTTAAAGTTGCATGTTTAGCTTTAAAAAAGTCATGGATGTCTCTTTCTTACTAAGTTGTATACATAAACAATAGTAAAAACGGCTTACAGTTTGAGAAACCAAATAAAACAACAGAAAATAAGATGATCTTAATCTCTGGTTTGAAAGCCTGCAGTAAATCTCTGCTGTTGTAAATTATCTCACAGCAATCTCACTTATCTAACTTTTTATTCATTTTGTACAGCAAAGAGTATCCAATTCCCACAAATTTCCAGGCCTGACTTCCTCATTGCTCAAAGAATGCAGGAAGGGCAGCAGGTGCATGCATATTCAAGAAACAACACAGGGGAACAAAAAAAAAAAACAAAACTATTTTCTTTGCCTGTTATAGGTCAACCTGACAAGGATCTTGTAAATGAATATGTAAGAGCACAGACATATGTCATGCCTTGGGTGTTCTCAAGGCACCTGCATGATATGCCTTTTTTTCTTATTTTATTGTAATCATTGGATACATGTCTTGACACAAGTGCATTAAGTTCCAACGGTTAGTTGTATGACCCATTCCAGCAGAAAAGTGTAATCCAAAAAGTGATAGCTGAATGAACTGAGTTAGGTACTCACAGCCTAATTTCACAAAACTCATCTGAACAATAATTAGTCAAAACACCTAAGTGGTTATTAGGTGGCTACCACTATCCCAAACTCATTCTTTTTTAAACTTGACCCACAAGTATTTAGTTCAACATCACTGCATGTAGCATACATTAACCCTGAAGAATGCTTACAGGGACGTGTCGTGAAGAGAGGCATGCAAGGCATACTAACATAACCTCTGTAGAGTCTCCATCCTTGGAGGTTTTTAAGAACAAGTCAGACAACATCCATCTGCAAAGATTTAGGTATTGTTGATTCTGCCCTGGAGCAGGCATGTGGACTAGAAGTCCTTCCAGCTGTGTTCTAGGATGAAATCTATGCTCTAGTATCTGTAAAAGCATAGAGCTGGAGGACACAAGCTACCTTCCAACATTCAGGCACTCTGCTTTCTACTGAATCCCATCCCCAACAATGGTTTGCACAGGTGCTTTTAGTCTCTAAGAACTTCAGGGAAAGGATGAGGGCTGCCTTCGTGTGCTGGGACCCAAGTCAGAGGTTCCTAGCTAGAGGGCCTTGCCCCTCCACTCAGAGTCAAACTGCTCACCATTCTTTGGGGTCAGGCAGGAATTTGAGAGTCCCTTGGTCAGACTGGTACAGACCGTTGGGGGGGGAGGGGTTTCCTTCCTCTGTAGTGGGGGCTCAGCCCTCTACACAGGATCTCCTAAGTGTATAATGACAACATTTCACAGAAGCAGGAGGCCGACAGCCATGGTTCCCCTGCTGCACCTATGGAAGAGGGTAGGCACTAAATCAGCATTTCTTAACCCGTGGGTAATGAGCCCAAAAGTGGGTTGCAAGAATATATGAAAGCATCATGAACAAACTTAAAAAAATGGATTCCTCTTTAAAGGACAAAAACATGGGAAACCCTGGCTTTTTCCTTGCCGGCAACACATCTGTCCCACACACTGGGGGGCTGGGGCAGGAGGCCAGCAAGTCAGGAGTGAGAGACGCTGGCCACAGATGTTTACAAATGGATCCTGGTCCAAAAAAAGGCTGTGAACCCCTGGCAGTGGATGACCTCTGGGAGGTGCCTCCCAGCCCTGCGCCATGTGTTGTGCCTTCACCAGTGGCATGCTGTCAGTGGCTGTGGCATATGCTTCCTGCCGTGAACCAAGCCCCCTGTCACAGGGTGCTTCTGCCCAGAGAGCAATAGGAGAGCCGTGCCTCAGAGGGGCCAGCAGTCTCCGGCCCAGGGGCAGGAGGGGAGAGTAGAGCGGGGCAGACTGGATGCCCCTGGGGCCCCTTCCCTCCCGGGGGTAGGGGAGCGCAGGCGCCTACCTGGTCCAGCGGGATGCCCAGCAGCCGGCTGAGCGGGTGCAGCAGGGTGGAGCCGGTGGTCCTGTAGGGAAGGCTGGGGGCCTCCGCCATCCTGCATCCCCGCCCGGCTGCGGCTCGCGCTCCCTCCCTCCCGCACGTGCGCCCGGGCCGAGGCAGCGCCCGGGCTCGGTCCCCGCCCTCCCTGCGCTGGTTGGCGGCGATGCCCGCGCCCCTCTTCCTCGTTGGCGGGGCGGCGGCAGCATCTTCCAGGCGGGGCCTCAGCACAATAGCAGCGGCGGGAGGGGAAGTGGCGCCGGCCACTCGGGAGGAGCGGGAAGGCGCCCGGAGGCCCAACTGCCTGCCGCTCCCGGCCCCGGCCCCGCGCGGGGCGGGCACAACGCGGCGCCCGAGCCCCGCCAGCTGCGCGCAGCTGGATGCGGGGCGCAGCGCTGAGGTGACGGGAAGCCGCGCGCGGCCCCAGTGTAAGGGGGAGGGGAAGGGGAGAGGTTGACTTACACCGGCGTTGGCAGGTCTGAAATACCGAAATAACCGTGGCGGAAGCTCCAAACGCTCGTGTTTTCGGCAAAACTATCGTCTTCGGAGGAAATATGTAAATCACCATGCAAATCAGTCCTCTTGTTTTTTTTATATGGCTCACTGTAACTGGTCGAGGGAGTACGGGTGCTCCATGTTGAAGCATTTCCGTATTTTGAGGCAAGTAGTGGATGAGAGTGCTGGCAGCCAACCCAAAAGACAGTTGCTTACCTGGCAGGGGAAACATCATGTATCTGGGTCAGTGAAGGCAGTTTTCCTCGAGCCCTCCCCCAGATAACTCTTCTTCTGTGGTGGCTTAGTACCCCCCTCCCCCACCCCCCCGGTGTTGCAGCTTAAAGCCCACCTTATGGACATGGGACTGGCACCACCTGAGTCGGGGGGGGAGGGGCACATGCCCCCACAGTGGCCAGTCAGCGACCATGGGGATGCTCCTGAAAGTGCCAGCAGTGCTTCATCCAGTGCCCCCACTCCCTAACTAGCACTCAAAGCAGGTGCACCGGCACTCTTGCCTGCCCCGCCCCCACCTGTCACCTAAGCAGGGAACATGGCCTGACAGGGTACACATTACCCCTGTGCACCCCCTACACATTGCCACTAGGAGGCTCCTCCCTAGCTTGCTTCTGTGGCTATGTGGCCAGGGGCATCCAGACCCCAAGCCTCTGTGCTTGAGCCTACATGTAGGGTGCCTGCTAAAAGACTTTAGAAATAACTGAAGCCCCTTGGGAGTGGAGGATGTTTGCCAGTTGTAGGGCCACTTCTGGTTCTGGACTGACTCATGGATTTGGACTTGATTTGGCTTGGAACACAAAATATTTCTTTTAAAATAAAAGAAGCCCAAAAGATTCCCAGAAAGTGACTCCCTATGCCTGAAGGTACTATTTCTGCCCAAAAGCATGCAAAAAAACTTTGTTCCAACTACTCAGTCTAATAAAAGATATATTTACCTAAAGACCTTTGCCTGTCTGTGTCCTTAGACCAACACGGCTACAACCAAAAACTCTTGTACATTTTGAACATTTTTACTAGTATTGATCATACATAGTACAAGGATTGAAATTACTGAACAGTACAATAATTATTGTACACCTGGCAACGCTGAGTTAGACAAGCTTTAGAAGGCAAAGGGCTCCCTTGGGGCTCTTCCTGGGCCTCTGCCACAGGATCAACCAGGGATTGGTGTCTGAGGCAGCTGTGAAGGCAATGAACGGCCATACCCAACAAGGAATAATCTGAAAAGGTCTTCCCCAAAAAGATGTGGCTGTTGTCTAGCATGCCCATGTGGCCATGAGTGTCTCTGTGCTGTGGAGCACCCACCTCCCACGTCCCCACAGATGCCACAGCATATAGTGTGCTCTCACAGCTGAGAGAGCTCTGTCAGCTGATCCATTGTGCCCCACACCTATGGCTGAGAGCCCCACCAGCTGACCTGGAGTATCCCCACAAGAACTTGCTACTTGCCAGTGCAGGGGAAGCCCAGAATCATCAGGCTTGTTGTCTGGCATGGCAGGAAGTGCAGTTGAGGATGGCACACCAGATCCCATCCCACCTTTACCTGCACATGTGGCAGAGTCACTAGTGTTAGAGTGATATTGCAACCACGATGGGCCAGGAATTATGCGATAGGGAAACATTTCTGTGGGTGAAATCTTTTATTGGACCAACTGCATGGTTGGGAGAATTAGACAAGCTTTCAAAAGTAAGATGTTCTTCCTCAGGGCTTCAGAAAAGATTGCAAGACAGGCTAAGGCAAAAAAAGTGCATGCAGGGAAGCAAATGGACCACTGCAGATTGGAAATAGCAGGGTGGGGAACTCTGAAACTCAAGCTTCGTGAGGGCTTTCAGGAAGATCCCCTCCCCTCACTAGAGGATGAATCCTTATATGCGTGAGGCAGTCCCGTTAGTGAAAGACTCCAGGCTAGTCATCACAAGGGCTAGTCCCTTTTCAGCAATGAATTTTGCTGGATGTGTACTCATATGCCTGGATAGCGTCTGCTGAAGTGAACTGTTGCTCACATAAGCTTTATGCATCTCTGATTCAGTTCCTCTAGAAAGCAAGAAGGCACCAGCCCCAGGCTCCAGGTTAGGAGAAAATGACAGAATCACTCTCCTCCCTACCCACTGCTGCAGGATCCACACCCAGGCAGCATACCCATGCCAGGGTGCCATACAATATTAACATGTTAGCAAACATGATTCACATGAATTCTTATTTGAAATCTCTGGGTTTATCTTAGCATTAAATACATTCAGACCCGTTGTGGGCTTTCTGAGTTCTTTGCAACAGAAAAATAATAGAGCAATGTCTTCTGTAGTCAATAAGTGAAAAGTAAGACCTGGCATTTCCAAAGGGTGCCTTGAGCTAAACAAGGAGTCTAAGAAGGTGGAGAACTACTCGTTTAAGAGTTCTCAGCATGGGGTAGGGCTAATACACCTCCCCAGCCACACCACTCTCTCAGAATTGTGCACTTTTCTCCCTCACCCGTCACATGGTCTGCCCAGGTGCCATGTAACTGTCTTTTTCTGTGTAGGTTGTGACATGATGTTACTGCTGAGCTGACTAATTAGCTTTGCCATAAAACATCGCTATCTACACATGCCACTCTATTGGGTTGCAGTGGACTAATAAATATAACTGCAAGGTAGTCCAGCCAAATACAAGTACTACTCTATGGCAGTGGTGTTTTGTGTGCCACAGCAGAAGTGTAGACAGTGACAAGGATGGCTGGAGCATGAGGGTGTTCAGCAGGCACTACCCAGCAGGTAGCCCCTGCACTAAAGCGCTCTCATGCCCCAGCCAGCCCCTCTGCCGCATGTGGAGCCTACTTGGAGCAGCTTGGGCTGGCACGGGACCTAGGGGTAAGCTTGTCAGCCCAGGGCTGCTCCTACCAGGCTCCATGTGCTGAAGAGCCGCTGGCTGGGGCACGAACAACCCTTATGGTAAAGCACTCTCATGCCTCAACCAGCTGAGAACACCACTCACATAGATATTTACAGCATGGACCATTTTGATTTTCATTAACTACTGTATGAAAAGATCCTTCGACACTTGGTATGTGTTTTTCAGTTTTGCTTGTGGTAAATATGTTTCATTGCAAATTAAGAGTCACTGTGGAGGGAAAGGAGTTGCAAAATTCTCTCACTATCCTAGAAAACAAAAATTGATGCTTCTAGAACATAGAAATATATCTAATCCTCTCAATGATTTCTGATTTATTTAAATTTTATAGAGTTAAATCCTAATTCTAATTCACTATTCAGTAGGCTCCAAGCCTAGGTGCAATTCATTGTTTATACTGGGCAGCACATCAGTGCTAGGGATGCATGTCAATGCAAATATGACAGATAAAAAAAAATTAAAAAAAAAAAGATCATACACAAGTCACCTCCCTTCTCAGTCACTCAGTTTTGTCTCTTTAGATTCAAAAGAACAGGCTTCTATCATTTCACCTAATTAGGAGCAGTGAAAGAACGCTATCTCCTGCATGGGCCTGCCACTAGAGGACAACAGAGACATGCTTCAGTCCTGGGTGTCATCCTGCTTGTTAGAGACAGAAAAGGAACTTTGATATTCAGGAATGCAGAAGGATAGTCCCTGGTTTGTAAGGGAGTCTCCTCTTATGTTTACAAACCCCTCTCTCCCCACCCTGCATCTATCTTCCTTAGCCCTTCCGTCTCCCGTCCCCTCGATCTGCTATACCACAGCCTTTCCGTCCTAACATCTGCTCCAGCCCTTCCCCTCTCCCTTCAGTCCTGTCATCCCCATTCATGGCTCCTGCCCTATTCATTCCTGCTGTATGCATGCCCCTCCTCTTTTGTCTTGTTCTTGTCCGTCTATCTGTTTTCTCCACTCTCCTATAGTCTCCAACTTCTGATCTTAAGTCCCATTCATCTTCAGACTACAAGCTGCCATCTTCAAACTCTTGCTCCCACCCCCCTTTTGCATCTCTTCTTCCTCCTCTCCTTTTTGCATTACTTAATCCTCTGCCTTTTAGCCATTTCCCCCTCCTCCTCCTTTCTGCTTTGGGCAGTCTGCTGAGCAGAAAACACAGGCATCTGTCTCCCTGCTCTCAGTTCCTGCGCTTGGTACCCGGAGAGGAACAATTGCTGAAGATATCCCAGTCTGTCCCTGTAACCCCAATGGCACACACTGTCCAGTCATGAACATTTAAGAAGTGGAACATCATCAAGGCAGAAACAATCTTCAGAGAAGTTCTCCCCCAAACTCCACTGACCATGTGCAAATTGAGGTTTTCATGGAGCAGCAAAAAGGCTTTTGACATCAACATGATCATCCTGCCAAATTTAAAGTCCATATGGCTAAGCATGGAAGTGTTAGAGTTTCTCAATACAATGTAAGAACTTTTTTTAATGTGGGCATGACAATTATTTCTCCCTAGCCCTTTTCTCAGAAGTACCTGAATGATTTTAGCCAATATTTACCAAATAGCCTGAGGTTAACACTGAGCATGGAAGATTTTAGTCCAGGCAGTTTAAGATTGGCAAAAATGATAAGCACTTGAAAATAAGGACTTATAATTGAAAATGGTAGGCAACCTTAATTGTAGGCATTGCTGCTTATAATGTGCCTTCAGCAGTTTTTTTTGTATTGCTGTTATTATTTCAATTGGCACCCCATATAATGATACCTGTTGAGAGAAAACTACAGTTGTAAAAAATCTCCCCAGGGAACAATTCTCTGCCTGGACTTCTTGGTGGTAGCATTCACTTACACAATACAAACTACAACATTTTGAATATTGCATACATCCATTTTAGACTATTATGACACTTTCAGCTACCACAGTTGGCAATTATTTCAAGAGCAAAAAATGATAGCCCATTATCGAGCATGAAACTGAGCCAGCCAAGAACCTTTAGGGTATTTCAGGTTCTCAAAACATGTCAGCAGGATAAAAATGAACAGACTACATTGCAAAGCGTGTACAGTTCTCCTTACAACACAGTACTCCACAGTCTGGATAACGGATAAGGAACATATTGTGATGATAGAGGGTATTAGCAGAATACCTTCTTTTACTGAACATATTTTACTTAACAAGCCAAAATAATCAGTTACCACTATTCCTTTTCTTCCTCTGCCCCCTCATGAAAATGTAAATGCATAGTCTCTGGACAATTCTTTTTACAAAGATAGTAGACTTTCCAAACACCATTTGTCTGAACTCTTTAGTTATCTAGACTGGACACAGGACATGCCACTAGCCTGCATGGTGTATGGGATAAGTGACAGCAATAGTGACTAAAGGAAAAAGACTTGTTTTAACAATTGAGAAAAACATTCGAAACAGATTCACCTCCTTGCACTCTGGTTATCAAACTGATTTTACAGTGCAGTAATGGAATATATTCCTTTGGTATGCGTGATCAAATTTTTAGTTATTGATACATGATTTTATAAATAGCATTCAGTTTCAGTTAAAACAAGTGACTGATGCTCCACTGAATTTTGAAGTTTCCAAGAAATATGAGTTCCTGGTTTAATATGTGCATCTTGCACTTAGACAGACTTGAATATTTTTCTCTGAGGTTATGTATGTACAGGGCTGATTAGGCAGCCAGATCCTCACTAGCCTGCCTGCTATTACATTCTGGCTTTCCAGGTGTCCTGGTCAGGAAACATGGTCCGTTTTCACAAAACTTGCACTGACAAGGCTGCCCCTAGTGCATCATATAGCCATGCTCCTATTTCCTATCATCACATGCTAATAAGCGTTAACATATGCAAATTGCCTCCAAAATCTGCAAGAACAGAATGATAACTAAGACAGAAAACTGTGTTACAATGTCCTATTCTGCCACAGATTGCCTGTGTGACCTTTGGTGAAGTTATTGAAATTTCTCTAAACTTCAACATCCTGTGTGCAAAGTGGGGAATCACAGCATTTCTCTTGTCCTTTCTATCAGTCCATCTTCTCTATTTAGAATGCAAGTTCTTTGGGATAGGGACTCTCTCACAGAAGTTCACATAGCACAGCAATAAAGCCCCAGTTTTTGTCATGGCCTTTAGACAACACTGTAACTAATAATACATAAGTAAAAGCACTGAGTACAAAATACGCCAATCTGGAACAATGCAACAAAAAAGTCTGACAGGATAACTTTCAGCTGGAAATGGTACCAAATAGGAGTAAGGCAAGAGGAAATCAGTTCAAGACAGTGATTAGGAGCTGACAATCCTAAAGCCAATACTTTTAGGAAAAATCTTCCATGTACTGAATAGAGCTCCATAGGAAAAGGTATGTGGGAATGGAGGTCACCACTGTGGGTGGTCATAGGAGAACAGTGGTGCTAGTGAAGGAGAATGTCAACAGGCATCTCAAAAGACAAAGTAAAAGCTACTTAAGCTAGGAGATCCAGGAGCAGTGAAAACGAGCAGGGCTTGTTTCCCCTGTATAACACCACCACAGATAGTGGCATGTGGAAGTTTTGAGCATGAGCAGCCATAGGCCACATAAGTAAATAATCCCCTTTTCTGTCAACATGTCAAAGTGTAAAGGAAATTCATACATTTATTTCCATTAACGCTCATGCAATGGCTTCGATCAGGTCTACCAGAAGCAAATGTGCTCATTTAAAAGTACCCCAAAGTCATTATCAAGCAGTTTATTTCGGGTTGTCTCGGTTGTCTTCACTGTTCCTTTGCTTTATATAGTTTACATAAATCCATCAGTCCACATCCCGACCCTATACCAGAGTTATTAGCTGAATAAAAAGTCCAAAGGAAATGCAGCCTACCTCAGAAAGAAATATTATGGCTGGAGCTGTTAAACATTCCCTACAATTCCCCTTGTCCCCAGATCTCAATTTACAAATGATCATCTGTAATAAAAACTCTGCAAGCTAAATTATATCTTAGTCATCTTATATCTTTAAACTTCTTACACAGGGACAGAGGTAGGTAACTGGGAATGTAGTATGCAAGTCTATCAGTGCTGGACAGAGTAGAACAGAAGATACAGCTCATTTTGTCTCATTGTATTGGTTTGCATTGTATTGGATTAAGAAATAATAATAATCCTCCAACCAGCTGCTTGCTTTTGTCTCTCACGTCAACAAAACTAAACAGTAAAATCTACAAAAGGAACATTTTTTCTTCTAGTAAATAGGTGTTATTTTTACCTAGTTATTTTTAGCCCAGAACTTTACACTTTGGAAAGGGAAACCACATTCTCTCCTGTTGTGAGGGTTTACACAGCTAATCCATTGCCCTGTTTTACAAATTTACATATTTATGTTTTTCATAGACATTAGGGGTGGAAGGGACCTTGGGAGACCAAGTCCAGTCCCCCGCCCAAAGGGCAGGAAGTTAGCTGGGGTCATAGGATCCCAGCAAGATAAGCATCCAATTTGCTCTTGAAAGTGTTCAGTGGAGGTGCTTGAACCACCTCTGATGGCAGACTGTTCCAGACCTTGGAAGCTCGGATAGTAAAGAAATTCTTCCTTATGTC
>NW_017728886.1:159036608-159038414 GCF_001723895.1 Crocodylus porosus
GAGAGACAGTGTTGAAGGCCTTCTGAAAGTCCAGGAAGACTATGTCCACTGCTACCCCTGCATCTAAGGATTTGGTGACCTGGTCATAGAAGGCCACCAGGTTGGTCTGACAGGATCTGCCACTGATGAACCCGTGTTGGTTGCCCCCCAAGCATGAAATCCCTGTCCAAGAACAAAGAGGTTTCCTACCCATCTTGCCGGCTTCACCCCCAAAATCAGTCTTTCTTCTTTGCCTCCTTGCTCCTAAATAAAACCTCTCTTGTTCAATCTCTATCCCAACCTGAAATCCCCTGCTGCAGGCCTATTCGTAAGTAGATCAAAGCATCTCTCAGTAAATCCTGTAACTATGTGGTGCTCACCTAATGGTAAGGCTGTATCTTCTACATCTCTATTCTTCAGTGGTGTATGTGCCTAGCTATCTTCTGCTTCATGTCCTAAAACTTGCTGTCTGGATTTAAACACTGGAACCAAATTTTATAAAATATCTTGGCCACTTTTCCTGTGCAACTTTACTACATTTTTCAATATGTGGATGGAGTATTAGGACTTTTCTTATGTCATCTCTACCGATACAAGGATACTAGAGCAATAGACACAAATTAAACATAAACAGGTAAAAGTGATTGGAAACAGGTCCAAACTGTAACAACAGAAGATCAGTGCATATAAACCACTTTCAAAATGGCCAGAACCAGTTTAAGATAAACCTGGATGGATGTAGTATCAGACTCAACTGATTTAGGTTAAATCATTTTGTTGAATTACCATCCCAGATCCCCTCCAGATTCAAGTTAACTCACCGTCCCCCAGCATTCCAGGATGCTTTGCATGTCCCCTGCAATCCGTGCCCCACCCACTTGAAGGGTTGACAGCCTAGCCCTTGCCCCAGCTGTCTGCTCCAGCTGAGCAGGGAGGCATGCTCTAGCACCCCCCAGCTTCTGGCCTGGGCCACTGCAGGCATGTGGATGCAAATCCAGACTCAAAAGTGAATATCAGTTCACTTGCTTATTGGTTCAATCTAAGCAGCTTAGACTAACTTGCAAAGATTTAAATTGATTCAGCCTTGGGGTTTTTGACTGGTCTGTAGTGGAAAATGCTTGGGGAAAAACAGCAACATACAGGGGGTCTTAATGACTGCTTTTTTTCAGTTAATAGGCTAGTATGTAAGACCAATTCTAACAGCTTCATCCTGAAAAAGAATTAATCTGAGGGGAACAGGAAGGTGTTCTTATTGTGTCCCAAGGGTATACTTGATGCATTACAACTTTCTACTTCTCCACAGGGAGCTTTCATAGGCAAAGTTATTCTTTCTCCAGCACTATGCCAGCTTTCACAAATGAAAAATGCCACCTTGGAATTTATACTCTTCTACCATCTAGAAAGAAAATTGCAAAGACACACAGGAAATAATCTGAACTTCAGGAAGAATTTTTACCTGGATGGAGAAATAGCTATTGTTCTTGGTGATGTTAGTCACATTTTTTTTCCTCAGAATGAAGACAGAGGGAATAGTGTCGATATTGCTTGCACACGTGTATATTTTTCTGTAGACTATCCAGAAATAAGGATGCTTTTTTGTTTTTCTACCATATCATTTAAGTGATCCTTTTTATACTAAGACAGTTAAGATGATTCCAACCCCATAAGCAGAAGCGATATATCCTAGTGGGTTTTCTTAAGCTTTGAAATATCTGACTGTGTGAGTTACAACTCTATAAAAAGGAAACAAACTCTGGAGATAAAAAAAAAAAAAAAAAAAAAAAAAAAAAGAGAACAAGACCATGTGATCTTGGAGTACTGATGATA
>NW_017728886.1:159038591-159050349 GCF_001723895.1 Crocodylus porosus
ACTCTCGATAAAAAAAAAAAAAAAAAAAAAAAAAAAAAAAATGAACAAGACCATGTGATCTTGGAGTACTGATGATATGAATAAAAGATTCTCAACTCTTGCAGTTAATTTGTTCATTAGACTTCCTGTTTACATGTGAAAGATGATCTTCTGCATAGAAAAAAAGATGCATTCAAAATTCCTTTTCTACCACAAGTAGAATCTTACTCACTGGTGATGGAGAGCAGTTAGACACAGACAGGACTTAGCTAGTTTCACCATCTAATTTAGCCAATAAAGAAGCATGCCTATTGGCAAAAATAGGCCCTACAAGGAGAGACTGAGGGACCTGAACCTGTTCAGCCTCAGCAAGAGGAAGCTGAGGGGGGACCTGGTGGCTGCCTACAAACTCATCAGGGGAGATCAACAGCAAATAGGTAGAGCCCTTTTCTCCCCAGCACCACCTGGGGTGACAAGGAACAGTGGTATTAAGCTGATGGAGAATAGGTTTAGGTTAGAGATCCGAAGGCAATATTTTACAGTTACGGTGGCCAAAATCTGGAACCAATTTCCCAGGGAAGTGGTCCTTACCCCTACCTTGGGCAAATTTGAGAAGAGGTTGGATGATCACCTGTTTGGGGTCTTGTGAACCCAGCATTCATTCCTGCCTGTGGGCAGGGGTCAGGCTAGATGATCTGTTCAGGTCCCTCCTGACCCTAGCTACTACAAAACTATGAAAAAAGGTAAGTTTTGTCATAGTCTGAGATTCTGATAGGCCTGAGAAGCCTGACTTAGGAGAAAAGGCTGAAAGAACTAGGGTTATTTAATCTGAGAACAGAAGGCTGTTTGAGGAATTTGATAACAGTCAAATACCCAATGAGCAATTATAAAGAGGATAGACATGGGCTTTTCACTGTGGCCATAGGGGCAGGACTAGGAGCAAAGGGGTCAAGCTGCAGCAGAGGAAGTTTAGGTTGGAAACTAGGAGGAATTTTGACTGTGTGGGTGGTCAAACATTGGAATAGGCTATCTAGGAAATTTCCCTACCCTGGAGATTTTGAAGAAGCAGATTGGACAGACATTTGGCTGGAATGGTTTATTTGGGGATGATCCTGCTTTGAGCAAGCATGGAGCTTAACTACATGACCTTGTGAAGTCCCTTCCAGCCCTACTTTCCCACGACTCTAGGTTTTACCCTTATACAAAGTTCCATGGAACCTGACCAACAAAAAAGTTATAAAGTAACAAAGTTACCATCATTTTCTTTCTACAACATTAGGCAATCTTTTAGGTGCCTGTAGATGCGTGGGACGCCTGTTCCGACACATTCTAATTAGAATGCATTGGAGCACTTCAACAGGCTTGCTGTCACACATATTCAGCATCCCCTCATTTCAAAATGGCAGCAGGGCTGCTTTAACTAAAACTCATCTAATGAGCTTGAAAGTGGCCCCACCTCCATTTTGAAGTGGGGGACCCTGAATAAACAAAATGCTGTGGGCTTCAGTCAGCCCATCCCCTGGTTGCCATCTTGGGATTGGAAGTCCTGCCCCCCTAACCTTTGCCACCAGAAGTCCCTCCCCTTACCTCTTTGGAGAGGTGGCCTTGGAACCAAAAGTTATACCCTGTCATGTGGTCTGTGTCATGAGACTCATCTACCTAACACCAAACTGCCCCACTTACCATATCTGTCCCAGAATCTGTCCTGACCCATATCCCAGCCCCTCTGCCCATGGCACAGCAAAAGCCAGCCCAGGCCCAGGTCCCCTCACCAGCATGGCACTCTCTAGTGCTGTAGGACCCCTCCCATCCCAAGCTGCAGGGGGCTCAGCCACAGCTTTCCTCCCTGGTGTGGCCCAGCCAGCCCATCCCATCCCCTATCAAGCGACAGCTTCCCCATGTGCTGCTGTACTTTCCCCCTATCTGTACCAGCTGGTCCCAAAAGGCAGGAGGCTCCACCGCTGCTTCTGCTGGCCAGTGCCAACCCAGCCAGGCTCGTCCTGTCCCCAGCAGCACGTAGGAAGCCAGCTTCAGCTGCATGCAGCTCCAGATAGGACAGGCCCAGCCAGGTTGGCACCAGCCAAGAAAAACAGCATGCAGCTGAAGCTGGCTTCCCACATGCTGCTGGCAATGGGAGGAGCCCAGGCAGGTCGGCACCAGCCAGCAGAAGTGGCAAGGGAGCCGTGTGCCACTCAGGACTGACCAGCACAGGTAGGGGGAAGTGCAGCTGAGCCCCTGCTGCTCCGGCTGGGCTCGTCCCATCCTGAGCAGCACATGACTCCACTGCCACCTCTCTTCCCTGGTGCTGACTGGGCTGGAGCTGTGGCCCAGCTGCTGTTTCTCCCTCCCCAGTGTCGGCCCAGCCAGACCCCACACAGCCTGAGCGGCATGGCATGGCGCGGGGAAAGCCTGCCCAGCAGCCACTTTCCCTGGCTTACCTGCAGGGCAGGGCCCTTTCTAGTCCCATGCAGCAAAGCAGAACCCAGCCCAGACACTGTTTCCCTACATCGGCGCCACAGGTTCTGGCCCAGCACCCCTGCCCCTCTCAAGCAGCAAACGTGGCCTGAGCCAGGGGTGGGGTGAGGCGAGGCTACCTGGGTCAGGCTGAGGTCAGAGTTGGTTACCTGGCAGCCAGAACCCAAGGAAACAGCCTGAGGGGCTGGTGCTGCTGGAGGCTTTTAGAGAGGCAGCCGCCATTACCTGGGTTTTGAAGGGGGTCTGTGGGCCAGAGAGAAGTGCTTGGTGGGCCAGATCCAGCCCACGGGCCATATTTTGCCCACCCCACTATAGAATGTATGTGCTACACTATTCATTTTTAGATGTGTAGTCTTGCACTTGGTTGTGTTCAAAATAATAAATTTTGTTTCATTGGGTTGTGCTTACAACTGATGTAGGTTATTTCGACTCCCCTTTCTTCTTCATTATTAACCACTCTACCAATCTTTCCATCATCCATAGATTGTTAGCAGTGATTTTAATTTTCAGATAATTGCTAAAAAACATGAAATATAGTGACAGGCCCTACCTAGATCAAATGCCTATAGAATCCTATTTGTGAAAAACCATGAATCTCTTCCCAGAGATGTGGGATTGCTTTAAATATTTTGGGGACAAGTTACTCAGCATGTTTAAAATTAGGACACAGACCTTGAACTTGCCTTGATACTTGGGGGGGAATCCAGCATGGCAGGTAAGAAAAGAATTGCCTTATTCTGTTGCAAGAACTATTTTTGTGATTACTGTAAATAGATAAATGCATTTTTAGGGGCTATAGTCTTTTTTCCTTGTTCTTACTAAAAGTTATCAATATAAAAGATAAAATTTTAATACATTGGTACACATGGAAATAGAACAACCTGTACTATATTTTGGTTCTCAGATTAAGCATTGCTGTGTGAAAGCAAGGGAAATGCAGTAAAAACAAACAAACAACCCACACACAGTATCTCAGTTTTGCATTTTCATACGAACTTGAAATTCAGCTGTTTGCTGCAGGGCAAAGAAAAGACAGATTTGAGAAATGAGTCAAAGATGGCTGGGACTGTGGGCACAGATTAAGTTTAGAGAAGCAGAATTAAATTTGGTCAGGGAGATGGAAGACTCAAAGCAGGGAGACATATAGGTAAGAAATCTGGTTAAAAATCACAGGACTTCTGCTAGAAGCATTTTACAGCATGGGAGCAGGAGAGGAAGTGGATATTGGCAGCAAGCTTCAGTGTTGGGTGGGTCTCTCAATGAGCAAAAGGGGAAAGAAGTCAAGAGTGGATAAAAAAAAAAAGTCTAACACTAGAGAGAGCTCTTCACAAGTATCCGCAAAACTAATACACTAATCTCCTTTAAAATCCTATGTAAAAAAACTCTCCTTTCCACAGTGCCTACCAAAAATAATAGCTATTCTGCTGGGGAGCTTTATAGTCTGCTGCCTGTCATGTTGACATTGTTTCCTTGTACTCTTCCACCTGTTATTCAGTACCCACCTGACAGATCTTGTTTTACATTTAGACTATAGATCTTGTTTTACATTTAGAGTTCTTCTCTCTTTATAGCAGAAACCATATTTTCATTCTTTGTCTGTACAACATCTAGTAAATGGAATCTTATGCATGATTAGGGCTCCTAGGCACTTTGACAATGCAAATAAACAACATTTAAAACATTTTTAAAGGTTTCCTATATTGATGATGAGTCAGGGAAAGTCTGAAATTTCTCCACAGTAAACAGTTTGTCATAAAACCAGGAACACACAAACCAATCAATAAGCACCTTACATGTTTTTATCACTTGTGAAGGCAGGACCCCTGCTGGTTGATCTGTAAAACATCCATGTGGCTAGGTTTGAAGGAAGTCAGTAATTAGACTCTCCTGAGTGGATGAATTGATACTACTGCTTCAAGCAGCAAACATCAAAGAAAGAATGTGGAGATTACAAGAAAGAAGATGTATAACTTCTTTTTCTAAGCCTCATGATATTCTTGTGTGTCAAAGGTTTCTTAATAAAGTTACCGTGTGTGTTTCTTGGTACAAGCTTAGGACGTGGCTTCTATATGATAACGGGCATTTAGCTCAAGATGTAATTTTGCAAAGTCAGACATAGCCTTCACCTGTTGCTTAGAGAGAAAGTGCAGAGGTAAAAGCAATATCCACTCCAGTAAGTGGGCTGATCCTGTCTTTTTTTGTAGACTGTACCTGTTCATGCTAACCTACTGATAAAAAGACAAAGAATGTTCATTCCAAGGCAGGAAGCTTCTGTACAACTCATTAACCTGTGTTATATCTGCCTGGTTTTCATATACAGACAAAGCTTGTAAACCAAAGCAGTAATAGCTGCACAAAGAAAGCCATTTACAGTACACAACAGGAAGTTTTATTGATCCTACAGAACCCAGGAACTATTCTATATATTCTCAAATGCCACCTGCTGGTACCTGACCTATTAACTATTTGTTTCTCTCTCTCATAAACACACTTCAAAGTAATTTGACAATCAGCTTTAAAAATGGTAGTACTGTGGTCAACATTCATCTTAACGTCTCAATTATGTACCTTCTCTCCCACATAAAAATCACATATTAAAAATATCACTATTAAAAAAAAGGAGTAGTCATATCATTAGGAGGTATCACTAGAAACAGACTAGAGTTAACGGCTTAAATAGTCATGTTAAAAAAAAGAAAAAAAAAAAAGAGTCACTAATATGCACCTCTCTGATGGCGCAATTGGCATGTAAGTACAATACAGCTCTATGAAATCCCCTACACTGGGAGGAGAAAGCCAATTTAGAGATCTTTATCCTACCCAGCATTACCTTCTGTAGGGCCTTGTCTTGCAGAATAAGTGTGGCCAGAATGCCACCGCACTCACATTTTTCTCAAGGTCTACTGCCCCACTTCTGCCCTCAGTCAGTTCCTGTGTTGGTGCTCTGCTAAAAAGTGGATGGGCAGGTGGATGCCCAGGGAGAGCCACACTTTGCAGCCCAGCTTACCCCCTCTACTTCCTATGCTCCTGGGGTTGGTCATCGGAGTAAGACCCTGCAAGATCAGCCTCAGCAGTCTGAGCTGGCCTTGCGCCCTAAGATACAGACTAGGTGGTGGCAGGGGGTAGACAGTGGAAAGAGCAGGGCACAGAAGGGTGAAGTCCTGTGCCCACTATCATTAAGTAGCTCCAGCTAGATCAGTAATTGTCAACTTTTTTAGCCTCAGGGCCCCCCTCCATATCTTTTGAATGTTGCTTTTAGTGATTTTCACTTGGAATACTGCAACATTCAGAGACGTTGTAGAGGAGGCCTTGAGGCAAAAAAAGGTTGAAGCCCACTGGCATAGAGACTAATCTTTTGCTTAAAGAAAGATTTATTTGGTATCATTTTCAAAAGTACATCATCTCAGCATTGGTACAATTTCCTTGCAGAAGAATAGAATATGTTATGTGTTCTGGGGACAGAGACACAGAGACACAGACTGCTGGACAAGTTGACAGTGAGAACTGGATTATATTTGCATTTAGGGATTCAGTGTCATCTGAAAAATATGATCTAGAGCAGTGCAGGGTCAACCATTTTGGCAGGCATGTCACAAATTAAACCCCTGTACCCTCCCCGAGTATCCTCCATCTGCTGCTCTGCTTTCTGCCCATCCTGTTGCTGTGCTGTCTACCCCTCCCCCATCTTACATGCTACACACAGAGGCTGCCCATGCCACTTTTGGCACACATGCTGCAGACTGACCATTCCTGATCTAGAAGTAGGAGGGACAGCCAAATATAAATCTATCCAACCATAACTAGCTTTTATTTACCCAAAAAGTAGGTCACTACACTCTTCCCAAAACAGACTCTCCCTTTCTACAAGTCAGTAGGAATGTGTTGAGCCCGTCTCCCCTGGAAGCCACGTGTACATTTGACAGGATTTTCTGAGACACCAGTACTGACCAAGGGCTGCAGCCTGCTGAACTCATTTACACTTAACAAGTTTCAGCAACTATTGTTTTACTAAAGGCACTTCAAATACTTCAGGGATTAGAAAAGTCCAGTGCATAAGAAAGTGATGAAACTCAAATACCAGCAAAGCTGCAGTGCTGCTATAACAAATAAATCTTTGTTCTGGAACTATTCAGCCATTCTGTCCTCCAGCTTTTATGTTTTTCATAAAACTACCTCTGGAATTGAGAGAGATAGTGAATGTAATTATGTGGGCAGAAACATGTACACAAGTTACTGTGAGGTAGAGGGGAGGCTGGTCTTTGCCATGTGCCATCTGCTCTGTGGTGCTTGTCTGGGCACAGTCTTACTCAGTGGGGAATAAAAAAAAAAAAACTTACCCCACATTAGTTTAGCCCTCTTTTGCCCTTGCAAGCCATAACCCGCACTACTCCCATTCAGCCCAAAAAGAGCTCACCCTGGTTTCAGGAAGCATGCTCAAAGCAAGAACTACACTTAGACAACACTCCTGGCCCAGGCACACTTATTTCCCAAATCAGCAGCAGCGTAGCCATGTTAGCATGTCACTGTAGGTGGGCTAATTAGCACTGAGAAGCAGGGCTAACTGGGCCCCACAGTGCACCACACAAATATGCTTCCAGTTCAGGAAATGGGACAATTCTGCAAAGCATAACTAGGAAGGGATGAATAGGGCACCAGCTCCAGCCACCGACTAGGTAGGGGCATCAAAATGTTTCCTACGAGACTTTGCCACAGTAAGGACAGTCCAGTAACTCCATAGATGGAGTGAGGCGGGAGGGACGCAAGCAAAAACAGGGTTCCAGCAGCTGCTCCCAGGGAGCCCACACCATGAGTCTGCTGCTGCCCCAGGCAATACAGTTACAGCGGCAACAGTGACAACAGTAGCAACTGCCTTCACTCTGAGGGAGTCGCAGCCCAGGGGATCAGGAACAGACAAGGTCAAGAATCAATTGTTGCAACCAGAGTCAAGAAGCAAGAGCAGGCAGGTCAGAATCAGTTTTGACTGAGACATAGGCAACCAGGGTCTGACACTAGAACAGCTCACAATGCAGGAGATCAGGAACAGGTAGGTCAGAAGACCAAGGTCAATTACAGACCAGGACCATAGGTAGAACTACAAGCCAGGAAGAACAACGAACAAGGGACTGGGGTCCACACCAGTCAGTAGCCAGGACATCTGGAGCAGGCAGTTACCGCTACACAGGACTAGTCAGTAAGTAGTGGATCAGGAGTAGGCAGATCAGTGTCAGGGATGTGACCAGGACATAGGCAGCTGGAGTAGATAAGACCTCCCTTCCCATCACCGCCATTCCACCGCAGTCGCTGAATGAGCTAGCAATGTCTTTGCAGTTGTGCCCTTAGTAAGCAGCCTTGTACATCATATAGCTCTAGCATTCACACTGCCTTTGGTATGGTGTGACTGTTTCCCAGTCACTTTCATGTAAACAATTGCTGGGATTTGGCACAGGAATGCTATGCAATTACAAGGGGCAGAAAGGTAGTATGTACAGCTGTGGATGGGAAGGTGGTGGATCCTGCAACCATCTCTTTAGTAAGATGTGGTCTGCTGTACAAAGAGTGTTCAAGAACCTCTCTCCTAGAGCTTTCCCTCATCATTGTTTCTGCTCCAAAATGAATTCTTTTCCACAGGCAAGACTACCCAAATGGCTGACATAATTCTGTCAATTTCAGTCGATTCAGTGATAACATGATTTCTGGCAAGAGAGATATCTTAATATGAGGTCATTGCTTCTATCACTACCAAGGCAAAAAAACTTCTAAAGTGGATGACCCAGTTTCATGGTAACAGATGGATCAGTCTAAGGTGTACTTGCCAGCTGACTAGCAAGAGACTTGGTTTTAAATGAAAGTGTTCATCGTTTGCTGCATATGATTTGACAGATAACATTCCCCTTGACAAAATAAAGCATGAGCTGGCCTCAACAACTGTTTCCTGACCATCTCTCCAAAAACTGATGAAGAACATCTCATTCCACACCAACTATAGGATAGGAGCTGGCAATATAGGAACACACCTGTCAAGGGTACAACTGGGATGTAGGTGGTTGGGGCTTGACCCTAGAGCAGGGGTCGGCAATGTATGCCAGAGCATGCTACATGAGGCCATTTTACTCAGCACGCAGACAGCTGCCACCAGCCACAGATCCCCAGCTGGTTGCAGTAGGTGGCTAGGAGGCTGCGAGCCCTGCTGCAAACAGCCCAGGCTCCATGGCAGGCAGCAGCCACCCAGAGCCCAAGCCAAGAGGCTGCAAATGGTGCACCAGGGTCTGGCACTCCAGCCAAGCTCCATGGCTGATGGTGGCTGCACATGCACCTTAGGGAGGCACAGTGGAAATGGGGCCAGGGTCAGCAAAGCCCCAGCCCCTTCCCTGCCATGCTCCCCAAGGCACATGTGCAGCCACTACTGGCAACAAGCTGGGCCAGGGTTCCAGACCAGCCTGTTCCACAAGGCTGCAAACAGCTACACTAGGGTCTGGAGCCCCAGCTCAGTTCACTGCTGACAGCAGCTACACACATCTCAGGAAGAAAGGTGAGGAAGAGGCCTGGGGCTGTGCTACTACAAAAAGATTGTGCCCCTCAACTCTCCTCACCCCACCATCCACCCCTGGCATGCCAACATCTTCCAAGCCCAGGTTGCAGGGGTTTTTGGCACTTGGCCCAAGAACATTGCTGACCCCTGCCTTAGAGGGTCACAACCAAGGGAATCAGGAACAGACAAGGTCAAGAATCAGTTGTTCCAACCAAAGTCAAGAAGCAAGAGCAGGCAGGTCAGCATCAGTCCTATGATTGGGACATGGGCAACCAGGGACTGACCCTATAGGGGTTCACAATGCAGGTAGGTCAGGAGGCCAAGGTCTGTAACAGGACCAGGACCATAGGTGGTCACTGTGGGTAGAACTACAAGCCAGGAAGAATAAGGAACAAGAGACACGGGTCCAGACCAGAGTCAGTAGCCAGGGCATCTACAGCAGGCAGTTACAGCTATATAGGACCAGGACATGGGCAAAATCACCAAGCCAAGCCACATGCCAGGAGTTGGCTGTTCAAGGACAAAGGTCTAAATTCTGGGAGCACAAGGGGTTGAGAAGCCAGCAAGGCGGTTTGGAAGCACAAGGCCACCACCAGCAACAAGGATGAAGCTAGGAAGCCAACATACAGGACCCAGGGGACAGGGAACTAGGCAAAAAACAGGCAGGACCTAGGATACTAGGAACAAACAAGCATATACCAGGAACTAGGAATCAAAAAAAGGTAGGAACCAGAGAACTTGACTCCATTACACCCTGGAAACTGGGAGCACCAGCTGATCAGGGCTGGGGCTCAGAATCAAGGGTTCCATACACCCTGGAGGCTGGGAGCATAGATCATCTGATTGGGGCTCCCAGCCTCTGTCTGGGATGTAATGGAGTCAGAGTCAAGGTCACTCATGAGCTCCTGAGGCAAGGAGCCCCAATGAGCTGATACCTGGCCTATGTGCAATTTAAAGGCACATTGGGAACCAGCCACAAAGTTATTCCACATATTTTGTGGAATAACTTTGTGGCTTATTCCTTTTTTTAATCACACCATTAATTGTATTAGCACGTGGCCAGGTTACTACTAAAGATGTGATTATCCGACATCCTTGAAGAGATCAAGGCATTCCGGGGTGCCACATCACCCTAGTTAAAAATACTGGCTTAGAAGCAGGCTGCCATGCCCATGTAGGAAACAGGGGTCAGCTGGGGGCCACTTCTTAGGCCTCTAGAACAAAGGCCCACTCTGGTAACCAGGGCCAGCTGGGGACCATTTAGCTTGCTTTGACTCAGCACAGTCTTTTCCCTCAGTCCAGCTGGTGGGAGTGACAGGACAGGAAGTAGGTGGAGGCAGTACTTGAACAACACCATTGGCCATGGATTCCAGGCTTATCTCAGAAACTCAGGCAAATGTTGCAAAGTGTAGTCTTGAGATCCTTCTCATCTGCTATGGAACAACAACAGGAACCATGACTGACGCTATCTATTCATCTGTTCTCATTGCCCAGAGAGTTTAAACATGGAAAATCTGTGCTGCTCAAGGTCCATTCACTCCAAGTGCTCAGAGCCAGCAGCTCTGACTCTTTCTCTTTCCAGAGCAATTGTTATTACAGTCCTACAAAACTATTGTTTACTTATAATCTAGATAGAATACCTTATACTGACATGGTCATAGCCATCTGTAACATACTGCTCATTTATGTAGCATACTTCTATCTATTCATCCTTTATGTATCATATGAAATGTCACTCTCAGGCCCTTTTCATCTATTCATCCTTTAGGTATCATATGAAATAATCAGTGCCCTTTTTCTATTCCTAAAGAAAGGAATAGAGCACACAGTGCTGCAGGTATAGGCTCTGTTTCTTTTGCGTGCCAACCCAAAAAAAAGGTTAAACTCATTCAAGATTCCACATGGTCTCATAACTTCTTCATATGTGTGCCATCTTTGGATAAGTGGCCTTTGCGCTATTCAGAGCCAGCATCACAACATGACCCATGAGATGGGTGAAGTTTTTTGTTTTTAAATGAAGTCAATAAGTACCAAGTACACTACTTACGTCATTGTCAAAAAGGAAACAGTTGCCAAACAAACAATTTAGAGAATTCAAAGCTCTAATAGAATTTTGTAAGTTAGCCAAATATGAGCTACAAGTATTACTGTAGACTGAGCAAGAATTCTTAGAATTTCATAAGTCGTAGTAGTTAGCACTGCAAGGCTGAGGAATGTTGAAGACAGTGCCAGGAACTTTTCACCCCTCTGCACATTGCTGGGCCAGTCCCAGGCTTAGTCTTTAAGGATAAATGGTAGCCTTTCCATAATGGGTGTTCCTACCATGCACTGGTCCACAGGCTTAACCCCACACTATGGAGGGCACATTGCACAGAGTCTAAGAATAGTAGCATGCTGTTGATTGACCCTGCTTCCTCTAGAGTCGTGTTTGAGCTATGGGATGCGATCTCTTTTATTAGACCAACCAAGTAATTGAAAAAAAAAGTTTTTAGCAAGCTTTCACCATTCTTCAGGCATAGGGAGTCTCTGCTGTTCTGAGACTTCAGGGAATGAGAGAAGCTAACAGTGTGGCAGGATGTCAGTGAGAATGTAAATAGGTAGAAATTAGGAAAACAATAGGTAAAGCAGGACAGGGAGGAAGAAAAAAAAGTAGGGGGGAAAAAGCCAGAGTAAGAGAGACACTACAGTGGTAGTAATTCAAGGTAGAAGAGAGGCGGTCTGTGAAAGAGGGAATAGCTGGAAATTAGGAAGACAAAGGGCAAAAAGAAGTAGAGA
>NW_017728886.1:159050449-159053908 GCF_001723895.1 Crocodylus porosus
CCAGCAGGTACCTGGTGAATCAGATGGTCAGGCAAGTTGTAATGCGTCATAAATCCAAAATGTTTATATTGAGTCTATAATCTACTGGATACAAAAGATCATGAAGTGAAGTTCGTAGACTCATCTTTGAAAGGTGTTTTGTACATTTCCTTTTGAGGATTAGAACAGAGAAATCAGAGGAAGTGATTGTCTCAATAGAGGTGTGCCCCCACAGGTAGTTGGGTATTCTTATTTCAGAACAGCAGACTCCCTATGCCTGAAGAAGGGCGATTGCACCCAAAAGCTTGCTAAGAACTTTTTCCAACTACTCAGCTGGTCTAATAAAAGATATCACATCTACTCAAAGAACCTTGCCTGCCTATGTTCTTAGACCAACACGGCTACAACCAAAAACCCAGCAGCATGTTTGAGCTACAGCATCTTCAGAACTCTTGCTACATCGGTGTGGCTTAAATGTCACAATTAAGCCATTAATGATTTAGTACATCAGTTCTCTACCTTCTTAAGCTTGAGGTAACCTCCCCCCCACAAAAAGCCAAAAGAGGATGGAGCTAGACTGTTCTCAGTGGTGACAGATGACAGAACAAGGAGCAGGAGTATCAAGTTGCAGCAAGGGAAGTTTAGGTTAGGTAAGGTATTAGGAAGATTAGGAATAATTTTTTTTTTTTTTTTTTTTTTTAAAATGAGAAAAAGGTAGTAAAACACTGGACTAGGTTACACAGATGTTGTGGACTCTCCATCCTTGGAGGTTTTTAAGACCCAGCTGGAAAAAGCCTTGGCTGGGATGATTTATTTGGGAATGGTCCTGCTTTGAGGAGTGGCCTGAATTAGTTGACCTCCTGAGGCCCCTTCCAACCCTAGTTTTCTATGATTCTATTATAGCATGCAAGAATAATGTTATTTGTGTCTTTATATATTACATATAGAAGAGTTGTAAACCAAATCAATTGAATTTCCATAACAAAATCCTAATTATCTAACACAAAAGGAGTGAGAGAGATCAAGCTAGGAATCCAAGTTTGTTCAGGCAAGTCTCTACCAGAGATGATACAAACTGGAACAAGTAATACAGCATCACATGGAATTACATAGATTATAGATGACTTCATGGGTCTTAGAATGGAGCTGAACAAAAAAAAAAAAAATCTGAGTGGTCTTCTAGGAAATTCCTCCAATCTCACAACTGAGAGGAGAAAAAAAAAAAACCCATACAGAAAATATTAGAAGTTGAACCACTGGCTACTCTTGTGGTAAGCCACCCTAAGCCTTTTTTGGGAAGGGCAGCATCAGTCAATGAATCCATATGTATATACATACTGATATGAAGCTGAAGTTTTTTGTGGAACACAGGAGCACATCATATTACTGTATTAATAGGATGACTTGTACATGTAGGAACAATAATCTTCTTGGCTGAAAGCTTCTTAAAGCAAGAATAAATCACAGAGAATAACTAAGAAGGCAGATGCAATACAAACTCAAATGCTGCGTGCAGCAAGAAGAACAAACTGATGTGGTAAATAATGTGAAGAGGGGAAAAAGCCAGGAATGTGATTAACAAGCAAAAGGGATTGGAATTCTTGATGATGTGAAGAAATACCATATCACTGATGTTACTGAAATAAGATAGGATGTTTCCCATGACTGGAATGTTAACATCTCTGGTTATAACCTGTTCAGGAAGGATTGACTGGGTAAAATAAGTAAGCATGTGGAAGCTGTTGTTCTACATGAGAGGTCTCATTTTTAGGCTGCAGGATCCTGGAATGTTTAGCAATCAACACACTGACTAAGAAAGGAAATACATGCCAGTTTTGTGAATGGGGGCATGGTTAAAGCCGAGTCACAAATCTGGAGAGCAGGGCTTGAGCAGCATCAAGTACAAAATCAAAAACCAGGAAGCCTGGCCAGGTCAGTAGCTAAGGGCAAGATAAAAGTCATGGCCCTAAATCTATAGCTAGAAGTCAAAAGCCAAAATTAGAAGCCATGACGAGTGAGGGGCTAGACAAAAGCAGGTACCAGGAGCAGGCCAGCAAGAAGCCAGGCTGAAGCAGAAAATAAACAAGGCAATTAGCTCTACCTTGCTCTCTAAAGGTTAATGAAGCATTGAGCAGCCTACAACTTCTTGTGAGAGCACTGGGCTGTATCCTAAGGTTTTGGCAGCAAGTGGTCAGTAAAAATAATCAGGCCATACCCAACTACGTGTCAGCAAGTCTTTGCAGGCCCCTAAAAAGTTCTGACAATGAGATGACTTCAACTCATTAAGCATCTGTCTTTAAGACGTGGAAACAAAAATTGTTTGTTATGAGTGTAAAATATATAGTGCAGATCTCTTGCAGCCTGTAGCAACCATCAGTTTTTCTAAAAAACAAAGTACAGCATCTAACATGAAGTGGGCCTACTTTGGACCTCTTCATAAACAGAAAAGATGAATTAAATCAGTGGGCTGGAAGTTGGTATTCTTGCTTATTAATCACCAAGTGATTACATTCAATACAGTGATTACATTCAATATAGGCAAACAAAAAACTTCATACATACATAGGGATTCAAAGAAGCTGATTGCCCAATGTCAAGCAAAACATTTAGACAAAACTATGTGAATGAAAATCGGGGATTTAACAGTTTTTACATGGACAAAAAGTTACGATTCCACAGTCAAGAAGGCAGAAAACTTTGACTTAAACCATTGCATAGTAGTCAGAAGCAATTCAAATTTAAAAAATAAGAAGTAATAAATAACAAAACAGAAAAAGGGAAGTGGAGAACAATTTACATGAAATTGTGAACTGTAGAAAAATCCAAAGGAAAAAAAAAAATCTATGGATTTCAGAGCTCAGAACAATCAGGGGAAGGTATTTAATTATATAAGAAACAAACAAAAACTAGGAATGGTATAGGCCTGTTAGTAGACAGAAATGATGAAAACTAACAAACAAATCTGGTTTAATTATTGTATGTGGTGAAGGCAAGTGCATATATGAAATACATTTAGACTTCAACAAAGCTGTTGATTTATATGCTGCATGACATCCACCTAAGAAACAGCTCTATGAAGTATCATCAACAGATATATTAAACAACCTAAGAACACACTAAACTGACAAATTTCAGAAAGCAGCCAGCCATGAGAAAAATCTCATTGAGCATGTCACTACAGGGGTAGGAGTGGGGAGCTCTAAATGGTTATTACCAGGTCTGATGCTAGTCAATATTTTCATCACTATGGAAGTAAATCCGAAAAAGTCACTTCTGATAAAATTTATGGATAACACTCCGTGACTATCACTATTGGAGCCTTTCTAGGAGCAACTCCGCCCTCCTGTTATTGGCCAACCACCTGCTTACTCTCTGCCATGCCTTGATCTTAATTGATTAATCGCATCAATCAATTAGCAGGAAGCTGCACATTTTGTGTGTCCCGGTGCCAGGGGCGGTACTTGTGGCTCCTTTTCCTCC
>NW_017728886.1:159054423-159073585 GCF_001723895.1 Crocodylus porosus
GGCTCCCCGCCGCCGCCCCCACTCTGGGGCTCCCTGCCGCCCCACACCCAAACACTGCACCCTCTCTGGCACCAAGGTCCCTATGCTACCGTGGAACTCCTATGAGGCCTCCTCCAACCCCTAATAGCCTCACCCGGTACCCCAGTAAACAGTAAACACAAGAACACAAAACCCCTGGGCTACAACATAAAAGCTAGACTGCCCAATCAAACAATATTCAATCCCTACCAGAGAGAGAGCACTCCAACCCCAGCAGCAACCAGGGGATGTTCCCACCATCAGAGTTCTCCCCTTCATCTGTACTAGCCAAGTTCCTCCCACCTCAGTCACCAGAGGGGAACTGTCTTCCTGCCTTGGCATAAGAAGGGCTAAGCCCTGCCCCTTCCTGTCAGCTGGTTTCACTGGTTGCCCTAGCAACCAGCATCTGCGGCAGCTAAGCCTCCCTCTTCTCACCACTAGGGGTGTCTCCCACTGCTTTCAGGTGCAGGGCACCTAAGTGGTCTGCGACACACACGGATCAGCAGAATGGTAAATAATGAGGATAGGGCAATCACAGGACTGGGATTGCTTAGTGACCTGGGCCCATTCAAGCTGCAATTTTAAAAAGCCAAATGTATACCTTTATACACAGAAACAAGGAAATGATATCATTCATTGCCAGTGAAAAGAATCCAAGGGTCAGAGTCAACATGCAACTGAACATGAGCTTCTTGTGCTGTGCTGTGCTGTGGGAAAAAGGCTAAATATTGTCTTTGAATTTATAAGTATAGGAGTGGGGAGCGGGGGGAAGTGATTGGTGAGACCGATACAGGTACATCTTGCAGTTCTTCTGCTGCATTTCAAAATAAGGATGCTTAAGATCTGGAGAGGTGCCAAAGAAGAGTAACAAAAATGATATGAAGGCTTGAAAAATTGCCTAACAGTAGGAAACTTAAGGATTTTAATCTATTTATCTTATCTAAAAAAAATTGAGCAGTGGCTCTACTACAGTGTATATGTACCTTTATAAAAAAGGAAATACTTAGGGTCTCTTGAATCCAGCACAAAAAGGTATAAAAATCAGTGGCTAAAAGCTAAAACCAGAGAAACTGAAAATGGAAATTAGGCACACATATTAAGAGGCTGATTAACTAGTGAGACAGGCTAGTAAGGGAAGTGGTAGACTGTCCATCTCTTTCTGTCTTCAGAGCAAGACTGGATGCCTTTCTGGAAGATATGCTTTAGCCAGACAGGTTAAGTTTTAGTCAGACACAAGCTATCTGGCTCAGTATAATGGTAACTGAGTGAAATATAAGGGCCTGTGATACACAGGAGGTCAAATTCAATCTTTTATTTTAAACTCTTTGAATCTACGGAAAGATATAAATTAGGTTCTACAAACAATTGCCCTTAAGGGACTTTTTGGAGGGAGTGAAGTTGGGTATAAATTAGTCCATTTTGGAATTCAGTTCTTTAACAAATGTAGAATAGTATTAGATTAAAATAAGATGTGGGAGGGTGAATGCTACTTTTCCTCTATACCAGTATTAAATACATGGAAGGAATCAAAGGAAAAACACTAAATCAACAAAAAACAGTCACGTCTTTCAAGGCAAAACTCTTTCTATCCCCAGTTCCCTCCAAGCCCTGGCATTCTGCTTGTACACCAAAGTTCAAGAGTCTGTTTAAATTCCCAAGCTGTTGACTGTATCAACGATACACCTCAAGGCATGCACCAAACCCTTCCTAAACCTAGCAGTTCTTGTTTAAACAGAACACAAGGAAATTGAAAGAAAAACTCAAGAAAAAAATCCGGCTGAGAAAGTTTCTTAGCTAGCAATACACTCACTTCATTCTATTCAAATCAGACATTCTCCTCTCATTTGTTTTGTTCAAAATGAAAAGGTTAAAGACTTTGTTTTCATTGGATTCAATTAATTTGCTGTGTAGGAGGTAATATGTTTAATTTTAATGTCTTGAGATGCCTTGGAGTGAGAAGGCATTATAAACATCTAAGTTATTTTTACAGTTCCAGTGAGCAGCTAAATGACTCTTTCAAGCAGAACTTCATTTCTGTGGACTCAGTACTTTAATTACTAAAGAAGCAAAGTATATTACAAATGTATGAATGTACGTTGCTAGCATCTCAGTGAATTCCATGTTCAGAAAGTTAGACTTTCATATATGTGCTAGCATGACTAAGTTATCACAACCAAGGTAAGAAAGCTTTAATGTATCACATTATCTGTTTTGTTGTAACAAGCAGGTTCCAAACGCACAGAAGGACAACCACTGTCTTAAAGCACAAAATCTACCCCCAAAAGTGCATAGAAGAATGGATAGAACATTCAATTAAGCTGCAAGAACCTTGTTTGTGTCTTTTTTGTATTTATATTTTAGTGGGTGAATCAGCGATAAGGTAAAAGAGGGAGAGAAAAAGCAGGCATTAATGGAAATGGACAGTGTTGAAATAAAGCATTATGACACACATGAATTGGAAAAATGAGCCCTAGCTGCCGTGGGACACATCTAGACTAGAGGATGTAGAACAAAATGCAGCACTTGCTGCTGTTTATGACGCTATACTTCAGTCAGCCGTACGCAAACCTCATAAATGCCCTAGCAAAAAGGACTTGAAGCAGGGACAGGCAATTATTTCGGGCAGAGGGCCGCTTACTGAGTTTTGGCAAGCCATCGAGGGCAGCGTGACAGGCAGCCAGGGGCAGATAAATATTAATTTTCTAAATTTTTTAGAGGCCCCATAGGACAGATAGAATGGTCTGGCGGGCCACATCTGGCCCGAGGGCTGCATTTTGCCCACCCCTGACTTAAAGCTACCATAGGTTCTCTTTCATTTACTACAGGATAAAAGTGTGCACACAGACAGTTACTGCAGAAGAGGAGCAGGTAGAAAATCCCTGCTCCTTTCACCTCATTGTACTGTAACTAGTTTTTTATGGTCACTTGTTAACTCATCTGAACCGTTTCTGAAGTTTCTGTGTTTCCCAAGGTCTTGTATCTGTCACACAGGCTTAGAAAATTCATACCCCTAATCCTGATGAACATCCATGAAAAAATAGGGAAGGACATTAGGTTTAAAATGGGGCTGTACCCCATGGATATCCTAAGATCTATTGGAAGGGGGCAGAGTGGTTCTGTACGCCTTGCAACCATTACCACAGTCCATCTCCCCTGCTGCCTGCACAGCATCCAGCAAGCTTTGCAGAAAAGGACGATATTATGCACAACCTTTGTGTTTCCCACTGCTGCACCACCACTCACATTCTCAGCAGTCAATTAATTGTCATTAGTCACAACTGTAATAAACATGAGTAAAGGACCAATGAAAACAGAACAACATTGCACTAGGCTAGAGTAATGAGACTGACATAGGAGAGGGGAAAAGCAGGGCATACTATCAAGGTGAGCATTGTGATGGCAACAAACAGCATAATAGTTTCTTGATATGGGGGGGTGTTAGGGAGGGAGGGAGTATTTGTTAGGAAGGGATTAGTTCAATGGAAAGAAAAGGGCAGGAAAAAGTCAGTGAAAAGCAAATTGGCACAGAGCTGTTTGGTGTCAGTGGACTCTGGATTATGGGCCCTGATCAAGGCATGTAAAAATGAAGCTGAACTGAAGAAACCATGAGGGAGAGAGAAGCGGGGACTGGGACAAACAGCCAAATCAGTCAAGGGCAGAGGAAGTCCAGTCAAAACTGCTGCACATTCCCCGAATGCCCGAAGGGCCCAGCCTTGACTGGTTCTGCAGTTGCTCCTACTGGCTAAGTCCTGGTTTGTTCCTGTGGGCATTTTTTCTCTCCAAGGTCACCCAGTGGGTAAGGGGGAGGAAAGAGACTGGTAGTCCTGGTCTCTCCAGGTCAGAGGGGTCATCCCTGGGCAGTTCTGATCCACAGCCCCATTATACCTCTGCCACCAGTGCTGTTAAGCTCTCCCTTTGTGCCACAAGAATGCTGCTACTCAGCCTGTGCAGCATTAGCCAGTGTCTCTGGCTGTCAGGAATCCAGAGAAAAGCTTATGTAGTTCAGTGGTTGCTGTGCAGACTTCAGCAAATGTTGCGACGTGAGGCTGCTTACTCTATCTCATAGCCTCAGGAATTTTGGTTGTGTTGTTTGCAGTTTTCCTTACGGCCACTAGACTCCACTGTTCTGCTTAGAGTCTTCTCATTGCTGCTACTTAGCATAAGTGCTGAGGGCCAGCAGTTTCCAGCAGGAAAGGACTAGCAGAACGTGGAAGGAACTGGCCCTGCAGATCCGTGAAAGGAGCAACTGCTTTCAGTTCCCTATTCCCGCATTGTGGTATAATGTGGGAGGAATATTTCAGATAGAAAAAAAAACAAAGCCCGTGTGACATTATGTCACTTACCACATTTCTGAAGATGCTTGCATGCTACAGCAATGAAGGCTACATAGGAACCCAAATAAAATAGAACAGTGGTGCTCACTCTTTCCAGCCTATGGGCCAAGTTTGCAGATCAGATCCCACACACAGATGTGATCCCACATACTGGATCCAGCGTGCAAGATGGGCCATATGGGGTGCCAGGCCAGTGCACTGGTCTGAACATTGTGCACCAGATTCAACTACAAAGTAACCCTGTGTGCTGGCTCCACTGCAAACTGGTGATCCAGCATCAGGGCCATGCTATCATTCCTGCAAAGCTCCCCAAGGGTCTGGAAACTGGGCAGCAGGTGTTACCAGATTTGCCTATCACTTTGGCGTGTACTTATTTATTAGGGATAAGTTTCTAGGGTCTTTGTAATTCTATCAATGTGCTGCTTGTGTACTTGTGTTTCTATACAGAGCTGTATATCTCCCTTCTGCAAGTCCTTACCCCCAGTGAAGCTATCTTGCAGGATTCAGTTTCAATGGGGCTGGGTTCCTCCAGTCACCAAATCAGTCATACACACAAACACACAGAGATTAACGTGACACACCTGACCCAGCTGGGTTGATCAGCATGGAGAGGCTGACACCCTCATATGCCAAGAATCAGTTAATCAGAGCAACAATAAACTGCAATCAGACAAGCACACAGGTAAAACAGAATACCTCTGAATCTGTCTGTGACACCCGCATGGGCCACCATTCAGTTCATTAGGGCACGTCTGAGCCAAACTGGGTCAATCAGCCTGTACAAGCTGATCCCCTTATGTGTTTCAAACTCAGCACGTTTCAATCTTTAGCCTCTTGATGAGCAGTCCCCACAGTATTTTGGGGCTTCACAGGGATCTTTAGTTTAGGTAAAAGAAGGGTTGCTGCAGAGCAAGTGGGGAAGGAGAAGCAGAGAAGGAAAAATATACCCAGTTACTACCAGTTTGACTATAAAAGTTATTTATTGCTAAGTATATGAAATCTATGGTACTAGTAGTACGAGACATGCAAAGGAAAACAAACGCAAACAATTACAATGCTACTCTAGGAAACTTAGCTCAAGCTTAACTAATACAGTTCAGGTTCAGAAATCTATGCCTACAGAGAAAAGATTTCATAGACATTAGAGCTGGAAGGGACCTTGGAAGATCATCGAGTCCAGCCCCCAGCCCAAAGGGCAGGAAGTCAGCTGAGGTCATAGGATCAAGAGAGAGAGAGAGAGAGAGGGAGAGCTGGGATCTCACCAATTCAAGGCACTTGGGTTCCAGTGCTGACAAGTAAAGTTCTTAGCACAATCCTTGAAGGGAGATGCAATCTGTTCCTTCCAGCTTCTCAGGAACAACAGCGGATGGTGTCAGAGAGACTTCTCCTCTTGAAGCATACTTCGCTGCCTTTTTTTTTTTAAACAGATTTTTATACCCTCAGTTCATTTTTTAATAGTGTAAATAATTGTTTTTTCTATTGACAAGGGGTTATCCAGTTTGGAACATTTCAAGAAACTGATTAACAACCACGAAAAACATAAGTTTTTAAGGAGTAACCAGACACTTAGGAGCCAGCTTGAAATTCCTATGGATAGCAGATATACTGGATGGGATACCTCATTGTTTCTTCAGAAACAATAGATAGCTTGCAGCATCAGGGTTTTGTATTTCTGTGTTGTGAACAAGCCTCAGCTTAGCATGACTTTTCATAACTTTTGTGAGGAGGACTTCCACCAGTTATCCTGGGAAAAGTATGACAACATTTGTGGTCAGGGCTCCAAGGGGCTGGATGCTGTGATGAACACTTTACCATTGTTTAAATGTTGCCCATACCCCCTCTGACTCTATAGATAAAATATTTCTAACCAAGCCAAAACTGTGAATGTGATATTAATGGATATTATTTTATACATTTAACATGCTATGGAGAAAGAAGAGTAAGTAGCAGATAAATATTACCTCACTTTAGAGAAATTCACTGACATGAAAGTTTGTGAAACCAAATAAAAAACTTAGAGTGCAAGAGTGTCTATTAACAAGACTCAAATTCAAAATGTTGTGAAATCCTGACATGAACCTAACAAAAATACGTTCACAATTTCTGTTCACAATTTATTTAATATTGGGAATACAAGCAAGTGAGATGGAAAAGTAAACAAGCAATTAATTTCCAGAAACTGTAGTGACAATACAGGTCAAGCTACAAAACAACAGAAATGAAAAAAGACCTCATAACCCACAAGGAAACCTGTTATAGCATACCCCTAGCCAAGTCAATATGCTTCTCAGAGGAAAACTTGTTATTAGGTGGTTAATTACTGGTAATAATAACAAACCTACCTATTTACCTGTCAGAGTATTATAAAGATGGGGCTCAGCATATCACCTCAACTGATAGCAAATATAATTTGTTGTTCCATGTACATACACAACAACAGTACAGTACAAGCTCTCTTACTGAAGTAATAAATACTAACAAATATAAAACCTTCACATAGATATACTGAAAGCTTCCACCTCAGAGCCTCTTCTACACACAGCTCTACATTTCCCATGGTTACTGGGAGAACAGGTTAGACAAATATTATTCTATAAATATACATAATCCAGTTGAAAGAGGTATTAGTAGAGAGTTCTCTGTAGAGGTTCTTTGCAAATCTGTCCTAAGACTATCTAGGTTTGAAGAAAAAAGGGCTCAAGAGGCTGGAGTGAATTGGAGAGAACGCTCAGCAAAGATACCCAAAAAATGCTGCATAATGAAATCATCTGAAAAGGATAGTAACAAAGAAGAACACTTGAGCTTAAGATCTTCCTGCTACATTCACTCACATACACTAAAAACACAAATTTTATTCAGTGGATAAATATACAAAGGACACTGACCTTCCTCCTACCAAGTCTGATTGAATTCAAATATCATAACCATGATTCCTCCTGAGTAAGCCAGCTATCCAACTAAAGAACATTAAATCTAGTTCATACAAAGGTAGAAGCCCTGTAACTATAGCAAAGGCACCACATTAGTAACAAAAAAGCAAGCTTCCTTATACATCCCACCAACATGCCATAATCAGTACACAGAGAAATCATGAGTTAGTCAAGTGACACTCAGCCCATGCTGCTCCTCACAGAAAATGCTATCAATTGACAACATTCAGTGTTTCCCTACTGTAATAATAAAACTGAGTAAACAGCGAGTTAGTCATACTTGGCCATTTTTTGCAATTAACTCATGTACTGTCATTTTTTCTTTTAAACTGGAGCATGTCTGCACATGCCATTGTAGTTCTTTGGCTAACGCTTACTGCTTGTGCTACTGAGTCTGCCAAGACTGTCACTGAACCAGATCCACACATCCACTCAGGTTAGAAACGCCTAACTCTTAGGTACCCTGTTACTTAAAGGAATCTGCAGATATAAGTTAAGCATCTCTGTCTTTCTCTGTCCTCTCCTTTCTCCAGTGCATGGGGAGTTTGGCACACAAGGAAGAGATCCATAGAAGTTAGCAGGCTGAGCAGGGAGCCATCTAAACCAGTCAACAAGAAATGCTGAGGAAAATGATGGGACCTAAGATCCATTCCTCCTAGGGAGTTAAGTGCCTACCTTTGAGCTGGAGCAACAGGCTACAAAGTCTCTTGCCTCTAAAATATGCCTGTGCACCAGAGCTGGGCCTGTAGCCAACTCTAATCTTCCACCCTTTCAGCTCTAGTCTTTTATCTTTTCAAGCAGACCATCAGTAAGCAGACCTCACATCCTTATAAAAAAGAAAGGAAACATGCCTTATAATACTGCTTTACAAACATACTTTCTTTCATCTAACAAGAGTTATGATTAATATACCATCTTAAATCTGGTGGATAATTGTAACAGGGGCCCCTAACCCCTGTTACTTGAGCAGAGAAGTACATTGCCACAATCAGCAGGCTGTCAGGCATAAGCTGCAGAGCTGAAAGCCTATTGATACTGATGAAGATGCCCTATGCCCTGTTATGTAAGGGACTGGGGTGCATGTGTGACTTGAAGTGGGAGGAGTATATAAATCTAACTCTTGGGATGGAGCCTCAGATTGGATCTTGCTACGCTGTCTGTATGATTAGAGCAGAACCATCAGGAAGACGAGTTGTTTTGGTTTTGTTCGTTTGTATTTGTGTTACATGAGGCCCGCAAGTGGCTTATGGGTAGGGTAACCATGGGCGCTGACAGATGTGCAGCTCCTCGATCTAGCTTGTGGTACTTTACAGAGAGTGCCATGAGTTAGACCAATCCGCCCAGCCCAACAAATATTCACTGTTGGGTCAGATGGATTGCAGATGGAGCTCTAATTTGGAGCCAATCCAGCTGAAGAGCTGCCATGGGTAAGGAAGAGAAACTGCAGACCTGTCCCTTCCCTCCCAACTCCAGTGCTGTCTGTGTGATGGGAGGAGGTAGGAGAAGGGAGGGGAGGGAGCTCAGGCTGAGGCTTGGGGGTGGGTGTTTTAGAGGCAGGAGGCTCCAATCCACCCAACCCCCCTCCAGTGCAGGCTGGGAAAACCCTAGCCTGAGCTCCCCCATCACTCCCCTTCCTACTGTGCAGACAACACCAGAGGTGGGGTGGCTGGGCTGATGCAGCCCAGCCACCTCATCAGACAGAAGTTAATGAGCTGTGTAGCACCTTCATTTAAATCCTTACATAATGAAGGTTAATTTCATAGATTTCATAGACATTTGGGCTGGAAGGGACCCCAGAGGATCATTAAGTCCAGCTCCCTGCCCCAGGGGCAGGAAGTCAGCAGGGATCATAGGATCCCAGCAAGATAAGCATCCAAATGTGTCTTGATTTACTGAATAATCAGGGACTTTTAAAGTGCTATGCAACCATGCACTTCTGCTAGAACACAGCTGCAGAGTAGTTCAAGGAGCTAATTGCACACCAAATTTAACTTCTGTCTGTGTTCCATATGTCCCGATTTAGCAGGGATAGTCCCAGATTTCAGAGGCCAGTCCCAGCCAGCTGTTGAGAATTATAATGGGTGTCCCAGAAGTGCAGAGGCATAGGGTACAGTCTGGCCAGGAGCTGGAGCAGTGCAGGACATAATCTGGCCATGAGTCAGAGCAGTGCAGCGGGCCTTGCAGGCAGGCAGACAGACAGACACCATTACCTGCCTGACATGCTGCCCCATCACCACCCCCTTGTCAAGGGTGGGGTGGGGGACAGTAGTGTCCCAGATTTCTTTATGGTCAGCCTAGCTATGAGGAGGAGGGAGGCCACTAAAGGTGCTGTGTTTGAGTTAGTTGATAAACCACTGTAGATGCCTGGGAAAGGTGCCATGAATGTTGCTAAGTGAGTTTGGAGAGACTAAGGCCCTGGGAGGGCAGAGAGAAAGAGAAACCTAACTGAGGACTGCTAACAAGGGCTAGACAAAGAGCCTTAACACACCAGGCTACCAGAGGCCTCTGCACTTTGTGTGAGCAGGCTTTGTCTAAGGGCACTTAAGGGGAAAGATGCCCTGCTTAGAATTAGAGTGCAAAGATTGAGCCAGAGCAAGGTGGCCTGATGATGAGCAGGGCAGAATGAAATGCCTTTAGATTCACTCCAGTATTCTGAGGACAGTCTCCAGAATTATATTTATTTATCATTTAGGCATGGCAGGCAGGGTCACAGGTACCTTGGAGAGACAGGGTGTGAGAGAAATGGATTAGTGAATCCACTAGAGGGTGCTGCAGCTGCCTTCAGAAGTAGAGTCTTATTACAATACTATACATCAAATCCCCAACTTTTGAGATAGACGGGCTATCAAATAATATGCTCAAAAAAACTGATAATCATCTTTATAACAAATATTAAAAATGAATGTACATCTAGTCAACTCTTAATGGCAAAGTTAAAGAAGTATAAAGAACTAAGAAATTGCTACTGAATATTATTATTGAAACTAAAGTTGGAGAATTCAACAGTAAATGTAAAAGACTATTAGAACTCAAGAGAGAGGCAAAAAAAAATCACCTACAAAGTCAATGGAAACTAGCAGGCCAGCAATAATCAAAAAAGTTAGGGGAAGAAAAAAAATAAAACAACATACAATGGGTTTAACTGACACCATGGTCTAGTTTTCCTTATTTCCAGGATGAGTCTTCAGGATAATTTCAGACTCAGCAGTTACATATTTATTGCTTTATGATGGTCTATAGTTATTTAGGTATCTCTTTTAATCATGTGTCATTATAATTTTGAGACAAGTTAGTACAAATTCTGTTGCCTTGTATGCAACAGAAAAGGAGGTCATGATAGCTGATCCAAAACATTTCTCATGTAAAAAGATGACCACGACAGAAAAAAAGAACAGGTCAACCATATACAAACATGAAATCTATAAAAGCAACTGCATCAGAGAAAAGATGGCCATTTAAACTGTCTGCTTAAACAAGAAAAATCTCATGTTGTCCCTCATGTTAAACCATGAAGGGGGGGGGGGGTGCGAAGGAAAACAAGTTGGTTCTTGTTTAACTTTTAACCACTGAAATAACTAACCCCTTTCTATAATGGAATTTCTTTATAAACATCTTGTTTTTCCATGATTAACTTTCCTCCCCCGCATTTTCTTTCTATCCTACTTTAAAAACATTGTTCTGCTTCAGTTTCCGTAGGAAAAAAATGATAAAAATGTAATAAATTGCATTACAATAAGGCATTAGTAGAAATGCTGAAGCTACCACAAGCTTATTAGGGTTTAGGCTCATTAGCTTTGTAATAGGAAGCAGACAATGTATCCTCTAGATGACACAGTCCTTTTGATGAACATGATTAATGTGCACTACACAGGCACATCAAAAACAGGAGACGGGACAGAAGTGGAGCTCTGGCACTTTCCCCTTACACTCATTCCCTCCACAGCACATAATAGCAATGTGTCTCTTGCATTTGGGAAAGAGAGTTCATTTTCTCTGAACGCTGACAAAGCTTCACTCCCTATCCTTCCCCTAATCAGCGGCCTTCTCTCTTCATGCCTGGCCTTTTATGAACTCTTTACCTTTTACCATTGAAGAACATGTGTTTGTGACATACAAAAACAAGGACATTTCAACAGTGACAGTTTTATGAAAGCAAAGATGAAACCCCAGTATCTTCAGAATTTGTAAAGGCATATGCACCCAATAATGGAAGTAGGCTCAGATCATGAAATGCATTTGTCATTTATTTTCTCCACCACACCTTCTAAATTGCAGAACAAATAAATTAGTTTTCATCTAATCCTTATTCAGCAAAAATTCCTGAATACTTTATCTAAATAAAAACTGAATGAGGAGTTCAGGATTGGTTCTTCAAGGCAGTGCCAGTTTTTAAGCATTTCCCTAATAGGACCCTAATTCTTTTGTACTTACATTAGACAATATATAGTACACAAATATTTTCACTAGGAAAGAAAAAAGCAACTACATGCATAAACACTGTTTAATAAAGGTAAAAGTAACAAAGTCACATTAGACACATGCCAATCACATTCCTGAGGCTCTTAAATTGTCCTATCGGCAAAAACAACATCTACCATCAGTATTTACAACTTCATCATGTTTATTGAAAAACTGATCTCTAAAGAAGAGACACCTCAATATTATTCTGGGCTGGTAGTGTTGCTTGTAATGAAGTCTGCATAACACTTCAAAATGCCAATTTTAAGTTACTGTGCTTGTAACCTTACCGAGAAATTTCCCATGCTGGATATGTGCTTCAGATTGACTTTTTAGTAAAAATATAAAATGAAATAAAAATTGTTCATTCATTTCCAAGGATGCAGCTAGAAAGAAATGCAATAGTTTGCTGAGGTTAAAGAATTCCAGAAAACTTTCTGTGAAAATTCTACCACCCTTGAAAGATACAGCTGAAGTTTGGCAGCAAAGAGCCTTGGGGTCAGGGATAACCTTCATAGCGATCTTAATCATAGAATCATAGGAAAGTAGAGCTGAAAGGGGCCTCATAAGGTCATTTACTCTAGCCCTGGCTCAAGGCAGGATAATCCCTGACTAAACCATTCCAGCCATGTGTCCGTCTGAAATGCTTTTGAAAATGTCTAGGAATAGGGAGTCCACAACTTCTCTTATTAGCCTGTTCCAATATATAACCACAGTTTTTCCCAGTGTAAAAATCCAGCCAAATTTGGCCAAGCTGAAAGCCTTTGGGCAGGGGAGGAAGGGAAGCAAGTGTGCAGATAGCCTGCAGAAATCTGATAGTGCTTTGGAGCTAGGGCTGCCAATGACTGTCATCATTAAGCATGCTCAGCTGCAAGACTGAGCAGGATTTCCCTACAATTCTCTTCTGGACTACCACAACTAAGACAGATACGGAAGCTGCCTAATCTTTATGCAAGAGATAACAAGAGCCAAACCTATGAGGACAACTTGTTGGGACAAAACAAACAAAACAAAACTTGGAACAGGGAAGATACTAGAAGTTAGTAATTGTGTGCGTGGACAGAGGGAGAAGGGTTAGGTCATGCTAGGCCTGTCAGAGGTTCAACTACAATTTGAGATATCTGCTAGCCTCTATCCCCCTTCCCCCATTATAGTCACCCACCACTGGTTACCTTGTAGTCATTAAAGTTATATTTTTCATTTTCTGTTTTGAAATATCACTCTTGCATTTTTTTATAATTCTCACCATTAGCTTTCTAGACAAGCCTCTATCTCATACTATCACTCCCTGTATCTTAGTTCTCCTGTTATTTCTACCACCCACTCTTTACTAAGGGGGTAGTTGCAGGAGTGCCTTTTATAGGATCTTTTTACTTGGCATGCCTCTCTGGGTGTGGCCTTATAAATTAGCTAAAGCTGAGGTGCTGTAGGTCTAAAAGGATGATTATATAAATGGTGTCTCTTTGCTATATCACTAGTAGTTGTGTTAGGTAAGTGCTATGTTCATGTAGTGCTTCTTCTTTAGAAGATAGTACATTTCTCTCTTATTTCTGAACTAGTTTTGATATTATGAAATTATTATAGCTGTAAGTGCAACTTGTTTTACCTGCTATATTAAAATTATTAAACTTTCTACTTATACTTAGCAGAAACTCTTTCTGTATTTAAGCTTTTTTGTGTTAATATTTATTTTTTCACCAAGATACTTTCAAGTATCTATACCCACCTATTATTACTCTCTTAATGTTTTTATTCAGTTTATCCCTACAGAGTAATCAGAAACTTAACCCAAACTCCTTTGTAGCTCATAAGTCATTTACTTAATTTAACTGTATCATCCCTCTGTGTTTTATTATGCACCCTTCAACCTCTTCACTTATTTCTATCTTGTATCTTTAGAACCTTGGCCTGTTGTAAAACTCCATGCAGACCCTGGGTTTGACCTTACTGGGTCAGAGCACTTGTTTAAAAGGTTCAACTCTACAAAAATACTTAAGAATGCTGACAGATATGTGGGGGGGGCGGGGAAGGGGAACATGCGTTACCAAAAGAAGTAATGCGTTACTTTGACCTGGTTCTGCAGCATCTACATAGATCAAACACTTCAGCAGGGCTTTTTGGTGCTCTTATCTAATAGTTGATTGAATCGGCTATTAAAGTGCCAAAAAACCCGCACTAAAATGCCTGGTCTATGCAGACATTAGGAAAACCAAGTCCAACTAATGCAATGCCTCTTCTGGGCATGAGCTGTGCTGAGCACAGGAGCATGTCAAGCTTAAAGTGCCACTTGCATTTTTTTTTTCTATGCCTGCAAGCAGCCTAGATGCTTAACTTTCATGGGTTCTATGCCTGATTATTAGGAATGGGCACCTAAATACCTTTGTGGAGCTTGGCCAAAGCTCTTTGGGCAAGACCCTTTCTCTGAACATATTTATGACCTCTCTAACAAATTCTATTTTATAAAAAAAAAAAAAAAAAATACATATTAGAACTAAGTGCCCAAATAACTACTGTTCCTTAACTTTAATATTTATGTCTTGCTCTATTTTATTGCTAATTCAGACATGTGAGTGTTCTTGCCCTTTTTCCTTTTTCTCAGTTAGCTCTCTTCCCTGTCTCCTAACACCCTTTTGTACATTTATCTTGTGTTCCACATTCTTTGCTGTGTGTATTGTTCAGTTTGTTGGTATCCCTTTAGATTCTCCTATTTTCTGTCTTTTGTACTTTCCTGTTCTTCCTGCAGGACCCTCAATCATTTCCATTTCTTCCCCTTTCCTCTACATCCTCCAATTACTTTATTCCCCACCCCCATCTCTCTCCCTTGTTGGACACACATTTGTTTTTTCCTTCCCTTCCTTTCTTAAGCTGCATTTGACTTCTGAGCTCTGTTTCTTCCCATTGATCTCACTATAATTCTAGTCTCCTGAGACTCTGGTGGGGCAACAACAGTGCTGGCATCTCTCCTCTCTTAAAGCCCCTTTTCCTTTAGGCATATATGCACTATGTCTTCTACTTCCTTCCCTGCTCATCCATCTCTGAAGTTATTTGATAGTTTCTTCCCCTGTTTCTGCCACACTCACCCCCTCCCCTCCATTGTACGTGCCCTCATTTAATCCAGCCTGCCTTGTTCTCTACTCTTTCTGCCTCCTCTTATTCTGCGGCAGCCTGCCCAGCCTGGAGCGAAACACCTCTGCCTTCCCTACCTCTGGATCCCTTACTTCATTGCTGTCCTAACAATGCAGTTCTCTCCCCTCAATCTCACAGCCCCCACCTCTTTAGTTGCCTCCTAACACTTATGGAACCCCTTTGTTTTCCTCTTGCTTGTCTCTGTCCCTCCTTTTTTCTTCTTCCACCAAATTGCCTGCCAGCATACAACCTGAACTCTGTTCTCAGTTATATAAAGAAAGATAAACATATATAAAATGCATTGTGTATTAGTTGGCTTTCTGTAGGAACTAGAAGGAAAATCATGTGGGTATTTAAGGTGAAGATCCTGCTGTTTTGCATTTTGCACAATGCATTTGTCATGGCTGAATACATTTTGATGGAATGGATGGTAAGTGCGAACTGGGGACAGTCCAGGTGTCAGTGTTGACTTGACTCATCAGTTCTTTCAGGATTTTTTTTTTTCTCAATAGATGTATTAATAGGAAACATACTTGAGTATAAATTAAACAAGGTTCTGGTTAAAGCACTTTGGCTAGGGTTTGACCTATGGGAGGTAAAGGTAGTGATGATATAAAAGCTCTATTCATAAACCAAGATAAGGTGCTAAAATGGAAAGGCAATCACAGCAAATTGTGCTGTTGATCAGAAACAACTTAATGGTTCTCTGGGCTCCTCTGGTCTGACAACTATAACTGGGGTTCTAATACACAGTCATTACAATAGATCACCATCTAAGGCTACGGACCCTGGATTCCTGGATCTACAAGGTGAGTAGAAGAACAGGTGAAGCTGCTAGGACGCAGGAAACCAGCTGGTATCATCAATGAATCCATCACCAAAATGGATCTGGCTCATGCTGCTATTGTGGAACAGTGAGAAACTTGGTAAGAGGATAGGATACCTTGATGAGCTAGCATAACCTACTTGGTTCTGTAAGATTGATTTCCCTACTGTGGCGCTCAGTTGTGAAGCTGGCTTTCCACTGCTAGCCAGAATGTTGGCAACATGGGAAGTGGGCTCAGATTGGCCATCCATGGCTCGACAACTTAGATTCCAGTTCCAATTAGTCCAGCGTGGAAATTTGTAGTCTTCTTTCTACTTGCCATGCTTTGGTATTTAACTTGTCATGAGACAGCTGCATCACTCATCCTTGGGAACTGAGATAAATAGAACATTTGCATCTCTCAGAGCTTTGTTTTCAGTCTGTGCTGACTTAGGCATTGTTTCTTGGTTTACACTAAAATTTGTCAAGACTTTTCCTCCTACACCCATACAGGCCCAGGGATTCATTTTCAAACAGACCTGACATTCTGTAGGATGCTACAATGACCTCAAAGTGCAGAGGAAACTGTTTAACCACTGTCTGTATCATGTCAGTTTCATGACTGTCAACTCTTGGAGGCAGGGACTTAATTTTGCTTGCCTATAGAGGAGTCTTGTAGAACAGGGCCCTGACTGGATGACTTTCTGCAAATTGCAGCAGAAATAAGGCTACCTGCTCATGGCACATAGAGGACAAGAAGAGTGACATAATTACTTAAAGTTGGCAGCTTAAACATCTGTCCAATTTCCTATGATTTGCCAGAGACTGATAATTGGCCAGCAGAGATTTCACTAGGTCTACTTGAATGGAATGTCTACTCCTTACAGCCAATACCACGTGGAAACTGTGTGTGTGACTGAACGAGAAAAATGGAGGCAGAAGGGCAGGTTGGGCGATAAGCTTATCAAGTGCTGTGGTTAAGGTCCAACAGGAATGCAAAGCAGGAAGGCAAGTAATTAATAAAGGAGGCAGCATCGGAATGGGAGCAGCTGCTGGAGACTGCCAGTTCCATTACGATTTCTTTTGCGGGAAACTAGGTTGTTAAGAACAGAGAGAATATTTTTGTGCATTTGCATATAATTTTTGGAAAACCACCTGTTCCTGAGATCTCTTGACAGATTGCCTTGTATGTGAAGCTTGGAGGAAATGGAGGCTATTCCTTTAGCTATGAAGTCTGAAAAAGGGAAAATATTTTTGGTGTTCATTTCAGAACCGTTTCCTCAGCAAAAGCTAGTCTGTATTGCCCTGGCAACAACCAGGTTGCATTAGCAATTAGGTTCAAAATGGGTATGGAAGTAGGTTCAAAAGGGGATGTGGAGTGGAATTGGTGTGAAGAAGCTTGACTTGCAGCAAGGGAGACTTAAGTTGGATATTAAGAAAAAAATTCTCACTAGGAGGGTTGTGAACCTTGGAGGTTTTTAAGCCCCAGCTTGACAAAACCCTGGCTGGAATGATCTAGTTGGGGATGGTCCTGCTCTGAGCAGGGGGCTGGACTGGCTCAGTGGTTCTCTACCTTCCTCCTACAGAAACCCATTTGCAAAGATCCATGACCTGTCCCACACCCCTCTGAGCCCCTCTGGTCCCCTGCCCCCCTGGCCATGCTGGTGTCCCTCATTCCTGACCCACAGCCCCCAGCTGCTCCTGTCTTACTTGGCCTGGAGGGTGGTGGCTGCAATGGGTCCAGCTCATGCAGGTGACAGCAGAGTGAGTCCAGTCCTATCATAGACTGGACTGAGGAGGAGGAGAGGCCTGTGGCACCCCCTCTGCCCTGGACTGGGGCAGCCATGCTGCTCAGGGGGCAGGAAGGGTGCTGTATCTCCTGGCTGCCCTGCCCCCACGAGCATGGGCACCAGCCCCAGTGCAGCCAGCCCAGCCATGCAGCTGCTCCCTTCCTCCACTGGAAGAGGCGAGTGCCACAGCACACAACCCTTTAAAAGATTGTTGTGACCCACTTTTGGGTTGCAACCCACAGATTGAGAAACATGGGCGTGGATGACCTTCTGAAGTCCCTTTCAACCCAAACTTTCTATGACTATGTAATTAAGCATGCCTTAAGTTGTGACCCAGCTACATAGTCAACCAATGAAGGATGTGATTAAAAAAGCAATGTTGGCTTTATCCTACCAATTTTTTATGATTCTAAGAGACTTACCGGTGCCCATCTCATCAGCTCTGTAGGTGTTAGCAGTGGCTCCAAGCACAGGATCTGTTTCAGCGGTGGTTTTTTTTTTATTGTCTTTATTAAGACCAAATCAGTTCAAAATTCCTTTGGGCAAAGCCCAAGAGTCCAGTCCAAAAATGATAGTGAGCAAATTCTAAGCATCAAGTCTGCTGGTGGCTCTGCCCTCTGCCCTGTGGTTCTGGGAGGGGTCTGCAAAAAAAATGGGCTACTCATCATGATACCCTAATAAATGTGGAGATTCACCCCTACCAGGTGACTTTCAAATCTTACAGAGGGGCTCTGGTCTCTTATGTGTGTGTATTTGGGGGGGGGCTCATGCCCCAATCTCCACTGTAATTTAGACCCTGGTCTGGGGCTTTGGATACTCCCCAAGTTCAGGTGTGCAAGCCCCAGGCCTTGGGGTTCCCATGCCCCTGCTTGCAACAGAAATGGTTGTCATTGAGGCCTGCTGGAGAAGCTTGCCTTCCAGCCCAGTTCCCCAGGGGCATGGCTATGGGGGCAGTATCTGCTAGGGCTAAGGCTGGGGCGGGGCAGGATTCAATACTTTGACTCTTGCAGGGGTCTGCAGAAAAAGTTAAATGGGTTCATTGATTAACAAGTGCACCTAAGAAAAGGAACAATCCCAGCAGAGATTCCCCCCTCCCCCCGTTATGATTTTCAAATTTTACAGGGGGGCTCTGATCTCTTTGTGGGTGGGGGGGGGTCATCCCCCAGCTTTCCCTTAATTCACACCTTGAGGGAGGGGACTTTTGATCCCTTTCTAGACCTAGGCGCCCCGGAGAAAGAAGGTCCTCGGCCCTCCCCGCTCCAGTCCAATCCTTCCCTCAGCCCCCAGCCATTTCCCCCGGAGGCACCTCCCTGCCCCCGCTCCTGCTCCACCCGACAGGCGCCCCTCCCCCCCGCGCTCTGGAACGCGCAGACACCGGCTGTCACTGTCACAGAGCTCCCGCCTGCTCAGAAGGGAATCCCCGACCTCGCCCCCGCAGCCAATCAGCAGCTAGCATGCAAATAACCAACCTCTCCCTCCCCCCCGCCGAGCCCAATGGGCGGCGAGCGGAGGGCGGCAGCGGACCAATGGGAAGGCGCGGCGGGGCGGGCGGGGCGGCGGGGCGGGACTATGCAAATGCGGTTTGAAAAGCGGGCGGGAAATCCGAGTTTCGCGGGAGGCCCTTGGCGCGTAACCCGTCCGCCTTCCCTTCATTCATTGTCAGCCGCCGCCGCTTCCTGGAGCCATTTTCCAGCCGGCCCC
>NW_017728886.1:159074158-159096498 GCF_001723895.1 Crocodylus porosus
TCGCGGCCCGGGGGTGCGGGTGGGGGTGAGGAGGGGACGGCAAGGGGGGCACCTCCGCCCCCCCCTCCCCGGGCACGTTTCAGTCTCTCGGTGCTAGCCGCCCTGTCCCGCACCCAGGCTGCGGGGTCAAGGTCCCCCCCCACCCCCATCCCCTGTGTTTGGGAGCTGAGGTCCCAGTGCGGATGGCAGGGGGGAGTTGCCTCCCCCACACTGTCCACCCCCCCCACACACTCCATATACATGTGTCCCCCTATACACCCCCCAACACAGCCACACCCCTACAACCTCCTATATACACATGCACCCCTGTACCCCTACCACACCTTTAAGGCCTCCTATAACCCCCCAGCCACCTATATACACGTGTACCTCCATATGCCCCCCACACACACTTATAACTCCCTATACACCCCAAACCCCTACATATATGTGTACCCTTATACCCCTCCATACACCCCCAGCCTCCTATACACATGTACCCTATGTACCCTCAACCCCCTATATACATATGCACCTTCATACAGCCTGCATACACCCCAACCCCTTACATACAAATGCACCCCTGTACACCCTTACAATACCCCATATATTCCCAGCCTCTATATAAATATGCACCCCAGCACTCTAATTCCCCTATATATATATATAGTGTGTGTGTGTGTGTGTGTGTGTGTGTATATATATATGTGTACATCTCCCCACATACCCTTACAGCCCCCCCATATACCTGCAACCCCTTAAAGCATGTGTATATGGGATGTGTGTATAGTATGGATACAGCATGGTTACATGGGGTGTCCATATACATCCCTGTTTACCACCACACACCCTTATAGTCCCCACACACCCCAACCCCATATACAAATGTGCCCCTGTACACCATTATAGCTCCTCATATACCCCAACCCCTTATGTATACATGCACCCTATAAACCCCCACATACACACCCTTACAGTCCCCCATACACCTCCAATCCTCTATATACAAATGCATCCCCCTACACACACCCTCTTAGCCTGCATGTGCCCCCAACCCCCTTATGTAACCCCATATACCTGCCCCCCCACACCCTTCTGGCCCTCGTACCCCCCCACTTCCTATATACACATGCACCCTCATACATACCTGCCCTTTACAGCCCCCTCATATACCTTTCTATATTCACATGCACCCCCATACATGCACACACACAACCCCATACACCCCCCCCCCCCATGCACAGAGTCAGGCGCTTGGGGCTGGTAGGGGGTAGGGGAGAAGTCTGGAAAGCCCTGCAGATAGAGCTAAGCCTCTTGCGGGGCGGGGGGTGAGATAATGGAGCTTCCCCACAGGCTTGTTGCCCCCTCCCCGCCAGGGGTTTTACCTTGGTGGTGCAGTTTGGGAGCCAGGCTGGAGGCTGGTCTGATGAAGGTCCCTGCTGCGAGGAAGATTTGCCTTCCTAGGGCTGTCAAGGCGAGGGTAGGTAAGGTAGTCCAATGGTAGCTTGTTCCAGGCAGAGAGTGGACAGGTATGGGTCCAGGGCAGTAGTGCCGCAGGTGACATGGGCCCAGCATGCAGGCCAGGCCAGGCCTGGCCTGAGCAGAGGCTTCTCTGCAGCTGCAATGTGGATGGATGTCCACTAGGCTCTGGGATGAGGTTGCCTGGATCATTTTCTTTCTGTGACCTAAGGGAAGGTTGTTCAGCTTTACAGACTTGATGCCAGCATATCAGCCTAGAGTCTGTCTCATGTGTGACCCTCTTCCTCACCCACTCTATGCCCCCTCCAGTAAATGTCTTGTTTTTTCAGGTGATTAAGAGCTATAACTAGTGGAGGCCTATAATAAATAATATTTTTTAAATGGGTGGGCTACTATTACTATTTGGAAATGAGTTCCTTTGGTAATTTAGGCATGCTCACTGCTGAGTCCTGCCTGATGACCTAGGGACTCCAAAACTTTTTGGGATGGTGGCTTAGATGCATTTTAATGAGATTTGCAATAATAGCTAAAGGAAACAGGTGGTATTAATGGTAAAATTAAGATATCAGTAACATTTTGCACTGTAAAATGACCTGGAAACATGAACATATCGTAGTCAGGATGTAGCAGTTTAACCAATAAGCTGTTCACATTAGTATCGTGGGTGTTACTGGCAGACCACAATGATGATATAAGCTTCCTTTATATAGTGTTGGCAGGTGTCAAGGCTGTAGGTTTTAGGAAGGTATAGGCTGCTCAACTTTCATATCCCTAGTGAAAAGAGCATCTTCACTGTAAAACGAAAGCTAGAATTGCAGCTCTGGTGCTTGCACATCTTGTAGCAGTGTTTAACCCTTTTTAGTAAAGAATGCGGTATATTTACTGAGGTTGGTGCAGATTGCTGTGGAAACAAGAGGGTGTAGCACAATACTTTTGCCTTAAGTAAGTATGATTTTGTTTAAATGAACATCCTAACAGGCATACCTATGAAAATGATTCTGTGGGAATAGTTCTTTGGGGATTTCCCTTTGTTTGGGAGAAGTGCATTGATGTCACGGACCAGTCTTTGACTCCTGCTTACTGGTAATGAAAATGTTAAAACTTCAGTCTGGTAAATTCTTCTTGCCCCATTAGCAAAAGACAGAAAGGAAGAACTCCTTTTTTCTGGAAGTTATGTATGTTTTTGTTCTCCATCTATACAGAACTTAAAAAAAAAAAAAGGCCTGCCCCTTTTGGTTGCTCACAACCAATGAATGTGATGTGACTGTGGTGGCCTGCTACAGGTTCCTGTGCTGAATGATGTTGCAGAGGCCTGCCTTTGCAGGAGTCTTTGTGGCTGATGTGGGCAGACCAAAGGGGGCTTCCCTGTCTGTTGCATAAATGTGGGTTGAAGCAGCTAAACACTTTTGAGTTGAGAGCTGGCTAAGACCTCATATCAGGCTTAGGAGGCAGGGGGTAAATATACTGCTAGGGGTAGTTCTGTTGCTTTGGACATAAAGATTCAAAGCAGGAGCAAGAAAAGGAGGATCAGAGGCAAGGGGCACCTGGAGGATGCTGAGAAGCACTAGGGATGCTGAAAGACCCAGTTGGGTTTGGGAGCATGATGCTGAGGCAAGTACAAATGGGGAAGTAGGGTAGCAGCTTTTTTTTTTTTTCTTATTTATAAGTCTGGCACTAGTGTTTGTGTTAAAGTGGGATATGGAGATTCCAGCTGAGATCAGGGCAAGGGCACAAACAGGCTAGGTCAATGCTACAAAGTTTGGCTTTTATATGTATATTGATTAGGGTTGTTGTTTAGCTGTAACATCCTGGCAAAAGAGGCCTTTTGCTGGCATAGGTTGTTAAAGCAGTGACATAACTATACTGTACAAACAAAGTAACTCCTTTTCCCATTATAAACAGCATCTTCATTGGGAGGTTTTCTGGTATAGTCTTGTAGTAGACTAGTCCATAATAGACAGCTTCTGCCCCCAGAGGCCTGCAGTCTACATATTTATCTTCCTCTTGGATGGCATGTTTGGTATTACACAGCAGGCCTTTCTCTTAAATCCACCCTCTACTAAGTGGACTTAGAAGATGCCCTGTGATCTGGGTTATAGAGTAGTGGGGGTGCATGGTACCAGACACATCACTGCAGTCTAGTAAGACCTGGCTTTCGGAGTGTGAACTTCCCAGAATGCCAGATGGATTCAGCAGGAGCTCCGGCTGCCGGTACCTTGAAAAGAAGGCCCAGGGTTTGAATGGGCACGACTCCCAAGGAGTTTAGTGGAAGTTCTTCTGTTGGAGGACATAAATTAACCCTTCTGGTGGCTTAACACTTAAGCTTTTTGAAGAAGCTGCTAACTAAGCCTCCTGCGTGAATTTAAACATCTGATCAGGTACCCATGCCACAAACAGCATTCTGTTGAAGGCTAACTTCTGGTCACTTTTTTTGAGTTTAAGTCACGGGTATTTCTAAATCACAATACTCAATGACTAAACCACCATGGGAGAAAGCGGCTTAAAATATTTCTAAATCAAATATCACAAAATTCTTAGTGTCTTTTGATTAGAAAGACAGGCCCCTAAGTAGAGGCCCTTTTTTGAGCCGTGAGAAAATACTTAAATGGAGACACCTCCCACATGTTAAGTCCTTTTTAAAAGGGGCTAAATCCTCTTACCAAGAATATCTTCAGAGAACTCTTATGGCCTTTTGATGACATGAACTCTGGGGAGTCTGGTTCAACGTGCTTCCAAAAGGGAAGGAAGGAATTGTGCTTTCAAACAGAAAGCTTAGCACCTCTTTCCCCTTCTGGTAGCTAGGAATTCACCCCTTTTCTTCTCTAGTAATGGGTTATCTCACTTTGCTTTGATTCCAAGTGTTTGCTTAATCTCCTAATGACTAGGTAAAGGGAAACGGCTAACTAGGGAATGTAGTTGACAATAAAAATAAAGAATAGCAGAACATGGGAGAAATGCCTAAAAGATTGTGTGTGTGTGTAGCTATATCAGTATATCTATATCTAATATATTAGTGCCATTTTAACACCTTTTTTCCCCCTTTATACTTCATGTTAACATGAAATACTTAAAATAAAGAAAGGCCTCTGTTTCTTGAACATGTTTGAAGGAACTAACATAAGTAGTTTGAATATTAGTTCCCCAGTGCTAGAGTCTTCATCTGAGGCCATGTCTATACCACAGCCTTCAGTTGATTCAGCCGTTTCAGCGCAAAGTGTGAAAATCCCTGCACAACAAAGCCATGCCACACAACATCCCCAGTGCACATGCAGCCATACTGGCAAAATTGCTTTTTACCTGGGTAGCTGGCTTTAAATGGGGTTTGGAAAAGGGGCAAAAACTGGTGCTGTTTATTTTTTTTTCTTTTTTCCTAATGCAAAAACTAACTGTACTAGTGTAGCTCTGTCCATATTAATAGTTTTTTGCTGGCATAAGATACTGACCTTTCTATATCAGTAGAGAATTCTTTGTATGGATGGACATTGCTGAAGAGCTGGACCACTTGCTTGTCCATCATCATAGAGCACTTATTTCTGCTCTCTCCCTACTTACCAAAAAAGACTTTGATTTACTTTTAGATCTAATCATTGTCTTTCCTTGGAGACCCCTTTAGTTGATCAAGCAAAATGAGGCATGTTCTTGCCCTTCACTGTCCCACAGGGTTGAGGATGCTGCTACTGCTGCAGTGTTGACTTTCAGAGGGGACTCATTTTTGTTTGTGGCTAAAGGCTGGGGGCGGGGAGACCTTTTTCTCAAAAAAATTGAAATTCTTAAAGGATTGTTTTATGTTAAAGTGGAGCTTTCCTTTAAAAAAAATCTACAGTTTTGCAGTATTCTTTAAATCTTGAAGACCTGTTACATTCCTGAGGTTTGTGTTTTCACTTGGTAGACAAGAGATTCCAAAGGGAATAAGAACCCCCTCATTTACATTTCTTGACCTACTTCACTTAGGCATTTCTAAGAACTTCATCAACATAGTACTTAAAAGCAATCCACTCCTATCCTGGAAAGAGGGCTGTTAAAATTAGTCACCTTGGGCACTTACACACTTGTGGGGAGCCTGCTCTTATGCAATGGATTAATCCATTTTTGGAGGCATGTCCTAAATTTGGATTATATGTGGCAAAAGTGGCCAACCTGCCACATGGGTGCTACAAGTGCTGTGGACAACCTCTGTGCCATATAGCAGATGTGGCAAGGCACAGGAAGCATAGTGGCAGATTGGGCAGGGAGCATGAAGCAGAGCAGTAGATTGGGAAGGGAGTACAGGGCAGGGAATAGAGCAGCCAGTTTGGCAGGGGGTGGGATTCAAGTGAACTGGGAGGGCATGGGGCTAATTTGTAGCATGCCTCCCAAAAACGTTGGCCCCCACTGTTATAGATCATTTAGGCAGGGATAATCCTGGCTCAGGTGAGAGGTTGGTCTAGATCAGGGATGTCAAAGATGTAGCCCACAGGCTGAGTCTGGCCTTTGGGTTTTGGAGTGACCCCAGGGGCCCCGGCCCTAGATGCTGCATGCAGTGCATAAAGCTGGTCAGGTGCATGCTGCATACAGAGCTGGTGCAAGACTGATCCAGCGTGAATGATGCATGAAGTGTGTGACCTGTGCTGACCTCCTAATGACTAGGTAAAGGGAAAACGGCTAACTAGGGAATGTAGTTGACAATACATTCAGCTGGAGTTGGGGCTTGGGGCTAGTCCAGTGCAGGTGCTGTGTGCAGCTTGCGCTCCATACCAATTCTGTGTGTGAGCCTTGGACTGATGCTGGTAAGCCCTGGACTGATCCAGTTTGTAGGGTTAGTCCAGGGCATGTGCTGCATAAGCTGCCCAAGTTGGACCGGCCCTGAGCACCGGCTCTGGTGTATGCAGCCAGTTTATGGGTCTGATCCAGCCTGCACACTGGCCCTGCACCCCTCAGCCAGCTCATGGGGCCAGAAGAGTTTGACATCCCTGGACTAGACAAACTCTTGAAGACCATTCAGTCCCTGTTTTCCCATGATCTGGTTCTGTTACTATCCTAGTCTATATGGAGGAAACTGACTGGCAGGGCTATCGTAGGATAACTTTTTTGCTATGGTTTCATAGATGTTAGGTGCTGGAAGGGACCTTACAGATCATCTGGTCCAGCCCCCCTGCACTTGGGCAGGAAAGACTGCTGGGGTCCTCCAGGCTGGGAGACTAACCACCTCTGGGGGAAACACAATGGAGTCCAGCAGTATTACCTCCATTTTACAGCTAGAGAAACTGAGGTATGGAGATATGAAAGTTTGCTCACTAGAGGTGCCGTTACATTGGTCTGATATTGGATTGGTACTGATATAAAGAAAAATTGCTGTATCAGATATCAGCCCAATGGGGCTGATAAGTTGACTGAGAAATGCTCGTGCTGAGCACAGCCTCAATGCAACACTCAGGCAGCTAGGAGTAGAGCCAGCAGCGTGGAGAGCCTCCAGCTGGTCAGTCTGTTGTGGTACAAGGGGAAAGGAGAAGAAACGGGCATGGAGGGGGGCAGGGGCAGGCGCTGTCCAGGCAGGGTGGATGGCTCCCACTGCTGCTTGCACCCCAGGAAGACATGTGGGGGGCATGTGCCCCTGAATCTGTGCAGGGTGGGGTCAGCTGCGGTCCGGGCTGTGCAGGGCTCTTGGCATGGGCTGGGCTTGGAGCAGACGCTGGCAGCCCTGGGAGGATGCTGCATTCACACCAAATTTTGCTGCAGCTTAGCTCCCAGCACTGCTGCTGCCCAGTGCTGCTCTGGCTCTTCTCGGCACATGGGTGGAGGCAGGGTGTTGAGCCAGAGCAGTGGCTGGTGGCAGCAGTACTGGGAGCTGAGCTGTAGTGAAATTTAGGGTGGATCCTTCCAGCACCACTGGTGCCCACTCTGAGCCCAATCCCCACCAAAAAGAGCCCTGCGCAGCCCCAGCTGCAGCCCACCTCTCCCTGCTCACATCTGGGGGGGGCACACCCTGCCCCTCCTGGTGTGCAAGCAGTGGTGGGAGCCACCTCCCCCATGAGCCATGGCTCTGCCCCCTGCCCTGCCTGGGCAGCGCCTGCCTCTGCCCCCTGCCTCATGGTGGCTTAGTTTTCCCTCTCACTTCCCTCCCCTTCCACCACACCGGACTTACCAGCTAGAGGCAGCTGTATCAGAAATCGGATTGGTATCGGCTGATATGCCTTCTTAAATATTGGCTGTTGGTATCAGCCCCCAAAATCTCTATCAGTGCACCTCTAGTGCTCATGGCACAATAATGCTAGAATAGGGGTTAGCAACCTCAATCCCTGGAATAATGCTAGAATAGAGGTCAGTAAACTCAGTCCCTGGAAAAATCATGGAGCAAGTCCTCAAGGAATCCTTTTCTAAAACAGTAGTGGTCAGTTTTCTGAAGTGCACAAACCCTTACTGTTCATTTGCTTAAAAAGTTTTCCTGCAGTCTGAAATTTGGGAGCATAAAATAAAATCTAATATGTTAAAGTAAAGAAATCTGTGTGCATATGGGGTAATCTTAAATTATTCTTGTAAATTGCCTGGTAGATTTGGCAATTGAGTTCTTCCACAGAACTGTTAGAGCAGAAATGGCAGCAGTGCAAGAGTCCCTTCCCAAGGTGTCCATTTTAACCTGGAAGGTTTACCTCTAGCTGTGGGTGGCTGGTTCAGGCTCCATTTCTGTGCAATATTTGGCAGTGGTGCACCTGTCCCTTGTGAATTGAACTGAGACTACCAGCATGCTTCATTTAGGCTACTAACCACTGTGAGATGATAGCTGTTTAACACCGTCAGTGGATGGAAAGCTCCATGATCCATTACCGTTCCCGAGTCTTCTACTCCCTGAAAACTATCTCATTTAGAACTGGCATTTGAGTCAGCTGCTGGTGGCAGCCGTCCTACTTTTAAATGACTAACTTTGAATCCAGGCCTTTGTTTTGTCTGCCAGGATTAATGGTTTATAGCTTCCTGAAGTGCTTTCTAGAGTGAAGATGTGCTTGCTAGAGTCTGACCTTCTTGCAGAAAAGCCACAGTAAATGGTTGGGGTTAGTGGCATGTCGGAAGGCAGCATATGGAGGGGCAGGTCTTTATCAAAAAGAGCTTGATTACCTCTCAGGTTCAGACACTGGTTTGCAAATTATATAAGCTTGGCTTTACTTTCTGGTTTATATGAAATCAGGCTTTGCAAAGTTGCCTATTTTGTCACGTTTTTCCTTCCGTTCTTTTTCCCTCAAACAAGTTAGTCCAAAGCCATACTTGGAAACATCCTTCCATGTATAGGAGCCTTTGAAGGTCACAGTAGGAAAGATACTTCTTGTTAGTTGCCCGATCTTAAGGAACTTCTGGGGGTTTTTTTTCCTTTTTGATGCACAAGGAACCATAACTAATTAGAGTTGCAATATTTTTATTCACAAGTCTCCTGAAGATAGAAGCCAACTTCTGCAGGTGATGTTTGGATTCTTTTGGAATGAAGCATGTCTGGCAGGAGGCATGCTCTATGGTATAGACAAAATGGCTTCTGCCACATGGTAGAAGCAGCCATTTTATGTGTTTTATATTTAGTCTTCCTTTGCGTTCATATAAACATGTTGCACACATCAGTAACTGCTTACAGACTTAATGTGAATATAATTAATTACATCTGACTTCTCTTTTTTTTTTGTTCTCTAGATTTTGAGCCATTGGGGACCAAAAATATCATATTAGGACAGAATTAATTGCTTAGCTATCTTCCTGGTTTGTACATATTCTTCAAGGTATTTTGTCTAGGATGGAGGAGGCAAGGGACCCTGAAACACTAAGGAATATCAGTTAGAATCTGCTAAGCACCTTTTTCAGTTTTCTGAGTAGGTTGGGTAAATGTGGTGCTTACTGATTTTTGCTTCAGTGTTGTCACCTTACTGCTAGAAGTAGAAGCGTTACCACATTTCACAGCTTTCAGGCATTTGGGAAACTGTATAGTGACTGATGTAGCTGGCAGCTGGCCACCTGCACATTTATTTCCAAAGTTTCATCTGACTCATTGTCATGTGATTAAGCCAAGACTTTTAAGGGTCCACCAGCAATTCATGCCTTGCTTGTGGGTGCCCAGCTGGAAGCATCTATTTTTAGAAAAGCCAAGGGAGTTCACTTTCATTGAGTTGTCTTAAATTAGTTGACACTTAAAAAAAATTCTTATTCTCTGCCTCCACTGTTCACATCTATATATATAATCTCATATAAGTAGCTTTATATTCAAATGTTCTCACATAGGTAGAGTACGTTCGCTTATACTCTCTCTTAATATGTATTTTGAAAGACCGATTATGTTATAAAGCTCTGTAAGCAAGTGCAAAGGGTTAATTCCAATACCTGAATACTTAGTGTTCCTACCGAAAGAAATTGTGAGTGGCTTACTAGAGAGGAAGGATCCAACTTAGTCTTGGTTTTACAACTGCACCATCATTTTATTTGGAAGTTGTGCATGTATCCCAAAGTTCATTTCCATTTTGTTTCTTAATACTCCATAAAGGAAAAATATTCTCCTGCAAAAGACTCTGGTATTAGTTTTCTTGTCATACCTTTATTGGCTTAAAAGCTGTTTCTAGTATATATTTCATAGTTTACAAGTACAATGAAACAATTTGCAAGTTAGCGTTGGCAACCTTCCTTCTCACTGTATGAAGCCAGTCTTGGAGTACAGATAAAAACTCCATGTGGTATTCCTTGCACGTGCCTTGTTTGACATTGTTGGAAACCAGTTGGTCACAGTACTGTAACCTAGATGGACAGCGCTATGGTATTTGAGTGCTTGTCCCTTGCACAAATTCAGTATAATAGCAGAACCAACATTAAGGAAAACTAAGAAGCTAATCAATGAAAAGCATGATAGCCTTCTTGGTACTTCATTAGCATCTAAAGGGAAAATCTGAGTCAAATATAATTGCATTTTGATAGTACTTTTAATACAAACTACAGTAAAAGCTGTGTTATCCAGCACTTTGCCATCCATAATCCTCCATTAACTGGCATGCTGATCAACACAGCAAAAGTGAAACCAGAAGTCCCACCGTGGCACTTCTGGTTTCGCTGAGTCCCACTTTGTTGACTTTGGACCATGGCCCAGGGCAAAACAGTCCATGTGAGGGGCTTCCCTCCCTGTCCCTTGGCACACTGATGCCAGGGAGTGAAAACCCTAGCTTACCGGATGCGGTGGGAGGGGTGGCGGCCCAAACAGGCAAAGATGCCTCTCAGATAACCGACATATTTGATTAACCGGCAATCTCCATTCCCCATGGATGCAGGATAACACAGTTTTTACTGTACTATATTTTGACTGCATGATTCAATGCTACTTACTCTATCTTAGAATGTAGTCGCTTTTTACTGTACTCCCCTCAACTTTTAAGTTTGCCTTGTACAATGTTTAGCGTGGTATTTGGTGCCTGTTTTGAAATTTGTCTAAAGTCAAGTTTGTGACTTTAGACTCTCTGTCCCTTCTTCCAAGGAAGGATGGTATTTGGGCGTTTCCACTGATAAACACAGTATGAAGACCTCTCTCTTTTCTTTAGGTACTTTAGATTAATTTTTAAGTCTTGCAGACCTGGATTGTCACTGAGGGGATGATATATAAAAAAAACTCCCAATTCCAAAATCTAGTAAGCTCTTTGGGGGTGGCCAGTGTCTGTTTGCAGGATGTACGATTTGCACAATGGGATCCCAAGTTCTGGGTGCTCACACACACACACACACACACACACACACCCCGTTCCTTTCCAATATGGTGAATTTAGGGAAGTACTGCTACTCATTTTAAGTTTTATGAAAATATTTTTGCTTCTAACTCCAAGCATTTTAAGTTGTATTCAAACTATGCAACCTAACATGCAAGGTGACTGTCTCGCAAGGTGACTGTCTGTTTTTGAAGCAAGATGCGACAGCTATGTGAAAACCTTGGAGTATCTTGCGTAAGCAGTACCGTGTCCTTGTGGTACAGATATCATGTGGTGCTGTAACTTGGATCCATATGAAATCCCCAGTTGGGTTATTGCTGAAATACAGGGTTAGGTTCACTCTGTATGACTGATAAATTCAAAGCATCGTGTATTAAAAGAGGGTGCTCCTCTTAAAATATGTAACTTGTGATCATCCTGTCTTGGGTGTAGTATAGCTAGTCTAAGTTCCTATTTCTTCATTGTTTCCTTTTGGAGGGAGGGAGGAAGTAGTTAAGGAAATCAGAAAATAAGGATAGCAGAGCAGCTTATACCCTGACTTCTTCCCCTGACATACAGACAAAAAGAGTTCAAAAGTGTTCGTTCTTTGTTGGTGTTGGCCCTTCCTATTTGGGCAATAGTTCTTTGTTTTATTTGTATGTTGGAAAGGAGATAGTTCTCAAGCGACCAGACCACCTGGCAAAGGTCTCTGAAACGTCCTGAAATTATGAGCTGAAAGTCAGATCTCTGTATTCCTACAAAACACCGATGTAGTTTTGGTTTCAAAGCTATTTTGCCTAATTGGGAAGCATTGAAAACCAAATAATGATTTCTTGAGCAACTTAATTTTCTGTTCTTTACTTATTTTCTTGTAGTGTAAGGCTTGAGTTAAATGGCAATTAGCCTGTGTACATTTTAACTTGAGTGTGTTGGTTCCACCAACTGATGGTCAGTTTTTCTCCTGATATACTAAATTAGTTCAAACTAATTTTTTCACATGGTGGTGGTGGGGGAGCTCTAATACAGTATTAACCTCTCTTACAGTAAGCTTTTTGTTTAACAGTATCTGTAAGTTTTTCTTTTTAGACTGTACTGCTATTCTTATCAAGACTAGTAGTACAGTGAAGGCTCTCATCCTTGCTTATGGTGAACACTGATACCCTTTGTTACTGTATAATATTGCTTAGTGTGTCATTCTGGTAAAGAGGGACAGGACTTAAATGATATAGAAATAATGCCTGAGATGGCACCCATATTTGTCATGTCAAAGCAGAGCTTTATCTCTAATTACCATGCTAAAAAAAGCAGAAGGGCCGAGGTGATCATTTTTATCAGAAACAAGTAGTAGTAGTATTGGGTGTAAATTTGGGGAAAAAAACTTCACCTTCCATGTCAAGACTTTATCAAATGGTTTCAAGTAACCCATGTATTGCAAAATAGTGTGACACCGCACTTCATTTGTTTAATTCTTGAGTTTCATAATCTTTAAAATATCTCTCTCTCAACTTTGTGACACCAAGCATTAAATGTATGCCATATGGAGAAGTCTGAGATGTCACAACTATAAATGGGCACTTTACCTGATCAGAAGGCATTGGTAAAAAGTACAACTTGCCAATCCACAGGGGGCTCTAAGTCCAGAGAAACCTCCCTTGCTTTAGGTGTTGATAGTAGGGAACTTATGCTGATAATGCCGGGAGTTATTTCTGAGTGAGGAGGTGAGAAAAGGGAAAGTAGCTATTGCCCAGTCACAAGATGGCATGATAGAAAATCATGCAAAGCAACATCAATGAAGAAAACTTACATAGCCTACATCAGAGAGCTGCCTTGTAGTAATGAACTTTATGGCTTCCTTTTCTTCTAATAGATGATTTCACTTACCTGAGATTAGCAACTGAATTGTATAATAGTGGTGTCCAAAGTCACCATCAAGATCACAGGTCATGCAGTAATGCAGGTGTATATGTTGACAGGGCTGGGTGGGACACAAGGGTGTTTCAGTGTGGGGGTTGCCTGTGTGGCTAGCCCTGTACTGGAGCACTCTTGTGCCCTAGCCAGCCCCCAGGGCTAGCAAGCTGAACCTTGGGCCTCCTGCCAGATGGGACTGCTCTGGCCCAGCTCAACGTGCTGTGGTCCTGGACATGTGTAAACACGGTGCCCGGAAGCAATAAACTCTGGCATGATATGCACCAGAGTTTATTCCGTTACATTAATTTTATGTGTAGACGTGCTCAGGGGTTGGTAATGTAGATTGTCTTCTGGATAGGGTTGTGAAGGCAGATATCTGGGCTTCAGAAGTTCTGTTAGTAGTAGCAGGTTGCTACTGTATATGCCTGGGAGGTATTTGTGTCTGAGGCACAGGGTGGCAGGTAAAAGCAGCATGTAAGACTAACTGGAGATCTAGGTCAAGGATTCTTAACTGTTTCCATGCCAGAACTTCCTCCTGCTTTGTAGTGTGGGAATGGTAAAGCAGGGTGCATTTTAGTTCTTCTGCCTCCATTCAAGAACTGTGTAAGGCCGATGATGCATCCATGCCTGTGAGTTACAGACTTATGCTGGCATTGGAGGGTGGGGGATGGAGGGAAGAGGGTAGATTGGTTGTCCTCACGTGAAGTGCAGGTTCTTTCCCAGAGGTCAAAATCAAGTATTGCTGCTTCGAAGTGGAACAGGAGCTCTTGCTTAATTTTTTGATACTTGGGAGTAAGGAAAGGGGAATTCATTGTGTGTGTTTTCCACTTGCTTGAGTTCCTGTTTTGCTCTTTCCTCCTTCAGCTCTTTGGCTTTCAGACATTTTTGGGCACTTCCCTAATTCCTGGTACTTCTTTTGTTTCCCTTCTCTGGCTGAAGGAGTGTGGCAACACTAGATAAGTTTAGTTGCTGCTGCTACTTTTTTTCATTGTATATCCTTTGTCTCTGCAGTGCTTCTTCCCAGATGCTGAAGAAGCCAGCAGCTTCAGCATCACTTCAGTCTCCTGTCAGTGGCTTGTTTTCTCCTCCATTTTTTTTTGTCATCTCCCCATTTCCCCCCAGTCCTGTTTGCTGTCAACTGGTGACTGAGATGCAAGGAGTCATTCCAGGTGTGAAGGAGAGATGCATGAAGAAGAGCCTACATCTTTGAGAAGTGCTGTAGAGTTAGTTACTCAGTATATGGTATTTTCAGCTACTTTGTCTACTGAATTGTTTCTTCATTTAAAAAAAAAGGTATCAACAGCAAAGTAATTGGGCATTCCAAAAACTTCCAGACTTCAACTTTGTACTGAAATCCTCATGTAGTAGAATAAAAATAACAGTATGTAAGTTTAAGGCAGTGATTCTTAACTTTGCTAGACTCAGACCACCCCAGGGAAAATACCAGCTCTTAGTTTGCACTCATTTTTTGACTATAGAAAAATAATAAGCCAATTATTTTTTGGAAAGAACTCAGAGCACAGTGGGCCAGAAGGTTTTAGACTCTATAGATTCCTATTCGAAATCTGTGATTTTATCTTATGAATTGTGTGTAGGTGTTTACATAACTAACAGTGCTGATACTGTGTAGCACCTTTAAAAGGATCTCATGGCACTGCAAGATGCCTTGGCACCAATGTTGGGAATCATTGGTCTAAGCCAACATACCTTTCTCAGTCAGTAAATCCTGTTTGTGACAAACTGCACAAAAGATACCATATGTAATCTGTGTATAAGAAGCTTAATGGCCTTAAAAATTGCTGTCCTGACATTGAGGTTCTAGTAGATAATTTTTGAAACCTCTCATATGCTGGCCCTAGACTCCTTCTGTAATGTTGCTTAACACAAAAATGTGTAACCACGCTGCTCTGAAGCAATACCAAATTTCTTCCTGAAGTATTTCTATTGCGGTACTTCCTTCCACAATGCAACAAAGAGCAGAAGGCAAGTTCAGTGTGGGTGTATCAGTGAGGTCAAAATCCTGAATTGAGAGATATTGTGGGTGGTTTCACAGTCCCAGTTTCATTTGAACTTCTAAATGTAGTGTACAGCTTAGTATGATTATTGGTCCACACAGTAGTAGGTGGTCGTTGAAGGCTGAACTGTGCGAGAGGCACTTCAGGTACATGTCAGTGTGGATCCCACTGTTTGTGTACATGCAGTAGGTTGTGCAGCAGTGTCTGTAATGGGCCACACATATGCCCCATGCACTCTGGTGTGAATGGATAACTGGCAGAAGAAGTCTGATCCTTCATCAGTTCCCACATACTGCATGTGGCAGAGATGAAACCTTCTGAATGCCTTAGAACTTCTTGAACTATTTTTATCCTTGACCCCATACTAACCTATGTGGACAGAAGAAAGATCTACAGATCTGTTGATACAGGGCTCCCTAAAACACACCAATCTCAGCCTGCAGACTTCAGGTTCTGCCCATATTGCAAAATGGGCACTAGCATCCCATTGGGTCTGCAAGATTTGTGCTTTCTAACCAGAGACTTAATGTGCTATCACTTGTGCCAGTGCACATGAGGCTCAAACTCCGGCTGTTGATGAATCCTGGGGATCAGATGCTGAAGAAAGTGGTTCCAAAATCCTGTTAGGGGACAAGGACTGTCTAGCCAGTGCTATCTAGCAGACCAGCTACACCAAGCACCAGTTGACACTACCACTGGAGATGACACACATGAGCATCAAAACAAGCACCAATTTTCAACATAAACTCCATGGGAACATGGGGTTTATTTACTTCAGAAATATTAAGATCTTTGACTGTGCTGGAACATAGACTAAACAACTGATTGCTATTAGGTGTTACAACTTCTGTTAGGCTGCCATGGCTGGTGCCAAGTTACGAAACGCAGTACTGCAATTCCTTAATGACTCCAACTAGCCCTGTTGCTTACAGTCTCCCTCTAGGGATAAACTACTGCTTACAATCACTGCAGAGGACCCATGCTGATTAGGCTTGTGCGAATAGGGAAGTATTTGACTTGGATTCGGCCGATTTGGAGGAAAGTGATTCTATTCAGTGATTCGAATCGCTGTTCCCATGTGATTCGGTGGAATCAGAATTGGTGGAATCAGAATTGGAGATTCGGATTGGCTGGGGAGGCAGGTTTTCCCGCGCCTCTTACAGCTGTGCCTGCCTCTCCTGGGGGGGAATGTTGTGGGAGAAGCCCCCATGGCTGCCCTGCCTGGCCCCATCCCCTGCCCATTCCCAGACTCCTGACACTTAAAAAAAAAAAAAAAAAAAAAGCCTCGCACTCACTGGCTCCAGCAGGGCAGCTGGGGCTGAGTGATGCCAGGCTCTGGTGACTGCTGGAGCCTCCCCAGCTCCCAGACAGTGTGCGGTGCCCTGCTGAGCTGTGCTGCACCCTTGTGATGGAGCAGCTGCCACACGGGTGCCGGGGGGGAGGGGGGACTCTCTCGTGAGCCCCCTGAGGCCCTGATTGCTGCTGCTGCACAGCTGGTGAGTGCAGGGCTTTATTAAAAAAATTATTTATTTATTTTTTAAGTGTTGGAAGGCTGGGTCTGGGCAGAGCAGCCATGGGGGCTTCTCCAGGTGTGCCTGCCTCTGCCCTGGTGGGGGGAGCCATGGGGAAAGTCACCAGGGCTGCCCTGCCCATCCCCATCCCCCACCTGGCCCATTCAGTGCGGGGGGGGGGGGAGGAGATGTGATGTGATACATGCCTGGCTTGCTCAGAGCGACAGCAGGGCATAGCCCCCACTCCCAGTGCTACTGCGCCCGCATCAGTCCTAGAAGTGAGGCCTCTGTCCTGCTGCTGCTTGCCAGCTGGCACGGAAGAACAGGTGCTGTTGCTGCTTGCTGGGCAGCGTGGAATGGTGCAGGATGTGGGTGCAGCAGCACTGAGAGCGGGGGCTATGCCCTGCTGGAGCTTGCCCCCTTCTGCCTGGAGCAAGCTGCACCTGCATCCTGCCCCAGCTAGGCAAGTGGTAGCAGAGCCTCTGCTCCCAGTGCTGCTGCGCCTGCATCTTTCAACCCCCTGCACTCCCACCTCAACTAGACAGCTAGTCCCAGTCCCAATTCCTCCCTCCTCCATGCCCCTTCCCTCCCACAACCCCAACAGATTTACCAGCTGGAGGCAGTTGCCTGTTTAGTCTATGGCCAAATCTGCAAAGTGGCTGAAGCTTTTCCGAATCTATTCGGATGCTTCGAATCAATATGAAGCTTTTAATTGGTCTCCTTATTTGCTTCTGATTTGGAGATTGGGTTCCCGAATTGGGCCGAATCTTCTCAGAATCATATTGGCTACTGAAGCTTCGCCCCGCCCTAATGCTGGTGTGTACTCAGAGAGAGAGAGAGAGAGAGAGTGGTCATTAATCCAATGACAGTTATGGTTCTCTGACATGTTGTCAGCATGTGTCTTATGGCCCAACCTCTGTCCTGCTTTTTAATTCATCGGTATTGCAAGCTTTGAATTGCAAGAGAATTGATGGAGGTTCAAGGTTATCATGCCTCTTTTATGCTCTTATACAGGAGCACAAGGAAGTGTAGAGTGTACATCTGTAGCTCCAGTATATGCTACTTCTAAATGCATCTTGCACATGTGAGAGCATATGCATTTGAAGGGTTCAGGCTCTGGCTCTTTGAGATGCAATACTCTTAATTAGTTACTGCTAGAGAAGCGACAGCTTAAGTCTTATATCTTCCCGCTGCCCCCCCAGCCCCCCCCGCACGAAGAGTGTATTAATGTTTCAAGAGTCTGGAAGCTCCTTTCACAAAACCTTTTTATCCTGAGGCAACTTGCAGAGTGAGCTTTAGTAGTTCTCAGTTTCAGTATTAACATTCGACTACTTCATGAAAGGGGGGGCCCAACAAGATGATTCCTAGTAAAAATCTTTTATAGTTTCAGTATTGGATTCATGCTTTAAAGAGCTAGTTTAGTGGTTGAATGTAAACCAAAATGCATTTCCAGAGGCTTGATGCTGCTGAACCACAGTGGAAATCTGGAACCTTAACTACACGATTTATAGGAAGTTTGACACTTGCATATAACCACAAATGTGGTCAATCTTTGGAAAGGCAGACACAGAGAGGAAGAAAATGTGGTGGTACAGGAACAGTCTTGCCTCCCCTTCCATCTTTTGCTAGGTAGTATATCTGAAGGGAAAATGGCTTATTTGGGGATAACACTTTGTTGTATAGCCGTGAAGAACTTGGAATACAGGCCCAGGACAGTAAGTAATAGTGTGAAGGACTGTCTCATATTTAATATGTAAATAATATAGTGGGGACAAAACATATTCCCATCTTCAGCTATTTAAATACCAAGTGTCTGCCTATTTTTACTGCTGTTAAGGGTCTGAGTCCTAGTTATGTACCCAGAACCAAAATATACAAAGTGTTTTATTGACAGAACAGAAAGACAGTGAATGCTGAATTCAGGGAGTGATGAATTTCTCTAGGGAGTAAAATTTATACCTGCAACATTTTCTGCACTTAGTTAATAGTACGTGGTATTCTGTGCCAGAACTCTACATACAAGTCTAAAGGCTAAAAATCTAACTCTGGAAAGATGGGATAATGAATGAGTCAGCTTCAGCTTTTGTGTACTCCTAGATAGACATTTAGCAGCTGTATGGACTCTGGAACCTAGGCAGGCAGGTTTTTTGCTATCACTTGATAATTTTTACATAGCGCCATAATAGTTGTGTCGGGTTTTTTTGCTGAACAGAATCCTTCATGCTTCTGAGGGCTGAGGGTCATGCGGTTAGGCAGGCTCCCAGCTACATTTGACGAGGTGTCAAACGTGGCTGGTGAAAAGAGCAAGAAAAGTACTGTGCACTAACAGGCTGCACTTTAATTTAAAACACCCATGAGACTCACTGTTTCATTCCAGGAAATCCTTTCCTTTATGGCAAATCTTATCCAAATCTTATTTATCGCACAGATCTGGGGAAAGACTTGCATTTTATTCATGTCTTTCTTCCTATCCCAGTATGTAAGAAGTTAGTCTTAAATGCTTGAGAAGATAGGATGATCTTTCATTTCTTTGTAGATCAAGATGGGAGGTAAGGAAAGAACATGGATGTTTTCAGGATAAACAAACAGGCATGCCATGCATCCTGTTGGTTCCTTCAGTTGGGGTTAGATAGCCAGGACAACTTGAAGATATGTTGCATGTTTGCCTGGCAGAAAGTTTTTTCCATTGCATATTGGTCTCTATGTGAATTAGGGGTGTTCTGCTTAATTTTGAGAAGCTGTTTAGATCCTGAAGACTTTCACAAGAAACTACAGAATCACTGGAATTTATCATTTAATTTTTTTAACCCATAAGTCTGCATCTCATTGCAAGGCTAGCTTATAATTCTAGTGTGCATGTCTGGTGTGTCTTCTGTTATAATAATGAAACAATTCCTGTAACTCCTCATTTGACAAATATCACTTGTATTATGGGCAGTGTATGAGGAAAATTGGTTTCACAAATACATTTGTCATTAAGGGTCTCCCTTCTTTATCCAGACACTAGATCTGAGGTTGAACTGTACTGTTTTACCAGTATGTAGCACTGTTGTTTTTGGTTTCTTTGTTTTATTTTGTTTGGGTTTTTGTATTGTTGCAGAATCAAGCCCTTGTTACTAAACTCTAGAGCACAATGTTATAAACAGATGCATATGTGTATATGCTTATGCACACATTTGAGTGTGTGAATGTGCATATAGGCACATGTGCCTGTGCATACATATATCATTTCGGTTGTGAAAGAACTTCCAGACATGAGCGGTGCCAGGTGATGCCAAAGTAACCTGGCTGACTCTGCAGACAATTGACACAATAGCTCTGAGAAACATGAATGGTTCCATTTCATCTATTAGCTAACTGGAAAACATAGCTATTTCAGTATTGATTACTTCAGCGGAAGCTTCCATTGCTATTCCACCACGCTTCCACATTTTATGACCATTACCAAGCTTCCACCTTTCTGCTGACACCTTGTAGTGCGGTTATGAATTGAAACCTCTGCAGGATAATAATTTGAAAGTTCAGAAAGTTCATTGCTGTTTAATTTGGAATTCAGTTTTTATGCAAGTGTATTGTTCTGTGACTACACTTTTGATTATTTTAATGTGAAATGTACAATTATTTACTTTACCTCGAGCAGATGCAGACTTTCCAGCTTGCTGAAGAAACCAAAGAACCTCCCTACAGCATTTGGTTCTAGGTCAGTGTAAAGTGTGCAAGCTTTTGCCAGTACAAAGTGCAGAAGCAGAGGAATGGCTAATTAGACTGCCGCCCTGATGTCACACCCTTCTTCAACATGCATTTGGACTGAGGGTAGAAATGAAGGATGTCCAAAAAACAACATTCTCTTGCACCAAGTGCCTCAGGGATTAGTGGTTGATGATGATGACTAATAAAGCATGCCAGTCTTGGAATAAGCTTCACATTTCTGAATTTAAATTGACACATCAACCTTATAGCTCCAGACAAAAGAAAAGTAGTCAGTTTTCGGTGGTTTCGGTATGGGACTTATGTTGGAAAGATGTGCTACACCCTAAAAAATAGTGTGGTGCATTTTTTTGCGTTCTTCCCACTACCTGCCTTTCATTACCAAGAAGCTCATCAATGCTGTATGATGCACTACTATCATATTGCAACACTTGTTATGAAAATCCATTGCCTTTCACACCGATGGGCTGAAAGTCGATGAGCATGGCAAGACATTACGTGTACAAATGCTACTGTGCAAGAATTGTGTATCATTTGTGGTTCAGTTTAGCCTATATGTCCTAGATAATGCTAGATAAATACTTTGTAGAATTTAGTATCAATGTTTTGCACCCTTCAGTCAAGACAGGGAACTTTGTTAGTTTAATTTGTGTGGATTATAGTTACTGCTAATATTAGAGCAAAGGGTACTTTCGGAGGTACATTCCAATGGGTCAAGATCGTTGGTAAGTTGCACCCAATAAACAGATCCTTCATTATTCTTCTAATGAACTTGGTATTAAAGAGCTCCTTCAGTTTATTCTGGGTGGCAGTTATCAGACTGTTGCCTATTTACTCATTGCAGAGGAGAAAAATGATATGCTCTGTTATGGAAAGGCCCTCAACTTTGTAAGGAATGTGTCACTTAGAGCAAGGTATGAATAAAGCAAGATTTGGGGGTAGAGGGAATGAACCTTAGTTTTGTGCATCTGCTAAACACTAAGTTTTTTGCAAATGGGGAAACCCTATCCTTGATGCCATGATGGTGGAGGCTGACTGCTCCTGCAGCTTTAAATAGGTGGTCTGTTTTTTCAACCCTCCCTCTGACTGGATGCTGAAAGGAAAGGATGGCTTTTTTATTCTTCCCTCCCCCTGTGATGTGCTTTGAAAGGAGGCCATTTGTGCCTCTGCTGCCCTCATAATTATAGACTCTCTTCATAGATCTACCTCAAAGGAGAGAACTCAGAATTTGGGATGTGAAGAATGCCTTTCAGCTTTAAGTGTAAAACTTGCAGCATATAAGCTAAGTAGAACAGCTAAATGAAAGGCTTAGGGTGGTATCTACCACATCAGTTTCTTGAACAGTTCCTTCCTCTTGGCTTTGCCAAAAAAGAAGCTTTCAAGGTCAACATCCTCTGACTTGGGTCTGAGACTATGAGAGCAAGAGGTGTTTAAGTTAGTACAGCATGGCATTCTTATCTGCAGTAGTATTCTACAGTATCCATGGCATGAGCAGTTTAAAAAAATTAGGTTCTGCCAAAATATCTTACCAGGGGGACCAGTGGGAAATGGGAGAGACCCTGTTCCCCCAACCACCTCCCGGAGTAACAAAGAATAACAGCCATAAGTTGTTTGAGAGTAGGTTCAGGCTGGACATTAGAAGGCACTACTTCACAGTCAGGGCAGCTAGGATCTGGAACCAACTTCCAGGGGAAGTGGTGCTGGCTCCAACTTTGGGGGTCTTTAAGAGGAGGCTTGATAACCTGGACAGGTACTGGGGTGGGTGAATGAGAATAGGATTGGATTCAATACGGACAAGAGCAGGGTACTGCACTTGGGCAGTAAGAACCAGCAGCATATCTATAGGCTGGGGAACTCCCTTCTCGAAAGCACAGTGGCAGAAAGAGATCTTGGAGTCACTATCGATTCCAAAATGAACATGGGCCGCCAATATGAGGACACGGACAGTAAGGCTAACCGCACCTTGTCATGCATCCACAGATGCATCACAAGCAGGGCCAAGGACGTGATCCTCCCCCTCTATGTGACACTGGTCAGGCCGCAGCTGGAGTACTGTGTCCAGTTCTGGG
>NW_017728886.1:159096598-159099319 GCF_001723895.1 Crocodylus porosus
CACTGGTCAGGCCGCAGCTGGAGTACTGTGTCCAGTTCTGGGCACTGTACTTTAGGAGGGATGTGGCCAGCATCAAGAGGGTCCAGAGGAGGGCCACTCACATGATCTGGGGACAGCAGGGAAGACCCTATGAGGAAAAGCTATGGGACCTGAACCTGTTCAGCCTTCACAAGAGAAGGCAGAGGGGGGACCTGGTGGCTGTCTGTAAAGTTACCGGGGGGACCAGTGGGGAATGGGAGAGATCCTGTTACCCTGAGCACCTCCTAGAGTAACGAAGAATATAGCCATAAATTGTTTGAGAGTAGGTTCAGGCTGGACATTAGAAGGCACTACTTTACTGTCAGGGTGGCTTCAATCTGGAACCAACATCCAATGGAAGTGGTGCTGGCTCTTACCTTGGGGTCTTTAAGAGGAGGCTTGATGATTACCTAGCTGGGGGTCATATAAGCCCAGTATTCTCTCCTGCCCAGGGCAGGGGGTCCCTTCCGACCCTACATCTATGAATCAAAATAGGTAACCATCAATAGTGGCATTTCTAATGGAGTTCCATGGGAATTGGTACTAGGTTCAGTGCTAGCCAAAATCTTTTTGTCTGGAAGAAATATAAAATTGCTGCTGATAAAATTGATTGTCAGAAAGGTAAATGTTGGGGCAGCCCTAGTCTGCTCTGTTCTGTAACACGGGCCCATCCAGGCGATGTGTTTTAAGATGGGTAAAAGCAACGGCCAAGGCAAAGTGCGGGACAGAGTTGTGGGCAGCTCGTCCAGGGGATCGGCATTCTAGCACTTAAAAATTATGGCGGGGGACTTGAAATTAAGTTTGTCAAATGAGCTTTAGTTCAAGTGCATCTGCCACCATTTTTAAGTGTGGGGATGCTTTTAGAAGTGGAGCCAAGTGGGGAAAGGGTGGAGGCAGGCTGTCTGTTGTGGTCTCAGGGCTTCCCACCCTGCTTCCTTTGCCCTGGGAGCCATGCTCTGGCTCTGCATCCCCTGCTTCTCCAGCAGCAGTGGTGGCAGCAAGTTCTGTCTCCCTCTGCTGGGCAGGCCAGGGGATGCAGTGCAGCCAGCCACAACTCCTGAGGCAAAGGCAGCAGGGCAGAAAGCCCCAAGCCCACAGTGGGCTGGGCGGCCTGCCTCTACTCTCGCCTCGCTCGACTCCATCCCTAAACACGTCCCTGCTCATTCGACAAACTTAAGTTTAAGCTCCCCCACCACCATTTTTAAGTGCTGATACGTTGATCCGCTGGATGAGTCACCCATGGCTCCGTCCCACTCCTTGCTCTAGCTTCAGGGTCCCATTCACTGCCCTGACTGGGCAGCATCCCCAGCCCCTGCCTCTGCTCCATTCCCTCACCATGGGGGCCTCCTCCACGCCCCTTCCCCTCCACAGACTTACCTACAGGAAGCTGCTCTCCATGCTGCCCGGCTGTGCTCCTGTAAATTAGCTATCAGATAGGTATTGGCTGATTATGCCTGGTGAATAATTGGCTATCAGTATGGGCCAAGAAAATCTCCATTGGTGCACCGCTACAATCCAGTGGTGGGGAGGGGAGTGCCCATGAAGGTGCATAGTGGGACAGGGGAGATTCCAGGAGTGGTTGGGGTGGTAGTAACAGTGAGGGGAGTACTTGTGTCGGCCCACACTACAGCTGGGTGGGGGCGCAGGCACTTGGTGGAACACGGTGGTAGGAAGCATCCATGTGGCTTGCAGCGGGCTGTGACCCCTCACTCGTAGCTTACAGGATTCACACCCTCCACTAGTAGAGCCCACAGGGTGTATGGTCCCTGGTCACTTAAAAGTTGGACAGCCCTGTTGTAACTTATTGAAAAAAAAAATACTAAAGGGTGACTTGGTCAGTGCACAGGATTCCCTCAGTTCCCTTGGGAGAGAATGGTATATCAGGATCCAGTAGCTGAAAGCTGGATCCAGGCAAAAAATCAAATGGGAAGCTAGGTACAAATTTTTAAGTGAAAGTAACAAGCTACTAGAAAGTTTTAAAAGTAGTGTTGGATTCATCATCTCATGATTTCTTTAAATCTAGTCTGGATGGCTTTCTAGAAGTTAGGTTTTGAGCCAAATACAAGATGCAAGGCTGAATACAGAATAGTAACTTTGAAATTTAATGGTTTGCCATAAGGACCATTATTTGGTACGACTACTCCTCCTGGCCTTAAACTTGGTTAAAAAGGATAACATTACTTAAATTCAAGTTTAATTCTGTTAAGAGAGAATCAGTAACTTATCAGAAACTGGCACACACAAAAATTACATTTTTTTCCTGTTGAAGTCACCTATATGAAGATGTCACAGGTTGCTCAATTTAGGAACAAGTCATAAAGGATCTACTGCAGGGGTAGGAATTATTTTGGGCTGCTTAATGAGTTTTGGATTAGCTGTCAAGGGCCACAAGGATACCCCTGCTCCCTGGACACCCTCTTGGGATTGGAAATCCTGCCCCTAACCCCTGCCCTTTGCCCCCAGAAGTACTCCTTTGGTGTGTGGGGGATGGGATGTGTAGAGTGGATGCTTCCCATCTTGGAACTGGGAAAAAATCATATGCTAAAAATCAAACATCTAACACATTTTAATTTTATTTAAAAAATATTTTTGTCCTGACTTGCATGCGTTTGAAGTGATTGCATAGTAGTTCAAAAATAAAGTCTTACTCTTGTATATTGTGTGATGGGGTGTGTATGTGTGTGGGGGTCGGGGTTTGTGGGG
>NW_017728886.1:159099391-159101426 GCF_001723895.1 Crocodylus porosus
CGCGTGGTGGTGTGAGGGAGGTTGTGGGTGTGATGGGCTGCCCCCGCATGGTGTGCAGCTCTGACCACCAGTTGCAGCAGCAGCAAGTGGCAGGCCCTTGGGGGCGCTCATGGCTTGTGCAGGTCGAGCTCCCCTATTGGTTCATAGCTCCAGCCCTTTCTGGGAGCTGTACCTGGTGGCAAGGAGCAGGGCCAGACTGGCCCCCCTCCATCGCGTGGGCTCCCTGTGTCTCACATGCAAATCCCAGGACCCAGCCAGAGTTGCGTGCCATGATGGGGGAGCCCCGTGCAATGGAGCTGGCAACCTGGCCCCACTCCCTGTTGCCATGTGCAGCTTCTGGGACTTTGCTGGGAAGCAGTGAGCAGAGTCGAGCCAGCCTAGCTCCATCATGTGGGCCTCCCTGCCACTTCCAGCAGAGTCCCAGGAGCTGCATGTGGTGGCAGGGAGTTGTGAAGATTGTGGGCTGTGTCGTGTGAGGCTTCCCCGTGGTGGTGCGTGAGTCCTGGGAGCTGCATGTGAGCCACAGGGAGCCCTGTGCAATGGGCCTGGACTCTGTGTTCCTGCTGCCTTGCTGAGCACAGTCCATGGGCTCTGCAGTCCTGCACTGCTGCAGCTTCCATCTGCCCACTGGTACTTCCCTACCTGCTGCTCACAGCACTGCAGCAGGGTCATCAGGAGCCAGGGAAGCAGAGCAGTTCTCCTGGCAGCAGCAGCAGTGGCCCCACCCAGAAGCTATGTGGTGGCCAGGGCTGTTCCCCGCACGGGGTTGGGATCTGGCTTGCAGGTCATATTTTGCCTGCCCCTCATCTAGTGCATATAGCAGTTGGATCTTCTGGGTCTGAATTGGTTCCTGATTCTGTTGTGCTTCACACTTTCAAAGGGTATTTGTGTTACCAAATGCAGTTCACCAGTGAGAAAAATGGCTCCTTTGTTTTCTTCCAAATACTTATTCTTTACATGGAAACATCAACCACTTGTGAGTATAGTCACCCACGTTAGCTGCTGAGGTACCTCTGCCCATAGACTACCAAACCATAGTCTAGGTGCACAGTTACTCAGTTGATTACCACTTGCTTGCTTTACATGAAAACTCTTACGCTCTTGTGCTTATCTCATTCTTTTTTTTCCTCTTTCTATTGCTGGGCCTACTATAAATCTTGCCCTTTGAGCCAAAACATTTTCAATTTACTCCATTTGCCTATGTAGCCTTTGGAGCGACAGAAAGGCTATGTATCTACTTGGAGCATGACCTCGGCCAAACCCAGTGTACATATTGCTCATTAACTACAAAAATAGCTTTCACTGAAGCTTGTCACCTTGTTTCTTATATTGCTTATGACTCCAAAAGCAGGCTTAAAATTAAAGGCCCCAGTCATTTGAAGGCTGCTTTAGAAGTGTAATTGAAGCTCTTAGTCAGTTTTGCATGTTGTGTTTAAAGGCTTCTGTTACAAAATACATAATGAGGTGGAGATTTGTAATACATTTAAACATTTAGCTGATAGTCAGATAACTAGGCTTGGTTACAATGTAAGCAGTAGTCAAAAAATGGGGACTGTCAGAGCTGGTCTTAGGGAAAACGGCACCCTGGGCAACCTTCTATTTTGGCAGTGCCCCCTCCCCACTCCCAACCATGTCAGTGGTGCTGCTGCAGGCAGGAGCATTGGGTGCAGTGTGGCAGGGAGGCACAGATGCCTGCACTGCCTAGCCCAGTTGCTGAGCAGCAGCTGGAGGCAGGGAAGCGGGTTGGACAGTGTGGCTGGCTTTGCCTCTGCTGGACTGCCTGCAGTAGCACCAATGACTTTCATAGACATTAGGGCTGGAAGGGACCTTGGAAGATCATCGAGTCCAGCCTCCCGCCCAAAGGGCAGGAAGTCAGCTGGGGTCATAGGATCCCAGTAAGATAAGCATCCAATTTACTTTAGAAGGTGTTCAATGTATGTGCTTGAACCACCTCCGCTGGCAGACTGTTCCAGACCTTGGGGGCTCGGACAGTAAAGAAATTCTTCCTTATGTCCAGCCTGAAATGGTCTCGCAG
>NW_017728886.1:159101673-159103686 GCF_001723895.1 Crocodylus porosus
GGAGTCCAAAACTGGATGCAGTACTCCAGCTGTGGCCTCACCAAGGCCAAGTACAAGGAGAGAATGATGTCCCGGGATTTGCTTGGGAAGCATCTATGGATGCAAGCCACCATTTTGCTTGCTTTACTAGCCAGCTTGTGGGGACCAGGCTGTGTATGCGTTTGTGTGGTGCCCCTCTGGCCCTAGCGCCTTGTGTAGCTGCCCACGTCCCTCACCCCTGAGACTGGCTGGGGGACTGTCATTGTATTATGCAGTTAAGCAAAATATTTCATATTCCAATATGCATCCAAGTGTTGTATATAGTTTCTTCGTTTTGTCAGTGTCCTAAAGCAGAAACCTTTTTGGCCATTGACCAGAAAAACCCTGCTCTAATCTGGTGCAGGTGAAGTGGTTTCAGTGGTGCATTAGCAGCAAGGGGAATTTGCTGGTGCCTGGGCCAGGCACCTGGGAACTCCCTTAGCCACCTCTACTTTTCCTGGCCCCCTCTCTTCGGCTGCAGTGTGAGCACAGCCTTCAGCTGATAGGGAGTCTGCCTGGCAGCTGGAAGCTGCATTCACATGGCGGCTGCTGTTTCTCCACACACATCCTTTCCCCCTTCCTGCTTCCAGCAGTAGCTCAGAAATAGGTGGAAGGTGCCCAGCCCTGGCTCATTTCTCCACCAGCTGGAAGCTTTACCCACACTTCAGGAGTCCCCAAGGTGTAGGGGACACAAAGAAGTGGCAGCAATGGGGAGCAGCTCCTAGCTGCCTGGCCCTACCACTGCTCCTCATTGCCCAGCTCCAGCATGGGCAAAGGCAAAGCCTTATGGCTCTGTGGGCTGGATCAAGCCTGCGGGACATTTCTTACCAACCTGTGTTCAAAGCAGTTAAGCTACTTACCTTGGATGTTGAATTATAAAATGCTACTAATGTAAAATGTGTATTGTAGTGAAACCTTGTCTTTGGTTGTATGGCATTGCAGAGGTTTCAAAACATCAAAAACTTTCAGCCATGTAGATTATTTTTTCAGCTACTTAGCTCAGCAACTCAGAGAAGTAATGCTGTAAAAAACAATGTCATACTTTTGCCATGGAGAAAGGAGAAAAGAATTAATAGCTACCTGAAGAGACTAAGCGCATTAGATATGATCAGGTTATCTTTGTGGGCAAGAAATCATCTTCTGAAGAAATTTGCTGTTTAGTGTTATAGTTACTTCACTGATGACACAAAATAAACATGGCTGTCATCCAGAGCTGTCTTTTAAGGCCATTTGATTCTGTTGCCTACAGTTACTTCTGTTTTTTTGGTGTATATTCCCATTTTCTCAACATTGTTCTCTAGGTGCGTATTTGTCAAGCCTGCTTTTGGCTTGGTTTCAGTGAGAGTTTCTCTATGATATGTAAACTCTTTCTGGTCTCTCAGATACTTATATTATATATTTGTTTTTCTGGGCCTTGACAGTTTAACTACCTAAGTTGAATCCGCTTCGTCAGGGTTGCTTAGTGAACATTTGACTGCCTCCATTGTATAACTGTAGTCATTCAGTTTTCAAAACTTGACCCATTCAATAGTCCAAGAAGCATGAAAATCTCTTGACAAACTCAGCAGTATAGTTATTAGTAGGGATAAATATGGCTTCCCAGGTTTAAGGAGTAATACCAAAGCTTCCTTGAAGGAAGATTAAAAAAATACTTTGCTTTAATTTGTAAAAGTTTTTATTACTGAAGTAATGTCTTAGCCTCATATGTTCTGTCCTTTTGTCTATATGTTGCTAGTCGAGGTTCCTTCCTCATTTTTTGCTAACTTTTTCAATGTCCTTTAGAATCTATAATATTTTATTAGCCTCAGTAGATTCCAGGATACCTTTATTACTTTTGTGTAATTTTAATGATATTATGGACCTAGTTTAAATACCGTATTTTTCGGACCATAAGACGCACCTGACCATAAGATGCACCCAGTTTTTATGGCAGGAGAGACTATGTGTGCCGGTGGCCGGCCATTTTTATTGCCGGCTCCCGGCCACCGGCACGGG
>NW_017728886.1:159103841-159113726 GCF_001723895.1 Crocodylus porosus
GGACCATAAGACGCACCCTCGTTTTCCCCCCACTTTTGGGGGGAAAAAAGTGCGTCTTATGGTCCGAAAAATACGGTAAGTATTTTGTGCAAAAAATCTATTTTTTGAAGTCTTCTTCCAGTCATACTTATTCTATATAGTAGTAGTTACTGTATTTACTCAAAGTGCCCCTCATCTTGGATTTGAATACAAGGCGGATGGGGGAAAGGGCAGTGGCAGCAGCTCCAGCATCCTGGGCTGGAGCTGCCACTCCTGCAACTGCTGTTGCAGAGCTGGGGCTGGGACCAGGGCTACCCCATACTTTGTGTTCCTTGCTAAAATGGTGCCAGAGCTGTGATGGACAGTAAAGGGCCATGGGGCAGGCAGGGAGGAGAAGGCAAAGGTTGTAGGGGGAGAATAGATGGCCAGAGGCTGCAGGGGACTGCAGGGGGCACTGGAGGGTAGGCAAATGGCAGGGGGGACCAAGTGGAGCCGGGGCAAAGGGCAGTGGTCAGGCCACTGGCCTCTATGCCACTTGCCCCCATGCCGTTGCTTTCCCCAGTAGCAGTTTGGCGGGGTGGGGGGAAATGAATTGAAGATGACCCTTCAATAATTAGATTCTATACATGGAAAATTATAGCAAATTTATAATTTTTCCTTATATAAAATCTAATTATTGGGAGGGAAGGCATCTTAAATTCAAAGTCATCTTGGATTCAGGTAAATATAGTAGTAACAGCCTTGTGGGTGAAAGGAATTTTAACAATACAGTTAATTTTGGATATCATGTTATCCAAATAACAGTATTGGAGAAGATGAGGCATGGCGCTGCCTGGTCTTGTTCCACCTCGTAATGAGCCAAGAAAGGGGGCACCACAGCCTCTTACCTATATAGAAGTTTGGTAATGTTTGCTAGACATTTACTGCTGGTGCAGAAATAGGAATAATTGGAAACTGGAAAGAAAGGTGCTACTCAGCTGTGAGTGTGGAGAGGAAGTTGAAATTTATTCACTGTAGTGGTTCACCATGAGCTGAAAAAGAGTTGGTGCTGAGGATAGCTGAGCACAATGGGTACTGTATTTATTCCAATGGGCTACATTAACCTAGCCTTGTGGTAGGTTCCCACTTTTACTTCCAGTGGGAAGATCTCAGCTATATGATGACTTTATGGAAATGGGAGACTCTTCCATAGCTTGCTCCTGCAGCCATACAGCTGAGAGCAAATAAAACTTGGGGGCATCTGAACCCCAAGTCTCCAGGCTTGGGCCTGTGCGTAGGATGCCCTCCAAAGGAGTTGGAATCATCTGAAGCCCCAGGCAGGGGTGGAAGATGCTTGCCAGTAGCAGGGACACATATGGTTCTTCAATGACTCACAGATTTGGAATTGGTTTGGCTGATTTGACTTGGGACATGAAAAAAATTTCCTTAAAAAAACCCAACAAAAAAAGGGTTCCTATCAGGATGTTTTTGTATCACAGGCCACATATTTTATAGGTGTGCTCATTGTGGGTGGCAGGAACCAAGTCAACTCCATAGTTGGTTTCCCTTACTAAGCTGCTGCTTCTGGAAGAAGTTGAATAAGAGGTAGTGTACTTAATGAGTTTCTCTTGTATAAATAATATAAGACGAAGGGCTTTCGCCCCCCATGCTGATTGGGAAGGTGGGGGCGGGGGGAACCTTGTTTTATATTCTGGTAAATACGGTAACTTGCACCTAGTCTTCTCAGATCAGTAGTTTGAAAGTTCACAGGTATGGCACATGTGTTCAAAGGTGTGTTCATGGTGACAGGGTCTTTATATTGATCACAGCTGATGTTCAGGAACCTAGGTCTGGAGGTAGCCATCTTTCTAAAGCAAGGTCATTTTCCAGTGGCAGTGTAGGAGAGAATGCAATGAAAAGTGCTTTGATACAGCTCCACCCATCAATTGGGTATGTGAAGTTAGTATCATTCAGGCCAAGAAGATGTAGCTTTAGATACAAACCCAGTCTTAAACATGTTTTCTCATGGTGCTCTGGCAGTGTGCAATGCTGGCTGGAATGCAGATATGGAATAGATGATCACACTGCTCCTCACCATTTTGGTTCACCATGCTGATGCCTCACCCTTTGCAATGGCTGGGGGGGAAATGTACTGTGCTGCTTTCTTCTCCCACAAGGCATCAAAGTTCCCACCAAGCCACTGGATGGTGGTTTCTGACACCCTCGATAGAATGGACTTTGCTGTTCTGTATGATGGTATGCTTTCAGAAAGCATCTTTCTCCAGGACTCCCACCTCAGCTGAGTTAAACAAGACTGCTTTAAGCAAGATGATGGGACATTGCATTAGGCAGTTGTAGGGTTGAAGCATTTTCACAAGTCTTCAGGGTGACACCGGCTTCTTACCTTGGGTTGTTAGATCTCTTGAGATGAGAACTGGGTGCAGTTTCCTGAAAACAGCCTTTTCACATTTCAACACAAAGTGCTAACTGAAGTCCTTAAGCGTGGTATGGTGGAGTGCCAGTGTTTCCTGTCAGAAGTAATTTGTAACATGTTCTGGGGTGGGGGGGAGGGAGGCGGGGAATTGCAATAGAGAGATTTCAGATGATTCATTTCCCATGCATTGTTTATAATTCTATTGGTTTAGGGCCTGAAACATTGCTAATACTTTGGTTTATTTCTTGCACATTTGGAGGCTGATATTGTCCTTCTCGTTCTAGCCCTAATAGCATTCAGCCGTTCATTGCATCCCTTCAGTGCTGTAAGGTTCAGGTTGGTATAAATTGTAACAAGAATGTTGTATCAAGTGTGTTAGGTCATGGACTGCTCCCCAGTATTGTATCAAGCATGTTAAGTCATAGACTGCTTTGCTGACATTAGGAAGACCACTAATCTTGAAATAAATTCCAGATCCCTACATTTCTGAGTTCTAGCTCTTGGCATGGGTCAGTAGTTAAGAAGTGAAACAGCTAAGTGTGTAGGGAGAACCATCTTATAACCTTGGCTTAGGGAATACAGTTCTTGACAGACTGGGCAATGAGTCCAGAGATAGGAGGATCTGAGAGGGAAGGAGTGGGTGCTTAGATTAAGGTTTCTGGAGTCCAGTTTTCCCTGGCACTAGCATACCTGGTAAGAGAAGTGTCTCATCCAGTAAAATAGTTAGCTCAGTGGAAACAAAGGGTGGTTTTTGGTGTTCATACTAACCGTTAGAACCTGAAGTCCAGGCAACATGTACTGCTAGAGGGCCAGTGTGTCGGTAGCCTTAGGTTCTACAATTGTCTCATAAAATGGACCAAGTTATAGATCCAGAGCAGTGGAGCCCAAGCTTTTAGAGCAGCATGCCAGGTGCTTGCAATACAGCTGCACCCCAGTTAACGTAGAGAGCGGAGAGAGATTTCTGTCTACTGTAGGAAAGGGGGGAAGGAGAAGACAGCAGGGAGGGAGGGCTGTGGAAGGGTGCACTGTTATGGTGCAGGGCAGGGAGGAAGATGTGCAAGGCTGAGCTGCTTGCCACTAATCCCACATGCAGTGGGCTGAATCCAGCTACTTCAGGGGCCAGATCTGGCCTATGGGCTGTAGTTTGAGAACTGCTGGTCTTGAGCAAATGTACTTTTTTCAGATCTTCTTCACAGTCTACACAGTTTTTCCAGTTTAGTTGTTTTTAATGTAGATTATGCATAGTTCATCATTATGGAGTTATGGAGTCCGTATGGAGGTATGAGAAGTCTATGCTGCCAAGTCAGGTTTAAATGCTTATTGTCAATGTCCTGTTGTGATGATTATCATATCTTATTAGATAAAAAGTGTCTGTATCTTAACTGCTGATTGTACCCGATGCTCCATTTCTTTATCATTATAGTGACTATAAACATAGCATTGTGATTTTGCATGGCAATTATTGGGACAATCAAATGAAGCTTATTCAATTGTAAGGTAAGAGATTTTGTAATAGTCATCTCGTAAACTCAAACCAGGAACTGAAAGCTACTGCTGGGTTCCAGCACCCCATGCCTCATTGTCAATCAAATTTATTTACCTGAAACGTGAAACCTAAATTTGTAAAGCTGGGTAGCTAAAGTAAGTTTATTTGGTTCAGTATTTAAGCAAATTAGGCTGGAGGTTTTTCTACTTACCTTATGAGGCATTTATGTTTGAAGGCACTGTTTTTAAAGGATAATTTGGTTGAGTGTACCAGAAATACCACTGCACTGCAGTCATTTTGATGGATGGACCACCTCTAAAATCTCATTAGTGAAGAGGTGAACTTCATGGGCAGTTGGCTGTATTGGATTTGGTGGCCCAAGAGGCCAGTGTCTTCTTAACACAAGAACCATTCCTAGCTCCTTTAACTAAAATAATATATGCATCTTTCTAGCAAATCTCTTTCTCCTTAAGTGAACTTTATAAACTTTTCATGCCACATATTTTAGTTTATGGTCTGTAAAGTGAAAGTAATTTACAGGGATCCTGATAAATATTGTTCTACTTTTCTCATTACTCTTCTTTTTATGTTCTCTGAACTGAAATTAAGGATGACACTGGAGAATGAAATTTGAGGCTATATGGATCTTTCAAAGACTGTCTTTAAAGGTTAATTTAAATAAATAGAATTCTGTCTCCTTTCCAATGAATTGGAGCATGAAGGTTCACATATATCATATGCTAATTAAACAAGAAATAGGGTCAAGATATTGAACCTCACCTGAAGTTCAGGGACAGAAGTTTGGTAGCCATCTCTTATCTTCACTGGGTTCACAGTATGTAAGTTTTCTAATTGGGCTGTTCTCATTGGTAAGCTGCGTAGATCAGAATTCGCTTTCTTTGGCCAAGGCTTGCTTCCTTTCTCCCATCCTGCCTGACCCTCCTAAAATATTAAACACTAAACTCCTTCCATTATGGGCCACTTCCATATGTTTGTAGGTAAGTCCTGGTATCCTCCTGTCATTTCTTATTTTGTGTCTTAAATCAGTCTTGCTGGCTCTGACAGTAGTCCTGTTCTTATATAGCCTCTAAGTCCCTCCTCAAGGGCTTTATTCTTAGCTTGTGGATTTTTCCCCCTTCTGTCTTCCTCTGCTTTTAACATTTACTTAAGTATTTCTGTGCTACCCCCGAGTCATGCATATCTTTCTGTGCTTTCAACAGTGATAACGCCTGAAACTTTTTTTTTGTGAAGACAGGCATAGAGAAGATGACTTCATTGCAACTACCCTTCAGCTGAACAACAGATATATTCCTTTGGATAAATGGAGAAGCATCTTTAAACACGTTTCAGTATCTGGCCTTCTATTTGAATTTCTTCTCTCTGCTAGCATGTAGCTTTTTTCTACATATATGGTGCACCTCTTAGTAATTGTCTTTATACATTATTTCAATTGCTGTATTTACCCAAATACAAGATGACCCTGAATTTAAGATGACCCCCCAATAATCAAATTCCATACATGGAAAATTGATAAATTTGTTATAATTTTCCATGTATGGAATTTAATTATTGGAGGATCATTTTAAATTCATCCTCCCCCACTACTGTAGGTGCTAAGGGGGGCAGTAGTAGGGCAGGCAGTGAGGAGACAGTGGGAGAGGCAGGAGGGAAGCACATGGTAGGGCAGGCAGTGGGGGGAAAGTAATAGGGTGGACATTGGGGGATAGGCGGTAGGGGCAGGCAGTGTGGAGGCGGTTTGGCAGGCAGTAAGAGAGGCAGTTAGCTTGCCCCTTAATGCCTATGCCTCCCTCATTTACCCTTCATTGTGCTTGTACCTCATAGCCTCAGGCTCTGGTTCCTCTTTCCCTTGCCTTGCCCTTCCTTCTATGCCACTCCTGCCCCTGCAGCTGTGGGTCCCCACTGCCCATCCTCCTATCCCCTTCCCCCAGAGTCTCTACCCCCTACTTATTCCTGCACTGCCCTACCCCCACCTTACCTTTGCTCTGTGCCTTCAGGTTTTGTCCCTCCTACAGCCTCAGGCACAGAGCTGGGCTGGAGCCACAGCTGGAACTGAAGTTGCAGTTTCTGTGTGCCCCCCTACCCCATACTCGATAGTAAGGCCTTATCCCCCCCCATGTTAAATGGCGAGATGACCTCATCTTACAATTGATTAAGTGCGGTATTCTGCCTTGGGTGTGGTCTTAAATACTCTGTGCTGTCTAGATCAGTGCTGCTCAACCTTTTGGCCCTGTGGGCTGGATTAGTTTCATAGACATTATTTCATAGACATTAGGGCTGGAAGGAGATCATCGAGTCCAGCCCCCTAGTGTTGTGAGCCAGATTCTGTGTGAGTTGTTGGGCCTTGCGCCCCAGCCTCGTGCACCTGATCCAGCACACAAAGCCATGCTGTCGACCTTCCAGGGTCCAGAAATTTGGCAGCTGGGGTGTGGCAATTAATGATGCTCTCCACCACCAAATTTTCAGGCCTATGGGGAGCTCTGTGGGCCAGATGGTGTGGTTCCTTGGGGCCAAATCTGGCTCACAGACATGTTTTAGCAGCCTGCTTTAGATTATAGCCTTCTCCAGGAAACTGTCCTACTGAATATGGACAAAGAAGCACGACTACTTCTGCCATTCTTCTTTTCCACCGGTTCCCTACTCAGTTAGGGACACAAGGGTTTTCATTGGTTTTGAAAGTTTTTATGGATTTACTTTTCCTTGTCCCCTGTTTGCTTGTAGTGTGGCTGCTGTTGGTTGCTTTTTTTTCTGCACCTTTTGTAATCTGGAATAGCTTTCTGCCATCAGCACCTCAGACCTTCTTTCATCAGCTGTTTCTTATACTTCTAAGTTTGGTCATTACTTTAAATTTGTAACGTGCAAGACAATTAGTTTGGAAAGCAGTATTCAAAATAGATTTAGATGACTTTAAGTATTAAATCTGTCTCTGTGAATTTTTAATTGTAGTTGAACTTCATCTGTACTTTCTAGATAGAGCTGGGCCCTTTTGTTCCCACAAATATCAGCATTGTGGGAAAAAGCCAAACAAAAAAGCAACCTCTTACCTTGGCCTAAAATATAGGGTATTTGTGGAAACTTTTTGTGGAGATTAGTCATCAGCTATTTGGGATTGCTCAACCTGGTCTTAATTCTGTGATGCTAAGAAAGGCACAGCCTACCATCGAGACATTTATTACGACTTATCTTTTGACATAAGCTATTTACTGCTTGTTATGTTCAGTCAGGTCCTGCTGACTGTCTCTGGGTTTCCAATATTTACAGGTGGGCTACAGATTTTTTCTGCCCCAAAATAGAACTGTTGATCACATCAAGAGGCTTTTCATATATGTGGATGTGGTTGCTGGCAGTTCTCCAGTAAATATGTTATTACTGGGGGGTGGGAATTAGTAACCATGGGTCGTGCTTATCCAACTTTGTAAAGCATTGGGAGATATGTGATTAAAGGACTGTGGATTGCTTGAGGTGCTTGCTGCTTCTTTCCAGCAGCTTGTAGTCACAATGGCCTTAAAACAGGTTCACTGCTGCTTTTTCTCCTGAAATGTTCCTGGTGTCATGTCTGAGAACTTTGCAGTTAAATCTATCCCTGTGTTTTGGGGGAGAATTGCAGCCATTTGGAATAAGGTATTTTGGCAAAGCAAAAGTTAACCCAAATGCAAGCAGCAATGTGAGCTTTATGTTTCTTGTTCATGTGGTTAATGTGCTTGTTAAGCTCATTTTGTTTATTCCTCTCATAATTGACCCAACTTTACCCTGTATAAGAAAGATCTAAGAGCAAAATATAAAGAATGCTTAGTGATTCAGCAGATGACAAATATCAGTAACATGTCTGCTCTTAGCTACAAGTATTTAAAATAAATACAGTGTTAACATTCTTAACATAAATGTTTGCTAAGTCAGGAACTCATTAGGAAATGTCAGAATTAAAGCTGCTTGTGCTATTTCCTTCACTGGATACTTTCCTCATTTTGTGCACTGTATGGGTAGTGTTGATAAAGGAGTAGCTGTTCTTCTCATTGCCTCAAAGATAGCTGCAGGCCTAGTTTACTTCATGCTGGTCATAGTCAGCTCTGAAGATGGATAAAGAGAGTTATTAATTTACTCATGGGCCTTTTAATGGTATTCATCAGTCTCAGGCTTTCATATATATTAGTTTACCTTCACAAACCCCCAGAGAGGGTGTGGCATTGCTTCCCCATCTGTAAACTGGGAATGACACCTAGATTAAAATCAAAAGTATGTTCATATTGGGGGGAGGAAGGGGAGGGCACTATTTGAGACACCTCATGGTGATCTATTTTCCGAGCACTTAGCATTATGTAACTGTCTATCTTCCAAGCACAGTTCTTGTAGACTTCCACTGCAGTTGGGATTGCTCTGCTTTTCTGCACAGACCTCAAGTGAGACGACTAGAAAATGAAAACTGCATTGGGCATTAGTGACCTGTGAAAATCAAGGAGTCACCCAGCAACACTTAGGAAATCTGTGGCAGAGACAGAGAAAGAATCCTGTTCTCCAAGACAATATTTAAGTGTTTTTTAACATTGGACCCTCCTTTCCCTTCCTGGGATTTTTTGTCGCTGTACACTGTCCAACTTCTGCAACAGTTGAGGTGGCATCCTACAATGTCAGTCATGGAGCAGGTCTGTCCTGTGCACTGAATGAGGCAGGATTCCTCTGGAAAAAGAGAATCTGTGAGAGTAGTATTAAAGGCTGGATTATAATGCATTTACCCTGGGAGGGGAAGATGATGGGAAGGGGGAATAAATTAGTCATGCAGGCAGCATGGCCTAATTTTTGAGTGTCTGACTTTCAGATGTTACGGCCCACTGACAGTTTTTCTGTTGGTATATAATTTCCTAGCTTTTAAAGGCAAACTGAAAAATCAGAAATGCCATTGTGTGGCATCAGGTGGATGCCCAAGCTGTAAATTTACCACTTGGACCCATCCCATTTGAGTTAATGGAGTAGCTGAGAGCAACAGTAGACAGTCATCCTGTGTACAGATGAACCTGTATGTATGTATGTATGTATGGATGACGTGATGACGTGGGCTTTGACAGTATTTTACAGATGTTTGCTGACAGCAGTTTTTTTTTATATCTGCTGACAACAAACAGATTTAAGAATCCTAATCTTCATCTTAGGCTCTACCCCACCATTCTCCCCACTTCTGTATCAGGTCTCTCTCTCCTTCTTCCCCTTACTCTTCCTAGAGTTAGTCCCATTCTCCAGTCACCCATCTCTTCCCTCAGCTTCTCCTCTGAGCTCAGTGCCTTCCATCATCAACTCCCAATCCTTGCCTTCCCTCCCAACCAGTCCCAGTCAATCCCTTCCCCATTCCTCATCCAGTTTCCTTGTCCAACCCATCCAGTTTTCTTTCCTTCCTATTGTCTGTCCATCCTGGTTTTCTTATCGCATCACCTAGATTAGCTTTTATGACACCCTTCGTCTCTGTGGGTTCATTACTTGTTGCTTCTCCTAATAGTTCCCCCCTCTCTCTCCCACCCTCTGTCCCTGTCAAATCACTATGTTTGAGGTGCTGTCCTGTGGATGTCCTTTCACAGCATTTGATGAAGTGAGCTTGGGCTGACATAAGGTGCTATACATCTTTGATTTAGGTAGTCTGTAAGGTGCACATCTACCTTGCCTTCATCCTACTTTTAACAGACTCCTTATCCTGATCTGCATCTTTTCTTTCTCCTCTCTGATCTAGCTTTTCCCCTTGTACTATTAAATCAAATTGCTTCCTTTTCCATGCTGCCTACATGTTAACAGGACCCTTGTTGGGTGTTTCCTGTATGGCACAAGCCAGTGCTCAGTCTTCTGATCTGGAAGCGATTTTGACCCATAGCCTTATTGCACCCTCCACCCCCCCCCCTCAAAAAAAAAAAAAAATCAAACAAAAGCACTGGAAATGGAGAGAAAATGTCATTTCCATTCCTGGTACTTCCTGCAAGTATGGCGAGAGAGAGAGAGAGAGAGAGAGAGA
>NW_017728886.1:159113826-159139977 GCF_001723895.1 Crocodylus porosus
GGGGGGGGGGAACACCTTTCCCCAACCAAAACTGCTTCTTAATAACTTTATCAAGCACTTTTACACCTACAAAGAATGTTCTAAAGTTGTGTTCTGTATCTTTGTGTCCTCTAAAATAACCATCTTAAAGCATTGTCTCTGCCAAATGGTATCTTGCCAGAGGTTAATAATCCTGCTTTGTCTGTATATACGGTGTCACGACTAGTCATAATGAAACTGAGAAGACCATGCTCTTTTAAACAGTGCCTGAAAACACACAAACATGCTGTACTTTTGTCAGCAGCTGAAGAAAGCTGTTTATATTCCCAACTACCAACCATGGTTATTCAGAGTTCACAGAAGTGCTAAGCATCTGTATGCAGAAGGAGGAGTGAAATCTTTTAATTTATTTGTTGCAGACGAAACATTCCTATATAGGTGAGATTGCCTTGGTTATGCTTCTGTCATGGGCCTGATTGGTAAGGCCACTGCAAGTCTTTAGCTTTTTTGTTATGAAATACTTGAAGAAATGTGGGGAGAGAGGTGTCTGTGGGCATGCATTAGCGAACTCATTCCACACACATTGACATATCCATTAGTATTACCTAGTAGCTTTAAATATCATTCCATTATTCAGCACATTTTGTCCTCTCTTAATGCTGTATCTTCAGCTTAGTGTTCCCAAATCCTGATTTGTTTTTCTTTCCTCCAACTTTCCCTGGGTTCTACAGTGAAAAAACAAAAATGTAAATTGTGTCTGAGATGTTATTCTTGCAGCATATCTTTATTAAATTAGTCCAGTCATGCAGGATAAAGCATATTAGCTAAATATTTCTCTTAACAGTAGACATGGATTGTAGAATTAATGGTCTTGTGGGATGAACAGAGGTCATACCTTAAAATATGATTATTTCAATCAGCCTGCCTGCAGCAGCATAATTTTATCTCTGCTTGTGAGTGAAATGTGCATTATGTAGTGTGCAATAGCTCACTGGTTATCGTCACCCATGAATTAGCCCTCAAATATAAGAGCAACCAGTGAACGTGAGGTGGAATGACTAGACTTTGCTGCTCAGTTGTGAAAGGAGTCCAAATAAGGAATCCAACATAAATATGGTAGCTACCAAAAATAAGTACATGCATGATGAATGTATTTAGGGCTCTGTAACTGACAAATCGAAACAGAAATGTGCACATTAAAAACCAGTGTGTAGGAACCTCCCTGTTTAAAGGTTATCAGTGGGAATGTATTGTCATATCTGAATATGGTGAAAAACTGTGTGATGTAGCTCTTGGATGCAAGTTTAAAATGCAAACTCTGCCTTTTTAAATCTGTGTAGAATTTTTTAGCAGAATTTTTCACAAATAATTGCACAAGCTAATTTTGTTGGAAACAAAGCTTCTTTTCTCATGCAAGTGTCATCATAGGTAACCCTCTTTCATTGCTGAGATAACAAATCAGGCATTCACTAGATCAGTTTTAGTAATTTGACTGGTATCTCATAGCAGTGAATTGTTTCCAAAATTAATAGGCCTTTCTTGGAACAGGACTTGTACTGGAGATGATGTGTTATGTAGTTTGTTAGTCCCTTTTATATTGCTGTCTACTGTACTGACTCCATGTGTTGAAGCTTCAGAGATATTCTTTTTTTTTGAAGGATTATATTCAGTTTTTTCTTTAGTGGTGAATACACTGTCTTTGGACACCTATTTTTTCCTGATGCTATCTCTGCTTCAGGTTTTCCAGCCTGGGTTTGTATAGATACCTTCAGAATTAATTTTGTGTGTGATAATTAACTTAATGGGCTAAACTGAATGGTTGTTCTCTTGCTGAAGATTTAAAAAAAGAAAAATCTGATGTGGCCAAAAAACGTTTTTCTTCCTATGCTTGGACATTTTTTTCGGCTGTGTCCTTTGTTGCATTGCTGATGTCTGTTATATTTGTGCTAGCAAATTGCCTGTCAAACATGACGTGGGGTGGGGAAAAATGCCTGCATTGTCCCTCCCCCCCATCTCCCCCCGACCTCGGGTCGGGGTCCAGCTTCCCTCCCTTCCCCACCTGCTGCTTTGGGCTGGGCTAGTTCCCCCCCTGTTCCCCGTCATTTTGGGTCCAGTTGCCCTCCCATTGCTTCGGGTACAAGTCTGTGCGCCCCCCAGATCCCCTGCCTCCCAGGCACTTGCATACAGCGTTGGGTGGTGACTGGGGCCGATGGCAGCGGAGGGCTGTGGTATGGCACAGCATGGTGGCTGGCTGCCACGGGTGACCCCCCTGCTCGCCTTTCCCTTCCCATTCCCCTCCCTCCCTTCTTTCTTCCCATCTTCCCTGCCTCCTCCCCGTCCCTACCGGCTGTTGTTTGGGGGGCCCTACTTCGGCCCCCCACTACAGCCCCTCAGTTCCCACTGTCATGGCAGTGTTCCACTGTGTTGGAGCACTCTGGCTGCTGAGACAACCAAGCACAGTGCGAATAAAGCATTATGGATAGACAGACAGACAGACGAAGGCTTTTATAATATTAGAATTTGTTGAATTGTTCACAGCTACCAAATCAAGTGGTACAAGTAAAATCTAACTTGCACAAATATTTGGCTAGGCTTCTGTTAATACAGAAAACCCTAAAGAATGTTTCAGTACGAAATGTAGTTTTACACGTCAGTATGTTCATGTCAGAGGTCACCCTTAATTTTGTACCATGCGCTCTAACTAGGACTTGCAAAACAGCAGTGTGGGGGGGAATGTGGGTTTTGTGGGTTTTGGTAGTATATTATACTTCAAGACAGTCGTACCTGGCTTAAAGACAGTCTTAAAGATGTCTCTAAGTGATTTCTTAAAATCGGTAGATCTAAATGCTTATCCAAATGTAGCCCTCAGTATATCCCTTGAATGAAATAACTTAAACATGTTTAGGTACCAGGCAGTGCCCAAATCTAGGTATGGATAATGGATATATAATCTAGACAGAAACAGGTTGTTGTACACAGTACATGACTGTCTTCTCCCCCACACCTCTATTGTTCTCTGCTTAATTAAAGTGTAGTATACTTTTATTATACTGTATCAGTAAAAGGTTTTTTCTTTTTAACAGGCAAAGCGAAGGCTGGAGCTAGGAGAGGGTGGTCACCAATATCTTGCTGAAGGATTAAAAACCCCAAAAGGGAAAGGAAGAGCTGCAACAAGAAGTCCAGATAGTCCAAAAAGTAAGAGAACTTTTTGTTAGGCTCTATGGCATAGACTTTTCAACAGCTTCTTTGAGATGCCTAAAGAGATTTTGTACTTTATAACTTGCTGCCCTTTTCCTAAAAGATGCTCAGAAACATTAATCTGAATGAACTAATGTTGTGAATTTAAAGTGTATTACTTGAAACTCATTTAACCAATTTGGCTGAAGGAAAATCAAATTAAGGCCACTTCAATTTAGTGTTCACTCAGGGGTTTGATGAACTCTAAATCTGCTGTAAATTCACAGACCTTTGATTCAGATTAAATTTCTAGCATATTCTAGTAGAGAGATTTCCTATGGAAATCTGCCAAAGGATTTAAGGCCAAATAGTCTCCTTCTGTAAATGGGTAGCTGAATATAGCTTTAGAGCATGGGGAGTTTTGATGAGCTATTTTGGGTCAAGTCAGCAGCTTCCCTCCACTCCCAAAACTTCCTGTGGGGCTGTGGGTGGGGAACAGTGTTCAGGAACAGGAGTGGTGGGTGAGGCTGGGATCACAGGGCTGGGTCGCAGAGCGGTGATAGCTCTGGCCCGGGGCCTGCTCCCTACATGCCCCTGCTCTCTGGGGTTGGAGTTTGGGGGTTTGTGGGGTGGGGGGCATGTGCGTATGTGTGTGGGAGGGGGGATGCCTGGATGCTAGGTCCCAGGAGCCTGTTGTGGGTGAGAGGAGAGGGGCCAGGGGCATACAGTAGAGCTCGCCCAGGCAGTGTGGTCCGTGTTGCTCCTACAGCACTCTGTATGGGGCCAAGCCCTGCCCACTCACACTGCGGTAGCCCATGCCGCACTGCTGATAGTCTGTACAGCCCAGCTTGGCTGGGTGCTGTTCTGTTCCCCCCACCTCCAGTGGCAGCTCTTGCTCCTTATCTTGCCCCTGCAGTGCCATGCCACACTGTTCCCAATGGGCAGGCAGCTGCAGCCAAGCAGCTCCTGCCCCAGCATGCGGGGTCCAGTTTCCAGGAAGGTGGCTGGGAGCTAAAGCTAGAGCCTCACGTGCTGGGGCAGAAGCCACCCAACTGAAACTGCCTGCACAGCATGGCAGGGACAGGGGTATGAGCAGGAGCAGCTTCTGGCAGGGCTGTTCCTAGTGTGGCTGCAGCTGGCTGGGTGCTGCTCTGAGCCCCCTGCCTCCAGTGGTAGCTCCTGCTCCTACCTCTGCCACGTTGTACCATGCCACGCCTGGTAAGTAGGCGGGCAGTTTCAGTTGGGCAGCTCCTGCCCCAGCATGCAGGGCTCTGTCTTCAACTGCGGTGCCTTGAGATCCTTTCATGGGTGTCATGGGGTTCTATGCAATGTTAGCAGTGTTGGGTATGCAACCATCATTCACAAGATGAAACCCAGCAATTTCAGATAGAAATCCATAGTGTAAAAAAATATTCAGACCTGTTGTGATCCTTCTGAATTATTTTCAGCAGAATTACTTTATTATTTTTCTGTAGTCAAAAATCAAATGAAAGCTAAGAGCTGGGATTTTCTAAGGGCTGCCATTAGACTCAAGGCACGCCTTGATGGACTCAAAAGCTTAAGAACCATTAGGTTAAAGAGAACTCTTACAAGTTTAAGAAGAATCTCATCTGATTCAGTTCAGTCTCTGGGACTCAGAAACTCTCATTTGATGTGCCCACTGAAAGGCACCAACTGTACATTAAACCCATTAATTATTATCTTACAACAGGGAAACTCAAACCATGAAGAAAACTGACTGGCAGCTTGACAAAGGAGAGAGCTGCAGGAGGATAAACAGTGTTGCTGCCAAGATAATCAGATATAAAAACCCTATTGAAAAATCAGATAACAATATTTAGCATAGACTTGGAAACATTCACTGTGTATTTATCCATTGGGCTAATTTGAGGATTTTTAATTTATTTGTCCATGTATCTTGATATTTGGAGAAGTACATCTTAAAATCCAACTAGATGTCCAGTGGCAGTAAAAGTTTAAGAGTGTTCTTTGCTAAAACATGCAAGAAATCTCTGGAAAACATATTATTGCTTCGGAGGCCACCTTTGGAACCAAGATGAGAGAATTGATTTGATAAACTCTTCTCTTTTTTCCTTTTTATTTATTTATTTTTTATCAAGCTCCAAAATCTCCTTCAGAAAAGACTCGGTATGATACATCACTTGGTCTTCTTACAAAGAAATTCATTCAGCTGCTGAGCCAGTCTCCAGATGGGGTCTTGGATTTGAACAGAGCAGCAGAGGTCCTCAAGGTGCAAAAAAGGAGGATTTATGATATCACCAATGTATTGGAAGGCATCCATCTCATTAAGAAAAAATCCAAAAACAACATTCAGTGGATGTGAGTATTCACCATCCTTTTCCATTCCTCCTGGATGATTGCACTGTCATAAAGCATCAGTGCTTCTCCTGTCTTGGGTCTTGCCCTTGTCCTCCAGCTCCCAGCAATCATCCAAGAGGCCTTCTACCAGGAGAAAAGCCTTTTTATGTTAATTGATTGCTTTTTAATATCTGATATGCCTCCAGTAAGGAAATTCAGGTATGCCACTGTAGATAGAAACCAGAATTCATTCTGAATGTTGTTTTATTATGGCTCTGTGTGTGTAAAAGTTTTCTTCCTGGCTGTTTTTGTGGAATACAGAGTAGAATTTTGTAAGTATACAGAAATGCTAACATTGTTCCATGTTCATGACTCATTCACTGTGTGTTGATAAGCTATAATTATTGAATATTGCCTTTGTTGTGTTTCAGAATATATTTTAATTTTAAAGCAATATCTTCTCTGGAAAGCCTGGTTTATATTGGCAGGCCTTAAGCAGTTTTAGGGGTGGAGGCTGTACTAATCATGGTGTATCATTCCAAGTCCTACCTTTCCCTCAGGCACCTTCCCTCCCATAGTATAGCATCAAGTTCTTTGAATGTTTATGAGGAGTCTGTATTCTTTGATTTGTAGGGGCTGCAGTCTGTCTGATGATGGGGGCATGCTGGCACAATGTCAAGGCCTGTCAAAGGAGGTGACTGAACTCAATCAGGAAGAGAAGAAACTGGATGAATTAATCCAAAGCTGCACCCTGGACCTCAAGCTGCTAACAGAGGATTCAGAGAATCAGAGATATCCTTTATTCTCACAATTTCTAGAGAAGGCCATTCTTCCTTGTCCCCTCCAGACAGGCTGGGAGGACACTTTAAAGCAGAAAAGAGTGACACAAAGCATCACAAGTTCATGCCAAAAGAATTTACTGTGGCTTAGTGCAGATGTATACACAAAGTCACTTTCAGTCATTATAAATTTATACATTTAGCATTTCTGAAGTATAAGAAATGTTGGCATATGAAGAGGTCCTGAAATATCCATGTTCACATAAAGTAGGGCCAAGAATTCAGCTGTTTAATATGTGTGCAGTGAAGCCAAAATGTTTCACTAAGTAAAAGCATGTCCTTTAAAACACTGCTCTTGCTGGACTATTCAGAACCCAAAGCCAAACCCATTTTTTTTGCAAAAATAAGCAGACTTTATGTATGTTTTCAAATTCTGGTGCTTGCGTGCGTTCATTGCTTAATATATGCACAAATACAAAAGAAAATATGTTTATACTTTTCAAACGCTATAAGGGATTGAACACTAGGAAGGCAAGGTTGGAACTTCAGTTTGAAACTTACTGCGTTGTTCCCTGCCCATACTAATACATGACCCATAAATATCTAGGATAGATATATTTTAAAATACATTCTTAACTTTAATAGCAATAGTGAGTCGGGGAAAATTTATATGAATTCCTTGTATTTGTACAGCTGTTACCTGTAAATTAACCACTTCTTATGTTTTCTACCATTTTCATACATATGTAAAGGATCTTAATTGCATATGGTGTACTTAAAATAAGTCTATACTTTAAACTTTACGGCAACAGTACATGAGAGAGCTGGATTTATTTCCTGTTCTAAGGAAAGCAAATAATGGTGGTGTTTCGTATCATTGTGGTTAACTCTGTAAATCTTGACTTGGTAACCAGGCACTCTGTACAGAAAGACCCATAATTGGAAAAGGCATTTGATCTGTAAATTGAGGGTTGGTAATTATTCCATGATCTAAAGTAGCACCACTGCTGTAAATGAGAGCTTAGAACCATAAAGGGATTTAGTCCCGAATGTTGCAACACCTAATCTTTAGGCTACATTTCCTGCACTGGACTCCACAGTTCTGAGTTATACACTTAAGGCCTGGGGATAGTTAAGTGCCTCTGAATGGGAGTCTCAGCAACCAGGCTGCTAAATAGGAAGCTGCCAATGGTGGCCAGTAGGAAACATAGAAGGGAGGATTATGTCTTTAGTCCCACCTTTCATGTGGTTTTAAGTGCTGAACTCTCAGTTGCAGGGAAGTGCCCATGATGGAGAATCATAAAGCTGGCAGAGATCTTGGAGGTCATCTGACCCAACCTCTTGCACATTTGCAGGATGTGCTATTCCCAAACCATCTTGGATAAATGACTGTCCAGCCCCTTCTGGAAAACTTGCAATGGTGAAATGCTACACATGGCTGAGCAGCTTGTCCCATTGTTCTTGTTTCTTGTGGATGGAAAGGTTGGAGTTCACAGCCCCAAACCTTCTCCTGGATTTAAGTGCCTAACTCAGTCCTTTCAAAAGACCAGGGGTTAGTTGGTTTTGATTTTGCATCTGGCCTTGTTAACTGGTTTTGTGTTTATTAGACTAGTAGTGGTGTCCTCCTTTATGCAGTATCCTTGCAGTTACAGTACTCTCCCGAAAGATCTGGTCTCTGTCTTCAACCTTGAAGGGGCTGATACCCATACCTCCCCCTTCACTGGCAAGTGCCCTGGCCACCGGACTTCCAGTTGGGCTGGTGTGGAATTCTTATATATGTTATCTTACTGCTGATCTGGTTCCATATTTTACATTTAGGAAGTAGGGTTCAGGACCCAGGACTCCTGTCTGTTCAGCTGAGTGCCATTAACTCTGGACTGCCACATCTTGCTTTCTCTTTCTGGTCCAATGAATCTGGAATTTTTTTTCTGCAAACTGGAATAGTTTCATTAGGAGGCAGCAGTGCCCCACCCCAGCCTCATTTTAGTCTACTCTGGTAGATGGTGCAGTTGCCAGGGAGGTAGGAGATGTTGGTTTGTACCCCCTGATGAGGACATGGAAATAGGATCTCTTTCATCCTGGGTGGATGCTGTAGCCACTAAGCTAGCGGACAGAAGAGGGACGTAACTGTCAGCACTGCTTTTGAAAGAATGTGGCTTTGGCTGCTGTGTCTCTTGCAGTACACATTCATGGAAGCGTGCTCTGAGAACACCTACCAGACTGTGCCCCCTGGAGGATGTCAGTGAAGGAATAATTTGCCAAGAATTCCTGGACACTAGGGCTGTGCAAAGCTTCGGTGGCCAATTCGATTTGGAGGAGATTTGGCGGCCAAATCTCCGAATCGAATCGGAGACCAATTAAAAGATCTGAATAGAATCAGAAGCCTCTGAATCGATTTGGAAAAGATTTGGCACCAATTTGGAGATTCAGTAATAGACTAAACAGGCAGCAGTCCTCACCATGGTGGACACGGCTGTCTCCAGCTGGTAAGTCTGTTGTGGGCGGAGTGGGGAGAGAAGGGGCGTGGGGGGACAGATCAATGCTCCCACAGTGAGGGAGGGATTGGGGTTGGGGTTGGGGCTGGAACAAACTGCCCAGCTGGGGTGAGGGGGGGTGCAGGACTAAGGGAGGGGGGCTCCCACCACTGCGCGCCACTGGTTCAGGAAGGCACGGGAGCAGGCGTATGCCCCCGGATCTGTGTAGGGCAGGCTGGGCCAGGGTGCACTCCAGGAAGCTAACTCCAGCCTCCCGCCCCTGGGGCTGCACTTCTCAGGGTGGGTGGAGCCAGGGCTGTGCTTCAGGCTGTGGCTGGGGCTAGCCACCCAGAGTGCAGCCCTGGTTCTGCCCGTCCCTCAGAGGGCAGTGGGGTGGGGCCTATGGGGGGCCTGCAGCCACCCTAAAATTCCCCATAGGGCCTGCCGCTGGCCCCTCCTCAATTCAAGTGCACATGCCCACTGCCATGCCCTGCTGCTGCTTGCCCAGCTTGTCCGCGAGGCGCAGGGAGTCTGGGCAAGCGGTGGGAGGGCATCGCCTCCGCTCCCAGCACCTTCCGCCACCCGTCCGAAGTACAGCTCAGCCCGGCCCAGCCTGCTCTGCATAGATCCGGGGTCACATGCCTGCTCCCATACCCTCCTGGACCAGTGGCATGGGCAGTGGTGGGAGCCCTTCCCTCCCCCTTCCACCCACCACAACAGACTTGCCAGCTGGAGGCAACTGTGTCCAGCGTGGTGAGGACTGCTGCCTGTTTAGTCTATGGCCGAATCTTTGGGTCAGAATTGGCTGAATCAAATCAGGAAAGTGATTTGAATCGCCAAATCGAATCACTGTCCCTGTGAATCGGCCAAATTTGAATCTAAAGCGAATATTTGCCAGTTTGCACAGCCCTACTGGACATTTGCTTGTATGAGGCACTAAGGTGCTCAGCCCTGCCAGGATGGTGTGCCAGTTTCTGGACTCATGCAGAAACAGAACTTGAGGCCTCCAGGGAAATTACTGACAAAATATATGTGTGCCAGCAAATCTAAGGTGTCCAAAGATTGGCAAGGCAAGGTTCTTTGGGTAGATGTGATGTCTTTTACTAGACCAACTAAATAGTTGGAAAAAAATAGTTCTTTGCAAGCTTTTGGGCACAAATGCCCTTCTCCATGCATCGGGAGATTGGGAAGGAGTTTTGAGGATCTCAGTCATGGAATTATGTGCCTAAATTCCAACCTAAGCTCCTCCATGAATTCATGGACCTATAGATTTTTAGGGTCAGAAGGGACCTTAGTAGATCATTGAGTCAGACCCCCAGCCCTGGACAGGAAAGAGTGCTGGGGTTAGGTGACCCCAGCTAGGTGCTTGTCTAGTCTCCTCTTAAAGACCTCCATGGTAGGGGAGAGGACCACCTCCCTTGGAAGCTCATTGCAGATTTTGGCAACCCTGATGGTAAAGAATTTTTTCCTAATGTCTAATCTAAATCTGCTTTCCATCAGTTTATGGCCGTTGTTCCTAGTAACCCCAAGGGGTGCCCTGGTAAACATTGTCACCTGTTCTTTGCTGCTCCCCGCCATGATGAATTTGTAGATGGCCACAAGATCCCCTCTCAGCCTTCTTTTGCTGAGGTTGAAGAGATTCGGGTCCCTCAATATCTCCTCATAGGATCTTACCTGCAGGCCCTTAACCATATGAGTACTCCAGTTGTGGTCTTACCAATGCTGCATAGAGGGGAAATATCACCTTCTTAGACCTGTTCGCAGTGCACTTTCTCATGCATGAAAGAGCGCATAGTTGGCCTTACTTATCACTTTGTTACACTGATGACTCATGTTCATTTTGGAGTCGACTATGACTCAGAGATCCCTTTCTGCTGCTGTGCTGCTTAGAAAGTCACCTCTCAGACTGTAGGTGTGCTGGTGATTTTTTCTCCCTAGATGCAACACTTTGCACTTATCTTTGTTAAACTGCATCCTACTCTGATCTGCCCACTTTCCCAATCTGTTCAAATCTGCCTGAATCAGCTCCCTGTCCTCCAGTGTGTTTACTTTGCCCCATTATTTGGTGTTATCCATGAATGTGGACAGAATGCTTTCCACACCCTCATCCAAGTCACTGATGAAGATACTGAACAGCACTGGTCCAAGCAGCAAACCTTGGGGAACTCCAGATCCCACATTTTCCAGGTCGAAAATGACGCCTCCACCACCACCCTCTGAGTGCATCCCATAACCCAATTCACTCACCTGACCATGTAGTAATCTATGTCACAACCACTTAATTTATTTGTAAGAATGGGATGCAACACTGTATGAAAGGCCTTTTTAAAATCCAAGTAGATAACATCTACCTCAACTCCTGCATCTAAGCAATTTGACCTGGTCATAAAAAGAAACAAGGTTAGTCAAGCAGGATCTACCTGCTACGAAGCCATGCTGGTTGCCCTTCAGCATTATTTTTCCTTCTGGACTCCCACAAATGCGATCCTTAATAATTTTTTCAAAGCTTTTCCCAAGGATAGAGGTGAGGCTAACTGACCTATAGTGACCCAGATCATCCTTTCTCCCCTTCTTGAAAATAGGGGCTTAGGTGTCTCTGTACTAATGTTAGGAGCATAGGGGAAAAGCAGGAGGAACTCACACTTCTGCTTGCAAACAAAGACTTCGACCTGGTTGGGTTAACAGAAACCTGGTGGGACCCTACCCATGATTGGGCAGTAGGCATTGAGGGCTGTAGGCTGTACAGATGAGACCCAGTGGGGAAAAAGGGGCGGGGGGACATTGCTCTATCTTAAAAAGCAATACATGTCTTCATTATTCAAGATGGGATCAGAAGGGGGGGCAAGTTGAAGCACTGTGGGTCAGAATGCAAGGGGGTCAGAGTGAAAGGCACTTGGTAGTGGGGGTATATTACAGAGCACCACACCAGGAGGATGAGTTAGACCTGGCATTCTTGAGACAGCTCTCGGAGGCAGTACACTCAAGGGACATGGTTGTCATGGGTGACCTAAACTACCCTGACGTGTTGGGAGGAGCAATCAGCTAGATCTGCCTGTTCACGAAGGTTCCTAGCCAGCATACAGGACCTTCACCTAACGCAGAAGGTATATGGTCCCACTAGGGGAAATGCCTTACTGGACTTGGTGCTTCTTACAAGGGATGACCTGGTGGGTGATTTGCAGATGCAGGTTAACCTAGGGGATAGCGACCACCAGTTGTTAGAATTCGCTATCCGACGAAAGGTGGGAAAGATCACTAGTAGGGCCGAAGTGCTAGACTTCAGAAAGGCTAACTTCAAATAGCTCAGGAGTTTACTAAGTGAGGCACTGAAGGTCAAGAGCTTTGGTGAGATGGGAGTCTAAGGAGGGTGGGCATTCCTCAAGGGAATGATCCTTCAGGCACAAAAGGGGACCATACTAGTGCACATAAAGGGAAGCAAAAGAGCCAAGAAACCCTCTTGGCTGAACAGGAAAATCCAGCAGAGCCAAGGGGAAAAAGGAGGCATACAGACTGTGGTAGCCACCAAGGAAGAATATACCTGCTTGGCTCGTATTTGCAGGAAGTCAGGAAGGCCAAAGCAGAAATGGAACTCAGGCTGGCAACAAAAATTAAAGAGTCCTTCTTTAGGTACATAGGGAGCAAAAAGACAGCACATGGTGACATAGGACCCCTACAGGACAGGCTAGGGCAACTGGTAACAGATAGGAGGGATAAAGCTGAGCTCCTAAATGAGTTTTTTGCATCTGTATTCCTGAGCACAGATAAAGACATCTTGGCCCAGAGGGCCAAAGACAGGCACAAGAGGGACTCCAAGCCACCAACAGTTAGCGCTGACCAATATTCATGACTCAGAAAAATATAGACTGATGTGAAAGTGCAACACTAAACAGAGGTCTGACCCTGACTGTCAGGTCTCAATAAAGTTTTTTGCTTGTCCTGCTGAAGACTGATAAAGGGTAGCATATTGTCTGCTTAAGTAACTGAGAAGCTTGTTTTAGTAGCTCTTTTAATCCGGGAGGACAGATTGTTTTTGCTTTTAAACAGCTGTTTCTTTGGTGGGGTGCTAGGTTGCTGTTCATGTCCAGCCTGTGAGAGAAACCTATTGTCTTTTACTAGTAGAATTAAATAATTTTTTTTTTTTAAGTGAGTTGGAATATGATTTCCATGACTTGCTTTTGTGGAAATTGCAGTTTTCCTTCAACTGCTCAAGCTGTAAAGGGAGTTGCAAGTAATAAAGAGAATTTTCAGACCTTCAAAACATTGGGAAGATTTGGATGTCTGAGAAGACTTGTGAATATGCTGCATAATGCATTGCTTTTTAGGAGATGGGTTCAATTTCAACCCAAACCTTTTATGAGAAAAAGTTGCTACCACGTGATTTGGAATAGATTTGCTGGTTTAAGCTCATACCATATGAAATAAGACCGCTATGATTGACTCTTAGGTATCAAGGTTGTAGCCATATTGGTCTAGAGGCAAAAGGAATCGGACCTCATGGTAGAGGTAATATCTTTTATTAGACCAACTAGATGTTTGCAAAAAAAATTTCTTTATTTGCAAGCTTTCAATTACAAGCACCCTTCTTCAGGCATAGGAGAAAAGATGGTAGAAGTTCTCCTAGGTCGAAATGAAAGTTTGTATTTCATAAGAGTTGAAGGTGTGGTAAAATATCCTGTTTTTACTCTCTGCCTTTGTGACAAATTTCTGTAGAGAGGTAAATGAGCTTTTATCTGTCATTTTGCTTCCAGAGAAGTTCAGTTCAAGCTAGGTTTAAGATATCTGGGTGAAATAATTCTTCACTTTTGCAACCCTGAGAAATGTGTTAGCAAATAACAAAAATAAAGACCCTGAAGTACTTGTGTGTTGACCATGGATGTTTCCTGTTCTGAATAGAAATGATCTCTTGTCTTGGACTAACCATGTAGTTGGGATAAAGTTTAGACAAGCTTTTGAATGCAAGCCATTTTTCCTTGGATATAATCCTGAGGTTTAGGAAGTATCTAGTCAGACATGAGAGAAAATGTCTTACATTTGAAAGCTTGTCTAACTTTATCCCAACTACATAGTTGGTCCAATAAAATATATCACTTATAAATCCTTGCTTATGACATAATTTCTGGACCATCATGGCTACAACATCACACTTACACTGTCTATTCTGAATAGACAGACAAACTGATATCCAAGTTACACAGTTTGAAGACAGATCCCACTATGTGGTACAATGTGAATGCTGACCATAGTGAATGGTCTCTGAGTAACCAGTCCAAGTGTGGTCGTGATGCCCCCTGGTGGCTCTGTGACCATGCATGCCCCACTCTGCCCCTAGGCCACCTTCCCTTCTCACCTGTCCTGCCTTGATGGCATAATGATAAACAGGGACACTGCCCATGGACCTTTGCATGGCCCTAGTTCCACTGCTAGGGTCCCCAGCATCCTACTAAACCTCACTGGTCCTCGGGCCCCTCACTGGGCTGCTCAGGTTAACTGTACCCTGCAGGGCACCCAAAGCCTTAAGGACTACACGCGTGGCTCTAAATCTTCCACTATACCACACCCTGGGCCTTGCTGGTCACTGGGCTCCTGGCCCCCATTTGCCGGGCCCCTGTATGTTTGCACCTCTCTTTGGCACTGGGCCCCTGGCCACTGTGTGGCTGCTGCCTTGCACTCTGCCCACTCTGGGCTCAATTACTGCTCAAGCCTTGAGCCTGTGTCTGGCTCCCTAAGCCTCAGTGTTCCTGCAGGCAGCAAAGCAATCAGACTCATGTTCCTGGGCGCCTTGCCTGGGCAGGAGCTTCTAACCCCACAGCTAGCAGGGTTAGATTAGCTTGCCAGCCCAACCCCCCCAGGCTTATGTGCTCCCAGGGCTCTGCCCCTTTCCAGTCAGAAGACGGCCTGGGCTGGCTGTAGGTGCCTGCTAATTGTCTCATTTGCCTGTTGCCCCAGCAGCCTGTAGCTGCTATACCCTGCCTAGCCTGCAGAGCTCCCTGCCTGGGCTGCTTCTTTTAAAGGAACAGAGAGACCCCAGGCTCTGTTATAGTATAGTAAATTAAAAAAAAACCACGTTATTTACATTACTTTCCTTTCTCTCTCTCAAGAAGGTAGTTGGATAACTGTTGCTCGTTTTTTATGCCCAGGAGTCCACAGATTATATGCACTGACCACTTCATTACAATTTACTGTTTTTAATCAATTCAGGGTATAAAAACTAGAGATTAGAAGTCACATAGGCAGGGAAAAAAAAGACAAAGGATTTCCTAAAAAATAATTACTGAATAACTAAATATCTAAATTGTAATGAAATGACAGCTGTAGTTGTTTTTAAAAGGTGTGTTTTGTGCATGCATATTATATATATTTGAAAATTACCATAATTTTTTCCAGTTCATAGTTCTATGTAACCTGTTTGCACATATGTTGAAATTCTCTGCCAGATGTTGAGTAATAATGGGTTGAGTGGTTTTTAAAATATATGTACTTTTACACACACACCAGGTTGACTAGAGACAGCTGTACTTAAGATGGGACAGAAAATACCTTTTTTGTTTCCTTTTTTTGGTTTGTTTGTTGTTTTTTTTTGCTCAAAATGGCATCATTTGCATTTGACTGAAATTAACTTTCAAATTTGACAGTATGAAGGAACAACATTTATCAAATCAGTTTCTGCAGAAACCTTCATTTTGAATATACTGGTTTGGTTGGAAAATATTTCTTAACACTGATTACGTTAGCTTATGTTACATATCAAGATATTAGAAAAATTAGTGGCCTTAAAGACCAAACTGTTATAGTTGTGAAAGCTCCTCCAGAAACAAGACTTGAAGTGCCTGACCCAGTGGAGGTAAGAGCAGAGTGATTTTTCTTATTGCATACTAGGTTTTTATCTATAGCTGGATGTGTTTGTGACTTTCTGTAGCATCGAGTTGGGTCATTATTGATATATATAGTCCTTTATTCATCCTTCTTGAAGACTGGAGGGGGAGGGCTTTTTTTTTTTTAAACTTGAAGGCAACTACATAATCAAACTGCCAATTACATAGCAGAAACTAATCTTTATATTTCTCCTACTCCTTTCCTGGAGTATGACAATTGTGCTTTTTGATTCTTGCCCCTCCAAAACAATTCATTATCTTTTTCAATTTTTTTGTAAAGAAAAATCCTCTCCATAATTGCATGTAATTCCTCACTGTAAACCTGTAGCATTTTGAAGTTTACCGGTCCTGCTTCCTGCAAAACTTGTTTAATCTTATATAAACTCTTTCATCATTGCCACCTTCATCCCCTATCACCGTTTCCCTGTTATCCCTTAACTTTACCAAAATCTGACTTTACGTTATTGTGACCCATCATTCCACTATAATAGATTTGCTGTTGCTGTGATTTTGACCTGGGAGGAATTTCCCTTCCGCTCTGCCCATCACAAATAGATCTTCCTTTAGAAATCCACTCTGCTTGTTTTAATCTGCTCTGTCCATTCACTGGCCATCTTCTATCACCCTTGCCTTTTCCACACGGGCTACTGGCTGTCAGATTACCAGAGTATGATGTCTGGTTATCCTTCTTCCTTCCTCAGTTTTATTTTTTTCCCATTATCTCAAATAATTCAAAACTCCAAATTGATTGTCTAATATGAGTCAGGATTTTCCCATTTAATTTACCTGATGTCACAGATGCAGACTGACCTGCATTTCACACTGTCCACTCAGGTAAATGGTCTACTTCCTTTATCTGTCCCTCCCGAGTTCAACCCTTCTGGATCTAGACATCTGGTTGGCAGCCCCACTCTTTCCCAAGCAAGTTAACTTGATGGCCCAAGTGTGTGGAGCACAGAACATAAGAACTGCCATTTGCTGGGCCAGGCAATGGGTCCATCTTGCCCAGTATCCTGTGTCACATGGTGGTAGAGAATGGATGCTGAAAGGGAGAGTAAACTGGGTATGAACCCAGTTCATTTGCAGCATTTAAGGTTTAGGAAGTTTTGATTCAGAGGCTATATTCCTGATTCCCATTCTCAATAGCTACTGATGCCCCTTTCCTGCAAGAATATGCCCAAACTGTCAGCTTTCACAGCATCTGGTGGTAGTGAGTTCCACACTTTAATTACATGCAATGTGAAAAGATTTCCTATTGTTAGTTTTAAACTTACTACCTACTAGTTTCATGTTTCATAGTTCTTGTATTATAAGACAGTAAATAATAAATCCCTATTTACTTTCTTGTTGCCATTTAGTATTTTTATAAAGCCTTATCATGGCCTCTCTCACACATCTCTTCTCTAAACTGATTAGGCCTAGCTTCTTTAGTCTGTCCTTATATGGAAGCCCCTCCATACCACTAATTGTCTTTGTTGCCTTTCTCTGTAGAAACCCTTTTGTTCCCCAGACCTCCAGACTCAACTAGTGTTTTCAGAACAATGTGTTGTTTTATCATTTACCCAACAGTACACAGCAGTTAGAGGCAGTGAGTAAAACAATAAAGGTTTAGGTACTCATACCTGAACTTCAGCAGCATTGGTAAGTTCCTCTGAGCCAAGATGTCCCTATTTGTGAGTTGGGAGGACAGATAGTGCTTGGGTTTTCCCTTAAAGATTTCTCTCCAATGGCAGCTAGTCACTTAAACCCCATCACGTTCTTCAACCTAAGATCCTTCAGTTTTGATCCTAGTCTCAGTTTGAGAAGCATAAACCTTGCTAGCCTGTTTGAGACAGTTAAGGCCATTCTCTGATTAACAGCTCTCCATATTGTCCCCCTACATTGTCACCCTCATTATCTTGTTTCCTGTTTGTTTTCTCCCAATAGCCTTTGATTTCATTTTTAGCAGTATGACAAGACAATATCAAACAGATAAACTGAGGTTCATAGGATACTTTTTCATTTTTTCATACTTGACCTGCTTCAGCTTCAGTCTGCACTCACTTCTCCCCCTCCTACACATTAGTCATATGTTGTATACCTCAGTTACCCTTGATATTGCTCTTGCCAGATAGCACAGTCCTTCTTTTAGTTTGCTTGTTTTTTTCAACATTGTTCCTTAACCCCCCCAATCTATTCTTAGCTTCAGTTTCTATAGCCTCCTGTTTTCTTGATAAATTGTTTTTGTCTTGAACTACACAGCAATATGGGCCAGCTCCTATTCTGCCTAGTAGCTAGGTACATGTGTCTAGGTGCAATCCTGTCCTATGATGCTTACGTCTCTGAAAAGCCATTAATGGATCTGTTTTTGAAATGCACCTTCATATTGGCTTTAAGCCTAAATTGGAAAACGCAGTGAGGATGCAGGAACTTTTTGCATTAACTTCCTAGCAGGTTGGAGTAGAATTGTATCTAGATGCCTAATAGGTTAAGAGCTAGCCTTTTGTACACTTACTATGGTAAAAAAATGTCCGGATACGAGGAACCATTTGTCTAAGCACAATAAATAACTTTGAGAAGAGCAAAGGTGTCTGTGCTACTGGTGCCTTAAATCCACTAATAATATAATGCATCCTTGATGATTTCTGTGAGCCTGAAGCAAAGTGTTTTTTTTATTGGAGAGTTAATATTATTTTTTCTATCACAGTAATAAGAGCAACAGACTATATTTGTATCCATCCAGATACATTTTCACAAACAATATTTTTCTCCCTCAACTTGTGTACTAAAAAGAGAAAATGTTAACTTTTCAAGACAAGGAGGGAATTTCAATCCTGCAAGGAGCTTCTCCAGAATTGGTCTGCTGTAAGAGCATGGCATTTGCTTTCTTAGGAGGCAGAGGGGCTCATAAACCAAGCATTTTGGGGAAGAAAAAGCCACATGATCTATTTTATGTTTATGGTTTAGAAAAATGTCCCTTACTGAATGTTGTCAGTGATTTTTTCCATATGCAGTTAATTATATTAATTTTTCATGTAAACTAGATCAACATACTAAGGCATTCCAGCTTTTTAACCTGGAAAACCCTTTTTGCTACTTCATTTTTAAAGCAGAAATATGAAAAAGTATATAAATTCTACAGTGTAATGTCATCACAGCTGTTCTGAAAAAGTGTTAATGAGTCTGGTCCCCTTTTATGTGTACCTGCCTATAACATAACAAATTGATGGACTTCTTAGGTTTGTGTTGCAAAGAAGTGGGAAGAAGGTTGATTATATGATGTCTTCCCATTTCTGAGTTGTATCAACCAAGCCTCATATATTTAAAAAATAAGGTGGAATGTAAAAATAATTCTTCTTGTTTGTTGCATCAGAGCAAATTCAAACAGCGGCAGCCAAAACATCCATCTCTGCCTGGTATTTTGTCACCCCTGGGCAGATGTATTACTATTCCATTGCTTGTTTTTATCAAACTTTCCTACAAGTTGACATCTCTTCTGTTAGCAGAGTGCATTGATACATTTATCTAGTACCCAAGGACCTATTGAGGTTTATCTGTGTCCCGAGGAAAATGATGCCCTCAGTCCAATGAAAATGTACAGTCAGGACCACAATGGAAATATCTCAAAAAACATTTCCAAAGGTAAGATACTCCACGTGATATGTAAGTCTTCAGTGTGCTTTGAAAATGTGGCTGGAGTCATCTGTGCAATTGTATTTTTGGGTGCCTTTTTCGCCAAGGAACTGGAAAGCTAAGGTACAAGTTTTCTTCAATATCTTTCTGATGCGTATTAAAAAATATCTTTTTCCCCTCTTTGCCTGTACGTACAACAGGGGTGTCAGACCTGTGGCCACAGTCTGCATTCAGCCCATGCAGCTGTATAATCTGGCTCATGGGCTGCTGGAACAACCCTACGACCTGGCCCTGCTCCCATGTGCTGTGTGTAGCACATACTGGCTCCAAGATCCAGCACTGCATAGGAGGTCAGACCTAGTCCCAGCTACAGGGCCAGATGAATTTGACACTCCTGACTTATGACATCAGATCTTCTCTTTGCGGATTTTATGAAGCTATATATTTATAGCTGATCTGTTTAATAAAATGTATCTACTTCACTATGACTTTCTGAAAGAGAACAGTGGGCAGCAAACAAATGTTTTCTCAAAGTCAGAAGCAGAATGCTACATTTACCCATTTGTCACCTGCAGTTAACCAGTCAGACATTCAAGATGCTTTATATTTATTTAGAAAGCCTTGAATATACTTTACTTGGACATAGTCCCAAAGCCAGTTTATGTGTTAAGACTTTCATAATAGGTTTGCCTACTGGTTTCCACTGAAGAATCTGTGTCTTTCATTTAATTTCATTTCTTTATAAGTAATTGCTGACAGATGCTGCTTTCTATGGCAAGGATACAGTAAATTCGTAAGAAAGCTTATGTTGCTGTCATTACCCCCCGTCCCTCTCTCCCTATTCACTAAACCTAAAGGTATTTTTTCCAACATGCTATTTATAATCTACAATCAGGTGGATATAAGTGAGCAGAGAAAGAAGACCACTTCTTTGCTATGCATTTAAGTAACTTGGTGAAAAACCTTTGCTTTGGTATTTAATTGTTATATAAGAGATGAGATTATCACTATCTTTAACTTTCTTATCTAATAGATTTGGCTTCTGGTAACTCAGGACAAGGTGACAACTCAGTGAATATGACGAACCTCTCTCCACTGGCTTCTCCAACCAACCTTCTGCAGCAGACAGAGGACCAAATTCCCTCAAACTTTGAAGGGCCATTTGTGAACTTGCTGCCTCCTCTGCTTCAGGAAGATTATCTGCTGAGCCTTGGGGAAGAAGAAGGCATCAGTGATCTCTTTGATGCTTATGATTTTGAAAAGCTTCCCTCATTGGTGGATGAGTTTATATACAGTTGATTATGTTAATTTCTATATAAAGCATTTTTCTTTAAAAATGGCACCAGAACACCTGCTGTCACTCAGAGTTGTTCCCTAGCCCCCCAAGGATAGCATTACAGAGGAGTAAACCAGACTTCTGAGCAATGCTGACGGTCTAATGAAATACATCCTAGGTTAGTACAACCAACTGCAGGCTCTTGCAGCAAAGACCTGTGTGACCCTAGGCTCCAGCACCTCGTGAGTCAGCAAGTGGCACAGTGTGCAGGCAGGTAGCATAAATGACTTCTCCCCCACTTACTCAGTTTCTGATTACAGTGTCAAGTGGGCTTGTGGAGGAGGGCTCAATGAACTGGTTTAGTCATAAATAGCAATTTTTTAATAGTACTTCAGGCCGTGCCTTCTGTGGAGAATGCATGTCTTTTGAGTCTCGCAACCTGGATTGTACCTGCAGTAAACGTAAATATAAAGTAATGCAAGTGTGTGAAATGGGTATCTTCAACTCTGCAGGAATGTTTAAATTGCTCAAAATGAGCGTTTTGAGAGCAACGTATGTGTTTCAATATGAGGTCAGATACTAAGGTCCTTAAAAAGCTTTTAATAAAAATACACTTTAAATGTAGTGTATATTTCAAATATGGGCAAAGTATAATGTTCTGCCACTTCTCATAGTAACCACATATTTTTTAAAAAGCTTATGTGCGTGTGTTTGAGTGCGTGTGTGAGAGAAAGTGTTTTACTTATTAAAAAAATAAAACGAAGATGCACAGTTCAGTTTTACTGCCCCCAGTGTGCACTAGAACTGGTACATAAATTTTTCTGGTACTAAGTGGGGCTTTGTGTTAAGTGCCTACTAGAGATGCACTGTGGGTTTTTCCCTTTATGGAAAACAACTTATGCCAAGCTTTGTTTGTTCAGTAATACCATATTTATCTCAGTGGGTTAGCTTCCTCTGCTTCTAGCTTTTATAATTCTCCTTGCCAGCAACATGGGACTGATGTTTTTTCCAAAGTAAAAACTACATAAGTGTAAGTACCACATCAACTGAATTGTTTTATTTTTGAAACTCTTTGGTAGAATAGTATAGCAACAATATTTATTTTTTTTTCTTTTGAAAGTGAAAAGAATTCTAATGAGTCTTAAATAATTTCCATTTTTGTGTAAAATGTTGCCACTTTATGGGCTAAATTAATGTGTGTTGGTTTGGATGATGCCCCATATAATCTTCTGTTTGCATTATTGTTGTGTTTATCTGACATATATAGTAAATTTAGTACTATTTTATATTGTAGTTTGAATATTATGTATGCAGGTTTTCTGGTACCATTGAGTTGCTGCTATAGAAGCTCACATACGAAATGGCAAAAACTTACAGTACTTAAAACTGTATGACTGAGTGAGCCTTAGAATATAACAGTGTATAAAGGGCAACACATTAAGAACTGTTAAACAGTGTTAAGTGTGTGTTTATGTGTACAAATGTGTGCATAGATCATTCTGCAGTTATATTTAAGTTGATGTATGTTCTCTACTCACACTTTAGTTGTCTAGGAGTTTTGTACAATAGGAATTAATTTGTAAACACTGCCAGAATATTTTCTAGCTGGTTTGTAATTTTTTAAGAGTTTTTTTAAATGATGTGGGTCTGTAAATAAAATTGTAGTATTTAAAGTTTAAGTCTTGTGGAAGAGGAAAGTAAAAGTTTTGTGAGCATGAAGATTTTGTGTGAGACAAGGGGCACTTTTGTGGGGGAAGATAAAATGAAGACTAATGGATATTGTCTGTCTTTGTTATACCATTTTGTACAAATTAAACACTTGTCCCAATGTGTGCGGGCAAAATACTAAACTAATTTAGCTTTGCATTGTATGCTAGTTTAAAAAACCTGTAAAATAATGTAAAAAAAAAAAAAGCTTTTATGGTGGGTTTTGTAAATAGATTTATTAAAGGGTGACCTGTTCTCTAGCTGTGATCTTACCACTTCAAATGGATGTAATTTGAATAAATTTTGTATGGTAATGAATCAATAAAAAGGATTTTTTAAAGAGTTTAGTTTTGTATGCTGATGCCTATTTTGGAATCATGCTTTTTTAAAAATCTTGTTACTCATAGTACTTTACCAGTATAATTTGTATTACAAAACCTTTATCAATGGTAGCTTTTGTTGTTTTTTCCTTCTTTCATTTGATGAAAAAAAAATTGGAATCCCATTAGGTTATTTGTCTAGCTAGGTTGACAATATGCTGTGCTGCGCAAAAAAAGGCAAACAGCTATAAAAAAATTAACAAACAAAACGACCGTGTTCAGATGAGTATGTGGTGCTGCAAACATATCTGCAGCGCCATATACCACACATTCAAATGTTCTGCACACTGCAAGGGAGCGCTGCCCGTGTGTGCTGCTTCAGTTTTTATTTGCACAGGTTGTTTGAACCCCTGGATATCTGGGGGTCAAAAAAAACCCAAGGGAAAAAACAGGTTTTTTTAATGAGCATTATAAACTCACTACTTACTGACCTCACAGAAGTACTGTTTTAGGAAGGATTGGCAGGATGGGAGGGAGAGGAATAGGGACACTTAAAGAATCTAATGATTCTCCAGCTGGTGATTCCTTGGGAGGATTATCCCCAATTAAAGAGGGTCACTCAATAGTGTCTCTGGGAATAGTGCCATGTACTGTGGAACCTTTTCAGGTTTTTTTAGTGTATGTTCAGCTTCTTAAGGTAGATATCCTCCAGTGAACACCTTCACTTCCATGCTTTACTTTCCCTGTGGTAGCTGTAAGACTTCATCATGGGGAAAAAAAATAGGAGGAGATAATCTCCTTGTAATGTGTTTGCTGTCTCATCCACTACACAATGGAACAGCTCAGAGCTATGGGTCATTTGCTTTCCTTATATCCTTATTATTATATGTGGGTTTATGCTCACTTGCATAAGATTTTCCTTCTTTGCACTTTCCTCATATACAGAAGAGAGTCATGGGTGGGATTTGTCCTCTCACTTCTATCATCTCAGACACAGAGGTAAAGGCTGACAGGCAGATTCTCTTTCTCCCCATTCTGGCATTGTGTGCCTAAAACTTGCTCAAGTACCTTCTATAAGCAACTCTCACACTCTGTTTCTATTCACCTACTGGCTGTTGGATCTGATGTTTCTTCCTCCCCACATGCTGTGCTGTAAATTACTCTCATTACTTCTTGCAGCAGTTGGGTTGTCCTTGGAAGTTTTGTATCCACATATTGTTTGGAAATTAAACCCTAACTTTCTTTAGTGTATCTATGCTAATTTGTAGTGTGAAAACTCATTATCTATCTAGCAAGTTGCTACTCATTTCACAGAGGATTTGTGGGAGTCTATGTACTCCATATTGTCTGCAGTTGTAAGACTGGAAAAGCATTTGGGAAATCAGTAAGATACAGATGGCTTAACAGGCTCTCCTTGTTCATGGCTGCACTTCATATGTTAGCTCTTTCGATCCTGAGCAATGGGTTCACTCCTATCAACCTCATCACAACTGGGTGTGTACTCCACATGGCACAATGTAGAGCAGGAGTGGGCAATTATTTTGGTTGGAGGGCCACTACAGGAATTTGGATGAGCTGTTGTGGGTCTGGGAGGGAGGGGAGAAATAAGATACTATCCAACCCAGGTCTGTCTGGTCCGTACCCACTGCCAGGGGCGCCAGAGGCAGTGGGCAGGCAGGATCTCCATGGAGACTGCTCAGGACCCCTGCAGGCAGGGTGCACTCAGCTGGGTGAATGGGATGGAGCTGTAGGCAGGCAGAGTGGCAGGCAGGGCCAAGGTTGCAAGGCAGTAACAGTGCCGGGCTGAGGCCAGGGGCAGAACTGTGATCTGCTCCCTGCACGTCCCTGCTGCGGCTCTGCCCCAGGCTGCAGCCCTGCACTGTCACTGCCCTGAGATCCAGGCCCCAGCCACTGGCTGCCCATCCCACTCCTGGATGCTTCTCCCCACTTGCTCCCGGCTCCATCGCATCCACCCAGCCAAGCGTGCCATGCCTGTGTGTGTGTGTGGAGGGGGGTACCACCTGGTGTCCATGGAGAACCCAACTGCCCACTGCCTCTGGCACCCCTTGGGGGTGGGTGCAGGGTGGACAGGCCAGGGTGCCCAGGGCAGCAGGGCCAGGTCTGGCAGGAGGGCCAGCTGGAAGGAACCACAGTAGTGGAGGCTGCCAGGAAGCAGAGTCCAGCTGCTGAGTTGCCCATGCCCTGCCGTGTGCTCAAGGGCAACAGGACTGACTACGCATGCCACAGCCTGGGCTGTCCCCCTGTGCCTGAGCTGGGTGGATCCAAAGGACCTGCTGCAGGCAGGACAAAATCCCTTGGCAGGCTGGATTTAGCCTGTGAGCTGTATCTTGCCCAACCCTGATGTAGGGGCTTTGATCCTGGTGCTGAAGTCAGGAGTAGATTTGTCTGAGGCAGATGGATGCTGCCTGCACAAGAGGCAACAGTATGCTGGGGGTTTTTTATGACTTGCCTCTCCTGTGTAAACCTGGTCACTCTTCTGCTTATGCTCTAAAACGTTTCTGTAGTGGAATTTACTACATGAAATCTTAACTTTCCGTAAGTACTGAGCATTAATGAGGTTAGGAGATGACATGCCTTTTCTAGTGTATTTCTTTTCCTTTATGTATTTTCTGTAGTAATAGACACACTTCCTCAACACTTGTGGGAGCTATATCTTGAGTTGGGATGGGAGCAGTAGGAGAATAATGGATGATTAAGGGAGAGTAACCTGGAATCAGTTTGGGAATAGAGGTACAGAGGCACTGAATCTGATTCATTGGAAAGTAACACTTGAAATCCTTGGCATGTAAGTTGTTAAGCACATGAGATGGAATGGGAATAGATGCTGAACAAGCAGAGAGAAGCTGTTAGCTCTGTACAAAATGGTGACATATGGCCTTTACTCAGAAAAGTAGTTCAAAATCCCCTAAACAGTTGTACAATAATGCAATACATAATAGTTATGGACACAGCTTCCTTTGGCAGCATTTCCAGGCCGATAGCTTCTAGAAATCTCCTACTCAGCAATGCAGTAGGTTTGTCTACCTGTGTGAGGGTCTGACATAAGATACAAGGTCAAGCGATTCTTGGCTGCCCTGATAAAATCCTCCTCTTACTTGGACTTTATAGCACTTGTGGGGGTCAAGTGACTTTCCAGTGGGTTTTTGGGGAAGTTACTGGTTTTCATGTTGGCCATGGCCATGTTGTTTTGGGTGCTTTGTGGGAAATGAGCCAAAATCGGGTCCAGCTCTTCAAAGTATGGACACATAGTAGGAGCATTAATGCAACACCTGTTCTGCTCTCATGTATTTAGCTGCTTCTGGAACTTTTTTGGATTGACTCAACTCTGGAAACTGCTCTAGGACGAGCCCCTGTCTTCAATTGCCCTGACAGTGTTTAAAAAATGCTGACTTCTCCAAATGAGACTAAATAAGCTGTTTCCTAAGAAGGGCAACCAAGTACAGCACTTTCATAGCAACAGATGAGGGTATGGCTTCTTTACTGAGCATATGAATTCACTGCTATCTTTTTTTGTTGTAAAAGGACACTCATACCAATATCCATAGATTTCATAGACATCAGGGCTGGAAGGGACCTCAGGAGATCATCGAGTCTAGCCCCCTGCCCAAAGGGCAG
>NW_017728886.1:159139988-159150672 GCF_001723895.1 Crocodylus porosus
AATCACCAGATTGCCAAGCCTATCCTGTAGGGGCAAGCGGCCTCAGTCAGTTCCCGGGCGAACTCCTGGTCAAGCTCAGGCCTTTGAGTGGGAGGTCTGTAGTAGACTCCCACCGTTGTGTCCTTCTGATCAAGATGACCCCAGAGCAGCAGAGCGCACTCAGAGACAAGCTGGTTCCAGTGTGAAGCAGTCAGTGTAGGACTGTAGTTGGAGGAAGTAGTTGGAGGTAGTTGGAGTTGTAGCAAGAAGTGAGAGGGTCAGGAATGTGTTTCCATGAGCAGGCTGACTGGGAAGGAGAGTTAACTTCTGTTCCAAAGTGAACTTGATGTGCCCAAAGACACCAAGTAATTTTGGTTTATTAAAAATAAGTTGTATGTGGAAGCAAGGCACTTAAGGCAAACCACGCTAATGACAGCCACTCCAATGGGAGCAGGAGATTAGGAGATCACGGCTCTGCCCCAGTTCCTTGCAGTGGTGAGAGCCTTGTCTGGAGCAGGGGCAGAGCTGCAATCCTCTGCTTGCACACCCCTGCTCCGAGTGTGCAGGCTATAGATCATGGCTCTCCCTGGCTCCGGAGCAAGCTGACCCCATCGCAAGATCCCAGTGGCTCCAGAGCAGTCTACCACCCCACTCTGCCACATGAACTGCCAGTGTGGCTGCTTTCCATGGCAAAAGCCAGTCTTGAGTTTTCCCACACAGCTGAGGCTGGGGTCTCCATGGAGGCCGGCCCCAGCCATGTGGACAGGGGCTGCTGGGAAATGGAGTCCGGCTGCTGGCCAGATTGGCCATTTTGCCCACCCCTGGCCTAAATGATGAAGTCTTTTTTGGTTTTAAAACGCTGTAAAAAGAATGAGGAGGAGGAGAAATTGTGAAGAAACAGGAAAGGGTCCGTTCATGGCTGCACGATAAAGACTGGAACAGTTGGAATTGATTAGTGCTGCCTCTGACACTATTTAGTCCTAGAAAGATGCATCTCAAACATCTAAAGTAGACTAGACTAGCCAGGTCAGTGCAGGGACTGATGTTCTCAGATTTCTCTATAGTCCACTGGCTAGTTTCAACTCTTGGCTAGAAATGCTACAAAGGTTATAAGTTACCTATTACTTCATGTGTATTATGGATAGGGTCCATAATACACCCTGGAAGTGGTGTATTAATACACCACTGGAAGTGGGAGGTTCAGGGATGGGTTTACATGAGCAGACTGCCTGGGAAGGAGAGTTACTTCTGTTACTGTTTCAAACAAAAGGTCAACAGGCTGCCAAGCTTTAGCTGCTGTTAGACTTATAAGTCTAATATAGAGTAGATTCATGGCATCTACTGACTTTTCAACCAGTTCAAGAGAGAGTATAACCTGTTGCCTGTAGGAAAAAAAATCCTTTAAACAAAGTAGTGTGACATTCCAGGTGCATTTATATCAAAAAGATATATACTCCATATGCCCTGGAGGAGATACAGGATCAAAAGGGGTCAACGGTCTGCCCTTACCCTAGCAGTCCATAGTGGTTATACACCAGTGGCACAACAGAATGATGCGGCTAGCCCCTTATCTAGCTGCTTTTGGCTCCTGCATAAATTACCTAGATTTACTGCTGGGTCAACTGAGGTGGACAGTACAAGTCCAGCACAAAGTTCATGCTCACACTCAGACTTCTGGAACTGTAGCAAGATGCCCCAAACTCTTTGGACTTGAAGGAGATGCAGGACACACAAAAATAAACCTGCCAAATCGTGCATGTTGAGATGTTTCAGCTATAACAGTAGTTTGTTTTCTGATGATATCCTGCTCCATGTTAAGAAAAAATAACCCAACATTTTACTGATGTTTTTCCTCTGATCTGGGTCTGCTAAGAGCCCACCTAAAGTTGGTGCTATTTATATAAGTGGGACTGCTGCCATTACTTTAGCAGGAGCTGGATTAGGCGCACATTTTTATAATCTTGGATGCATAATCTTGCGTTGAATTAATTTTGCAACCTCAAATAATGCTGAGGTCATATTGAAAAGGCAACCAAATTTCAAAGCAAATGCAATTTATCTTCAGGCCTTGCCACACATTCAGTTGAAAGCTGGATAGAAACCAGTGACTGAGTTGTTACACATTTTCAAGCACAAACTTTGTATCTGGCTGGCACTCCTAATAGCTGGATGGATGTTTTTATGGTGTGGTAGTTACTTTGCACAGCTACATCTATTGCACAGTTCACCAGTGAAGTTCATGACTAAGGCCAGCCCTTATTGTGTGATTCACCACTAAATTGTGTGATAACTTTAGATGTGGTTCATTTACAGTGCTCTCTTTGCACATCTGGCCAGCCTATATTTATTGTGTGAGTCACCAGTGAACTGCCTGATAATACTTTTGCATTCTTTGACCTGTCGACATTTATTGCACCATTCACCTGTGAAATGGATGCTAACAACTTTGCACATGTGGCTGGTCTACATGGATTATGCTAATGGTTCCCAAACTGTGGGTCATGACCCCAAATGGGGCTGCAACATCAGCATTTGGGCTCAGAGGGGCTGTGGGTTGGGACTGAGGTGCCATGTTGAGGAAATGTGGCCATAAATGGGGTCATACTGAGAAAAGTTTGAGAGGCACCGGATTATGTATTTCCTCAGTGAATTGCATGATATATGTAATGTCTGGCAAGGGCCTTCAAAGTCTCATTTTTCTGAAGGGTAGCATCCTAAGAGAGTGGATGGCCTTTGCAAAGCAGGCTGCTTTTTCAAGAGGCTAGGAGCCTGGTGGGTGGGCTCTTTTACTGGACCAGCTGCATGGCTGGGAGAGGGGTGGGCAAGCTTGCCCATATGCCAGGACTCTTGCTCTGGTCTCTGCTCAGGGCAGGGTGCTGCACTGCCCCCAAAACTTTGCCCAGTGTTGCTAGGTCTTAAATATGAAATGATTGTATTGCAAGTTCAAAATTATTGTATGTGCCAAAAAACTACCCTACACGGGAAAAGAAATGAAGATAAATATGCAAGTAAATCTTCATATTTACTTTCTGTTGCTCATTGTAGGTCCCCGTGGAGTGACTGAGACTCAAAAGTCAGTTAAGACTCTCTGAGAGTGACTTGCGCTTTGCAAATGCTGCATCAATTCGCTCCTTCTAAAAGTCTCCTGCATTTTCAGCACTTTTACTTTTCGTACATCGTACAAGGGGCGAAATTATCGACCGTTACGGTACACCCAAACACACCGCCCCCGCCTTTCCTCCTCCCCGCGGGGCAGACCAAACGGACGACCCGCGCACGTGCCGGGACTGCAACCCAGGCTTGTCCCACCCCCTCCCCACCCGGGCTCTCACCCCAGCCGCAGCTTCCCATTGGCCGCCGGGGAAGGTGATGCCCCGCCCCACCAGCCTTAGATCTGGTGGGGGCGGAGCAACCACCACTTTCCTCTAAACCAGCTGCGGCGCGGACTAGTTTGTCTGCTCTGGAGTGCCGTCGCCGCGCTGTCACGTGAGCAGGGGGTGGAGCGGCCATGATGGCGGAGCCCATCCAAGCCTGAGAGGCGCGAGTGCGGCAGGTGAGTACTAACGTCTACCCCTTCCGTTGCCGCCCCCCAGTCTCTGGTGCGGCCGGGCTGCGTCTGGACCTCGAGTGCCCCCGCCCCACGGTTTCAAGCTCCAAGGGCGCTGGGGGTTCCCCTCCCCCGCCCGTGTCCCTATTCTTGGGACGGCCTGGAGCGACCGTTGGGGCCCGCGTGAGCAGTTCTGTTTTCCCGGGGGGCGGGTGAAACGCACGTGAACCGTTCCATTCCCGGGGAGGGGGGTGTGGAACGCTCGTGCAGCCCAGGCCAGCGGCCCCAGCCGCCCTGACTTGGACTGGTCCGTCTTGGAACTCTTCTTGCCAGGGCCCTGGTGGGTGTGGGGGGGCTCCAGTGGGCACGTGGGGGCTGGAGCTGGGGCCACTGAGCAGAGATGGTGCCTATGCATCCTGCTTGCCCTTGCACTCCTGTGCTTTTAGAGCCCAACTCTCTCATGGGCCAGCTCCCTCCCTGCCACCTCCCCACAGGAACGCGGGTGCTGGGTTCTTTGGCCAGAGGCAGGATGGGTTTGCACGTTATGCCCTCTAGCACTGTTGTTACCGTGCTATCTTTCAGCACTTCCTTTTGGCAGTGCTAAACGACAGCCTCTGCTGCACAGTCCAAGCATGGTTATTTTTAGCTGCTACGTTGCCATAGTAAGGCACTATACTAAAGGAGCATGTTGCTGCAGCTGTGTAGCTGTGGCATCATGGTTTTTGCCAGCTGATGCTATGTCACTGTCACGTCTCATGTAGATGTGTCCAGGGAATCTCAACTGGGGGTCTTGGGAGGGTGCTGCAGGGAGGAGAGGGGAGGCAATTCACAGGCAAGGGAAGGCTCAAGCTCCAAGTCGGAGGAGATCAGCAGAGAGGGACTGGCTCAGGCTCCCTATGGTGCCTGGCCTCTCTGTGAGGAGGTAAGCACTGTAAATGAACCAGTTTCTTCTGGCTAAGATCAAGCAGGACAAGGGGCATCTGATCTCCCATATCTGCAGCTTGTACCTAGGATACCCGCCTGGATATGGGGAGCATCTGAAGTCCCAGACTGATGGGTCTGGGAGGGAAGAGACTTGCTCCATGGTAGAGCCACCCAAACTTGACAGTTGAGTTTTGCTCAGTCAGATTTGGGAACTTGACTATTGGGCTTTGTCCAGTTGAATTTGGAACAGATTTTTGCCCTTGGCTAAAAAGAAAAATAAAATCTGTTCGCGTTTGAAAGGGGGTGCTGCTCAAGTTGCCCGAGTCCTGGAGGGTGCCTGGGGTTGAAGGAGGGCTGCCTTAGGCCTAAAAAGACTGAGAAGCACTGTTATAGAGTTACTAAATCAGAGATGCATAAGCTCATCTAAACAATGCCTTACTACTTAGATGCATTCCATCTAAAGAAGTAAGCTGCTGCTTATGGATGTGTAGGCATTTCTGATTTAGGTTTGTGCTTGCATTGTCAGGGGAAAGCTGATAGTAGAAACAAAAATACCTTCCTCTCCCCCAGCTTTTAACAACTCTGTCATCACACCTCTTCCATCCAAGCTTTCTCTTTTCAGTCTGAATATTTATCCCTGGCTACAGTAATCACTTCACTACTGGAATCCATGCATGATCATCATGTGTCAAATTAAGAGATCACATTTGTAGCCAAAGCTTTTGTAGCTGTTAAGCTACCTGTTTTAAGAATTTGATCAGTGTGAAAAAACAGCATGCTGCCTGTGACCAGCATGTGAATAGGCTTATGCTAATCTTACTTTTAAGAGCTTTTTTTTTTTTCTTTTCAGATTCATTAATCAGGAGGACTTAAAAGAACATTTATTGGAAAGGTATTTTTGGATATGGTAATTTAGAATGTGTGTTAGAAGCTTTAGAAAATAAGGGGTGCCTAATTAAAAAAGCTTTATTCAGTAGTTTGGTTCACTCTTCACATAGGCCAGAAAGGTATCAAACTCATCTGGCCTCTGGGGCTGCTTCCAGACTGTGGGGCTTGTGGGCTAGATCTGGACACAGGTGGCAGTGGGGCCAGCGGTGGCTACAGTGGTTAATACAGCTGTTGTTTGCCCCCAGCACTGAGAGATCCTCAGTGGGGCCCTGTACCAGTGATTTGGGCAGTGGGCCTTGTACTTGGTCCCTCTGGATGGGGCCTGCAGGGCGCACATTTGGCACCCCTGACCTAAGGTGTACTTCAAAGAAGAGCAGTAATATCATGAGCCATTTGTTTTTTAGTGGTGTATTCTATGCCTTTAGTGCTCAAGTTTTTCAGTGTTGTTTTTGTACAAATTGCAGTGATTTGACTCTAGGAATTAGAAAATGTGTTGGGTTTTTTTTTTTTTCATCTAACACTAGGCAGATGCAAATTGTGTGTTTGAATATTTATGTATATATTCTTAAATCAGTTAAAACCTGACTTAGAATAATTGCTTACCGACTTTAACTAAATAAATATAACTAACAGTGCAACAGAGACTTGAATTGGATTGAATGTCTACCAGTGTCTTCAAATCTGTTTAAGTTTATTTAAATCACATATTTTATCTAATCTGTTTTTGCGTCTCTGAGTGAAGACTGGGCCTGTGTGATATTTGGTTGTATGCTAGAGAAGAAACTTCAAAGCTGGGAAAAATGCATCCGATAAACTTAATTGACAAAGTATGAACTTCTTCCACAGTATTTCTTGGTACTATTTCCAGTTGTTCTTGATTATATTATCTGATAAGCAGTATATTTAGACTTTTTAACTCAACCTTTTTATCAGCTAATTGCTCTCTATGTTGAAACATTCTCGTCTTTTTTTGTATGAAAGTATAATTTTAAATTTTAAAAAGGTAGAGAAAATGTTGATAAGAAAAGCCTCAAGCCTAAAACCAAACTTAACTCACAAAAGGTATAGGGGTCATAAGGTGGTACATGTTCTGTTGGAGTGAGATTCTTGAGACCATTTCTTGCAAAAGGAAAGAAATGAGATGTTTTGTTTTTAAAGACCCTGTCTGGTAGTATTATTATTTGTTTTAATATGGGTGTGTTGCTGAAAGACATATCGGTGTTTTTTATTACTCATCGATTTGGGCACCATATGTATTTAAGGGTCGGCAATATCTGGCCTGTGGGCTGAATCTAACTCGCCAAAGGATTTTTATCCAGCCTGTGGAGGGACCTGTGGCTCCACCCAGCCCAGCATGAGGGCCAGCCCAGGCCAAGGTGGGCAGAGAGAGGCATCCAGGAAGAGAATGGGTGGACAGGGTCAGGGTCTTAGGGCTGTGACAGCGTGGACCTGGGGCAGAGCCCCAATCTGCTCCTCGCATGCCCCCCAGCATGGGCATCCATTTTGCAGGCAGGGGTGCATGAGGAGCAGATGGTGGCTCTGCTCCAGGCCCTAGTCCCATGCCATCACTGTTCCAAGATCCTAGCTGCCTGGGATGTGGGTGTCAAATGGTGGGCCGTGCTGCCCACCTGTCCTGCTACAGGATGATGTTCTGCACCCGGCTACAGCCCCATCCCTTCTTCCCAGTCACGTGCCCTGTCTGCACAGGTCCCTGCCTGTCTCCATGAAGATCCTGGGATCTCAGGATGGTGATAGCGTGGGGCCTGGAGCAGAGCCATGCTATGTCCCCACATGCCCCTGCTCACAGAACCGGCACCTGTCACAGGAAAGTGCAGGGAGAGGATTGTGGCTCTGCCCTGGGCCCTGGTCCAGTATTGTCATGGCCCCAAAATTCTGGCCCCATCCAACCTTCCCACTCCCAGATGTCACTCCCCATTTGTCCACAGCCCTATCTTGTCTGACTGGTGGTGCATGGAGCAAAACCACTTGAAGGCTTTTTGACTGTTGGTTGGGGAGTGGCAGGGGTGCTGACCTGGCCTGCAGCAGCTCCCCAAAACACCGTAAGTCACCCTCCAGCCCAAATAATTGCCTACCCCAATATATATTCAGGGTTTGTTACTAGTTGTGGGGAACTTGGAGATCTAATGGAAATGTCATAGCTGCTGACGTGATCTACTGCAAAGGTGGGATGATAGATCTTTAATCAGATGTTTTAGGCTTTTGGGAAGCATCACATCTACAATTCCAGTTCCTCTGAGTAACAGTGTCTCTAAAAATCCTGTAGATTCTAAGAGCTTGAGGTAAAACTCAAGAACTCCCCTCCAGCTTTCTGTAGAGCGGGCTGGTCTAGCATGACTGCTTCTGAGATGAATTGGATTTGGTATCCTTCCCGGTGACCATCTGTCCCTTGTCCATCATCCCCTGAAGCTTGACTTTACTCAGGTTTCCTAAGCTAGTTAGTAGGTCCAACTGAGTGGAAAATTCGGTTACTTGCTGTAATTCTAAAAAGAATTATTTTGAAACACTGTAGCATTCCCACTATCCTTTATTGATTCAGTTTACAAGGCAGTTCCCTATGTAAATGTGGAGGTAAAGGTGGGTCAGATAATGCCCTTAAATGTTGTATTAAAAATAGATATATTTTCCTTGTTAGTTCAAAGAACTGTGAATCAGTTTTGAGGCAAGTTCCTGGCTCTGCTTCTACTTAACGTTTTTGGCAAGTTATTTAATGTGGCTAGAGTTAGCCAAATAAGTGTCTAGTGTTGCTTGAATCCTAGAAGGAAAACCTTTCTGTTTTTAAGTCTGCCTATGCTGCTAGAGCAGTTTGGGTTCTGTTGTAAACTTCTATCCTTTGAATCTTTTATTTCTATCAGTCATGTCTAAGACTAAGTACACAGGTTGCTTCAAAGATCTTGGGGCAGATTTTCAGGATTCAGTTAGTGTATTTTGTTTTGTTTTTTGTTTTACTTTTAAACTGACCTGGACTTGTTGAGACGTGAGAAATAAGAATTTTCTCAACGCTGTACTTCAGAACATAATTGTCGTTTATCTCTATGTGTCAATTTTTTCTCATTCTCCAAAGTTAAAATGCTCCCTCTTTTTCTCATGTATTGAGAGGTGGACTTTTTTCATCTCAAGGGCTGCTTGCAGACATTTTAAAAAACAAAAACAAACCTAACCTGCCCCGTTTCTGCCTACCTCTGCCCAAAGAAAAAAATGTGTTTTATCAGAAGAAACAGCATGTTACTTCAACCTGGGTCTTCATCTTCTGTAAAGAGCAGGAGCTTCAGCTGGGCTATTTGGCACTTTTAGCTAAAGCTGATTCAATCAGCTATTAGATAACAGTGCCAAAAAAGCCCTATTAAAGTGTCTTATTTTTTACAGGCAGCAGATGAGCTAGGTTGAAGTAATGCACTGCCTCTTCTGGGCATGCGTGAGGCTTGATGTGGGAACGTGCCGGGTTTAAAGTAAAGCATGGTTTTGTGGGATGGCTTTTTTTTGCAGGGGGGTGTTGTTTTTTGTTTTTTGTCTTTTTAACATCTGCATCCAAGGATTTGATGGTACGTGGCTGGAGAGAGCTTCTGTTCTGGGAATGTCAGTATTTAGGGATCTCTGCTGGTATCTTATGTGCAGCTAGTGACTAGCCTCACTTAAGTGTCATATTTTAAGCATCAGAAGAACTTGCCTTGAAATAAAGAAACCTTTTCATCACATGGGAAATACTGAGAATACCAAAACAGAGGTGCCAAGCAATGCTATTATCATGTTGATTTTGTTTGTACCTAGGCAGATTCAGTAGTCCAAAAATTTAGCCCAATTTGCTAAAGGATGTGTTGCATTAATTGTTTATAGTAGGGGTGTGCTGATACCAGCTGGATGCCACTCTCCATGCTGTCCGGTTGTATATCAGAATCAGATCAGTATCAGCCCAAAAATTCTGTAAGTCTGTTGTGAGGGAAGGGCAGATTGAGGCCCCCGCAGTGAGGAAGGCAGAAAGCCGCTCCATGCCCCGCTCTGCCCCAGCCTTCCACCACTGCATGCACCCTGAGAGGGTATGGGGGGCATGTACCCCTGGATCTGTGCACTGGGTGAGGGTGGGCTGCCACTGTGGGCTGGGGTCAGGGTGGCACCGAGTTCTTCCTGGTGTCGGCATGGGCTGAGCTGTGCTTAGGGTGGGTAGCAGCAGCACTGGGAGCAGGACTATAGAGGGGGGCTGCAGCCACCCTAATATTCACTGTAAATCCCCACCCCCACCGTAGCCCTCTCCCAGTCAATGCCACCCTGGCTCAGACCCTGCTGGGAATAGCCTGGTGCTGCCACGGACCCAGCCTGCAGCAGCAGCCTGCCCTGCCCTGCCCTGTGCAGCGGTCTGGGGACACATGTCTTCCTGGGGGTACGCATACTGGCAAGAGTGGCTGTCCTCCATCCCCTGGATGAGCTGCTTGTGGCTCCATCTCCTGCTTTGCCTTGGTTATGCAGCACCTGCTCCAGCCCCACTCCTTCCCTAACCATTGGGGCTTTGATCTGTCATGTCCTGTTCCACCCCTTCCCCAGCCCCATAACAGACTTGCCATCTGGACCCAGCTGTTTTCCACACTATTGGGCTGAGCTCCTGGCTGTCTGTGCTGCGCTGCGGCTACCCATGGGCAGGGTATTCATCAGGGGCATTATTGGTCATCAGCCAAAAAAAGCCATTGCAGTCAATTTTCCTTATACTGGTGCCAAGCTGATATGGGACCCATGTATCAGTCCACCTCTGGTTTATAGGACTTTTCATGTCCATGTTGTTGCTTTTATATAGAAGGATGTTGGCTACTAGGATTGCAAAATTTCTCTATGAATGCATTTTATTTTTAAGTATTGTTGACTTGTACAGTCCTATCTAGAGAAAAGAACATCTAATGGTTTGGTTCTGACTTCATATTTAAGCCACATATTTGATGGTACTTGTTGTATACCCCATTATTGCACATATTGCTGAACTGTAGTCATCTTCTACAATCTGTATATGCACTACTTGCCTACAGCATTATCTAAGGAATGGTTTTTACTCTTGGCCAATTTTTGACATTCTTAATAGTAAATAAGGCTCCTTTCATTTGTTTTGAAATTGGTTTATTTGACTTTCCATGTTGATGAGCAGAAATGAAAAGTGAAAGCTCTTGGAATAAGGGCTTCATCTTAATTTGAGCAGTTTTGGTTTGTGCTGCTGGAATAAATAATTTGTATGCAACAAATTATTATTATAACAAACAAGGGAGGTGATCCTCCCCCTCTATGCGGCACTGGTCAGGCCGCAGCTGGAGTACTGCGTCCAGTTCTGGGCGCCACACTTCAAGAGGGACG
>NW_017728886.1:159150683-159175421 GCF_001723895.1 Crocodylus porosus
GGGTCATCTGACCCCGGTGCTCTTTCCTGCCAAGGCAGGGGGTCGGACTAGATGATCTACCTAGGTCCCTTCCGACTCTAGCTACTATGATACTAACATTGCATTACAAAAACCATGGTTCCCAGGATTGGAGATGTACTGGATTTTTAATTTGTTATCTCATTTAGGAGCAGCTGAATTCTGTATAGGTTATTATTGTATGATGTATTGAATATTTTTTTTATAAAGTGAAAAAAAATATGGCATTTAACTTGAAACATACCTGCTGTATATAGAGGCACTTGCCATAGCACTAAGTATTGTATAATATTTGTTTATATTGAAGGGAAAACCTATCCATATTTCTACCAGTAGAAGTTAAGTGAATTTTGAATTCTTGAACATAAGAAACATATAGTGGAGACGTTCTAAGGCCACTTCCAGGTGCTATCTATTATTGTCCCTCTGTGAGCGCTTTATATTTAAAAGAGCTGTCTGATTGCTCTAGTATGAAACTGGAATTAGGACTGTTTAAAAGTTAGTGTTAGGGTCAGAGGGGAGAGTAAGGGTAATGTCACGGTGCGTGTCTGCTATAGACCGCCAGACCAGGGGGGTGAGGCAGATAAGGTGCTTTTCCTAAGCAGCCAGCAGAAGTTTCCAGGTCACAGGCCCTGGTTCTCATGGGGGATGTCAATCACCCTGACATCTGTTTGGGTGTAATACAGCAGTGTACAGGCAATCCAGGAAGCTTTTGGAAAATAATGGGGACAACTTTCTGGTGCAAGTGTTGGAGAAGCCAACTAGGGGCTGTGCTCTTCTTGACTTGCTGCTCACAAACAGGGAAGATTTGGTGGGGAATCTAGTAGTGGATGACAACTCAGGCAGCAGCAACTGCAAGATGATTGAGTTTATGAGGAACTCAATTCTGAGGAAAGGAGATACAAGGGTAAGGACCCTGGACTTCAGAAAAGTTTGACTTGCTGAGGGAACTATTGGGCAGGATCCACTGGGAGGCCAGTCTGAGGGGGATAAGAGTCCAGGAGAGCTGGCTGTATTTTGAGGAATCTTTACTGGGAGTGCAGGAACAAACTATCCCAATATGCAGCAAGACTGGCAAGTATGGCAGAAGACCAGCTTGGCTTAGAGGGAACACTTCAATGAGCTAAAACACAAAACAGAAGCTTGCAAGAAGTGGAAACCTGGACAAATGATTAGGAAGGAGTATAAGATTATTGCTTGGGGATGCAGGGAGGAAATCAAGAAGGCCAAAGCGCAGTTGGAGTTGCAGCTAGCAAGGGACGGGAAGGGTAACACAAAGGGTTTCTACAAGTATGTCAGCAAGAGCAAGATCAGGGGAAATGTGGCTCCCTTACTAAATGGGGAGGCCGTTTAGTGACAGATGATACAGAGAAACCTGATGACCTCAATGCCTTTTTTACCTTAGTCTTCACAGGCAAGGTCAGCTCCTAGACTACTGCACTGGGCACACAGTTTGCGGAGGAGTTGAGCAGCTGGTAGTGGCACAAGAACAGTTATGGGACTGTTTAGTAAATCTGGATGTATACTGTCTGCGGGACTGGACATGGTGCACCTGAGGGAGTTGGCTGCTGTGATTGCAGAGCCATTGGCCATTATCTTTGAAAACTCGTGGAAATTGGGAGAGGTCCCAGATGAGTGGAAAAAGGCAAATATTGTGCCCATCTCTTAAGAAAAGGAAGTTGGAAGATGCAGGGAACTATGAACTGGTCAGCCTCACCTCAATCCCTGGAAGGATCATGGAGCAGGCCCTCAAGGAATCCATTTTTAAGTGGAGGAGGAGAAGGTGATTAGGCACAGTCAGCATAAATTCACCAGGGGCAAGTTCTGCCTGACCAACCTAATTGCTTTCTATGATGAGATCACTGGCTCTGTGGATGGGGGCGGGGGCAGGATAGGTGATATATCTGGACTTTAGCAAGGCTTTTGATATTGTCGCCGATTCTTGCAAGGAAGCTAAAGAAGTATGTTGTTGCATGAATGGACTATAAGGTGGGAAAAGAACTGTCTGGATCATTGGGCTCAGAGGGTAGTAGTCACTGGCTTGATGTCTAGTTGGCAGCTGGTATGTAATAATGTCCCAGGGGTTGGTCTTGGCACAGTTTTCTTCAATATCTTCATCCTGTGCTTAGGATGGAACAGTCTTATGTACTACTATTGGCTGGGGACTGACTGGCTAAGCAGCAGCTCTGCATAAAAGGACCTGGGGGTTACAGTGGACAATAAGCTGAATATGAGCCAACAGTGTGCCCTTGTTGTGAAGACTGCTAACAGCATATTGGGCTTCATTAGTAGGAATGTTGCCAGCTGATTGAGGGGTGAGGCCAGGTCTGGAGTACGGTGTCCAGTTTTGTGCCCCCACTACAGAAAGGATGTGGACAAATTGGAGAGAGTCTAGTGGAGGGCAACTAAAAAAGTGAGGGGGCTGGGCACAAGATGGGTGAGGGAACTGGTTTTATTTAGTCTGAGAAGAGAAGACTGAGGGGGGATTTAACTAGCAGCCTTTAGCTACCTGAAGGGTGGTTATGAAGAAGATGCAGGTAGATTGTTCTTGGTGGTGGTAGAGGACAGAACAAGGAGCAACGGTCTGAAGTTGCAGCAAAGGAAGTTTAGGCTAGGTGTTAGGAAAAACTTCCTCACAATGAGGGTAGTAAAGCACAGGAACAGGTTACCCAGAGAGGTGGTGGAATCTCAATCCTTGGAGGTTTTTAAGACCTGCATAGACAGAGCTTTCACTGGGATGATCTAGTTGGGGTTGTCCTGCTTTAAGCAGGGGGTTGGACTAGATGACCTTAATTTTCCAACCCTAGTTTTCTATAAATTGTCTACTATCAGCTGCAATATGAGCAGTAAGATTTTTTGCTGGGTGTGGGGGGGTGGAGAATTTCTGGAGTGCCAGGATGAGGGAAGAGGGGTGTGTGGGCCAGCTGCAGTGTGTGTAAGTGCTTTATTGCTAATGCAGTGATTGTTCCACTGGGATAATTCGGCTCTTTGTGAAATGCCACCATGCAGCTGGTCTGATTTTAAGGCAAGGGTTTTTTATAACTGTGATAAGAATGATTTTTAGTATACAGGGGTGAGGGAAAAGGAGAGCGGAGGTAGCTGCATCTTCAGGATTAAAAATTCTGAGCCACGTTCCATCCGGGTGTAGCTTGGAGTAAGTGAGCTTGAAATGGGAATGCCAGCCCCTTGCTTAATTGTGTAACAGTTCAATGTTTAAATAAAAAATGCTCTAGGAAGTTGGAGGCTGAAACTGGAACATCGTCATCTCTGCTTGCGTTGCCATCTACATGGATGAAGAAATCCACTTCATCCTTTACTCTGGGTTGCCAGCTTTTGTCCAGATAAATACCTTATGTTTAACAGAGGTACTTGGTCCCTTTCATAGATTTCATAGACATCAGGGCTGGAAGGGACATTGGGAGATCATTGGGTCCAGCCCCCTGCCCAAGGAGCAGGATGTCAGCAGGGGTCAGATCACTTAGCCATTTTTGTTTTTTAAGCTAAAACTTAATGCTGAGAGATGGTGAAACAACTGAAAGGTTCTTAAGTGCCATTATCTGTTGTCCTGAAATAACTGACTTCTCCACCTAAATAGCTTACTAACTCTAGATTCAAATGGCATTGAGCTATTGTGTTACTGAAGTGCTGTTGTAGCTGTTGGGTGTATAGATATTGGAGGTGGAAAGGGGTTTAAATTTTCACTTGCAGGTCTTGAGCAAGTGTTCTTACTACTAGTCAGCTCTTCTACATTTACTGATCTTTCTGGATACATTTTTTAAATCCTAGCTGTTCAGTTTATGAATGGTTTCTGAAGGTTTATGTACCCTCATACTGGCTTGGTTTAAAACAAGATCACTGATTGTCGCCCTTGGAAGATTTAGTATGTATGTTTGAAACAAGCCAAACTTAGTTCAGGTTGAAGTGTTATAGCAGATTATGACTGAACCTGCAGAAGCTCACATAAAACATGAGTGTTTGCAAAAATGAAGGCTAAGCATTCCCTTCTGTGTGACATACTTACAAAATGGTAAAACTGTTATTGTTGAGGATAAACCGTTGTAATCAAGATAAGCATGTAAAGAAAGCAAAAATTAACTTTACTATAGTAAGCTCAGTGAACTGCAAGCATGTGAGAGAATTTTTGAGAGTATTGCTCTTCATAATGAGCAGTGTAGTTTGGCACTTCTGAATTAGATAACTTTATAACTATTCCCTGTGGCTGACACTGGGAAGCCCAAGGTTCCAAATCATTTAAAGGAAGCTATATACTTGTTAACATTCAAAGGCAACTCACTTTGGTTTTGAAAATCTGACCCTTCCCTTACTTTACACAAGTGATATAAACTCATTTTGAAGCTATATGCAGGAAAAGAAAAAACATCATGTGAAAATTCTTGCACCTGCTCCTTCTGCTATTGGAAATTGTTTTCATCATTTTATAGTAATTTATTTCCCAGTGAAAATCATTTATATTAGCCAGATTCCACATTCGGATCCTAGTAAACTTTAGGTGCAGTTCTTTACTCTCTTAAGCACTTGAGTGTTTCCTTTCTTCTACAAGAGTTTGTAGGATCAAACCCCTGAGCTTATTAACGCCTTTATGCAGTAGTGGAGTTTGAGGTCTTACTACATGTATATCATAGACTATTATGTATGTATCTAGAAACACATTTGCACTGTTAGTGTGATTATCTGAGATCCCATTTGAGCTTTTCTCAGTGTATGCTGTCGCTTCTGATTTTTCTTTCAAGACTTCTCAAAGATGCCTGCTGCCTGTGATTCGCTGCTTGAAGACATTGAAGATATTGTGTCAGCAGAAGATCTGAAACCACGTGACCGACAGTTTGTAAGAAAAAGTGTTGTTCCTAAAGTGAGAAAACGCAACTCGCAAAAGAATGTTCAGGCAGATGATGATCCCCCAAGTGACAGGTAAGTGTTTTCTTCTAAAGAAAATTCCCAACATGCTTTGCTAGTTTGTTTTGGTTTTTTTTAATAAGATGGATTGTGTCATTCTTCAGTTAGGTTTTTGGTAATGCATAATTTAGGGGCAAGTTTTAAAAAAACAAAAAACCTTACAATTCAGTGTTGTGGCCAGTTTTTTTTTTCTCATTAAGATATGTGAACCAGATTTTACACCCAGCATTTCCTATTATCTTCAGAGAGATACTGCTACTTTGGCATTTGACTGGGATCTGAGCTCCTTGAAAAATCTGAGCCTTAGGTCCCTCTTTGAGGAATCTGGGGGTGAAGAAGTTGAAATTTTAGAGTGGTAACAGTTTACACTTGATTGTCGCAGAATAATTATTAATTTACATAACTGACTAAATGAAGTGGTGAAATATCAATATTGGGTAACATAAATATTTTTAGAGTATTAGTTTTTTAATAACGCGAAGCTGCTGAATTGATGTATCATCTGCTAAGTGAGAGAAGAAAGGATAAAAATAAGTTTGTTCCTTGAATGCAAACTTATTTTAAAGAATACTGAAGTACTTTGGCATACTGCATCTATCCTTTTGTCCCTCTCAACTTCTGTATTTATATGTGGTTTTTCAGTTTTGTTTCCTATTACCGTGTGTAAAATAACTGCTGATTGACTGTACCCAGTTCTGTCACATGCAGAACACACATGAATACAAATATTTTCATAAGACTAGATAAAGTAGTTTTATAGAAATGTGATTTTATGTTTATGTTAAAGGTGTAAGCTTCAAGTAAGCCTGTCACATGTAGTAACAGAACTAAGTTTGTTTGCTTCTAATTTCCTTAACTACTAAGTAGTGTCAGTATTTCTGGTGGTTTGCAAGACCTTTTAAAAAGGTCTTGCCATGAGGCGTCATTGTCTAAGTTTAGAGGTGCACTGATGCATCAGTCTGATGTTGGATCGGCACCAATTTATAAAGAAAATTGACTGTATTGGAAACTGGCCTGAAGTGGCCAATTAATCTGGCCCACAAAAAGCTCATGCATGTGCACAGCCACCCTGTGCCCGCCTTGCCTTGGCAGGACAGCACCTAACCCAGCCCTGCTCCCTCCGTCACTGCAGGGGGCATTGAGCTGTCTCCTTCAACCAGAACAGACTTACTGGCTGGACTTGGCTGTATCAGAAATTGGATTGATATTTGCCAATATGCCTCCTTAAAAATCGGCTATTGGTATCAGTCCCCAAAATCTCTATCAGTGCACCCCTATCTGAATTGATGGCTAAATCTGTAAGTAAAATGGATAATGGAATATTCTTTTTATGAGCAGTTCATTGCCGGGCATTCTTTGGTACTGCTCTTCGTCTGAAAGCCTAATGCTTTTATAATTTTAAAGAAAACTTAACCCCCACCCCAACCCCAAAAGCTGTTCCCAAACTCTTAATAGAAGAATGATTTGCGTTAAAACAAGTTGATAATGAAGTGTTCAGCAGCTGTGATGCTATCTCTTTCTTTTCTGTTTCTGTCTTGCTGCTTTTGTTGCAACGTGTAGTATATGAAATCAGGTAAAGGGGCAATATGTGTCAGATATGCTATGCAAAAATTAGCTAGGAAAACAAATTTAATGTAGATGAACAAGGCTTTTCTTAGCCTAGTCAGCTAGTGGATTTGCTCATTTAAAGATTTTCTTCATGGTAAGACCTGGTTTCTGGGCATCCTTACACCACAACAGGCATAGCCCATCAGCCATGAAAAAGATAGAACTGGTATTTAAACAACAATCATGTTTGTTGCTTGAATCCAAGGGCAAGGGTGTACACATGATTATTATGGCTGGTGTTGGTAGTAAATGCTATGCTAAAGTTGCTTCACCATCATGAATCATAACTGTTTATTTTCAGGGTTTTTTTTCCCCAAATTCCTTTTAGATTTTTGCTTGAAATGCCCTACATCACAGTTGTACAGTGAATTTCTTTTAGGGAAATTGAGGAATGCAGGTTCAGATATTTTTCAAGTGTGAACTTTTCAACTTTTCTCCTGACTTAATGGCTCATTGTTTGTCACTCTACAGGTGTTAATGATTGTTTTTTCCTTTTTAATGGTCTTGATGTTCCACTAATCTAGCTCCCTTTCTTAGGGTAGTTTTGCTGTTTTGTAGCTGTTCCTGGTCTCTCTTCTATTGTTTCATAGTTCCAAAAACTGTTTATCTCTTTTCAGAATCACAGGTTTACCCATGGAAACCAGTCATCAGCAGCTAGGGCTTCAGCTTTTGTTAAACAGGAATGGGAGGCTTAATCTGAAGATCAGGCTCTGTCTCTGCTGTATGCAGCCATAACTCTAAGAACTCCTTTTCTTCATTTTTGCCTTTCAAAAACAAGGTGTATACATTGTATGCCAGGACATGTATGTGAGAAAATACGGTATTTATCTCAGTGCTCAGTGTTTGGTCTGGATTAGTAATGATGACTTAGTAGAGGTAAATTATGTGGAATGAATTTCACACTTGGGTACAGTAATGTGGAAAAACTAGCAGTTCAGATGTACCCTTTTCACAGGTGTACCTAGGTTGCCTTTAGTGTTGTCATTCTGCCAATTACTTCAGAAAATTGTTGGGATCTGTCTTTTATATTTTTGCTTCCAAACAGCTTCAGTACGTTAAGTCTCTTTCCCTTTGCCATCCCCATGTGGTTTTTGAATCTGATGTTATAATTTCATTTTTACTGCATCATTAGAAACTTGTTGCTTTCCTTTCTCTCCAGCTCATTGACATTGGGTAGGAGGTTTGTATATGCAGTTATTACTTAATGTTTTGAAAGGGGTTGTCAGTGATTATTAGTGATTTCCAGTGTACAATGGCCAAACCCTTTTGTTCCTGAAATGGCGTCATGTTTTGTTTCATGTTTTAAACGGTCTTTCCTTGGTTTTGTTTACTCTACAGCATTATTCCTGGTGTACAGAAAATCTGGATACGTACGTGGGGTTGCTCTCATAACAATTCAGATGGAGAATATATGGCTGGACAGTTGGCTGCTTACGGATACAAAATTACAGGTAATCGCCTCATCCAGGGTATATCATTCTGGCTTTTGGCTGACTGCTGGAAAAAACTCTCATCTTACTAGTCTTAGTGAGGTTTAGTGCATGTTAGCTGTGTCTGGTGCAAATAGACATTGTAATCTAGTGTTGAGTTATGTGAGACATGTTTGTGAGCTGCTTCTTTTGAATCGGTGCTTATTGGGTCAGGACTCGTTCTGGGCAGATATCGACCTCCATAAGTCACTGAATTTAAGTTAAGATAGGTGTCATCTTAAAACTTATTTTATTGATGTTTAAATGCATTGTAGCTTAACTCTGAACCAAATCCTGAGTTGGCATATTCTTGTGATTTGTATCAATATGAAGAAAATTACTCTTGTCCAGGTTTAACTTTACCTTTTTAATAGTTAAGGATCTACTGAATTTGTGTTTCAGCATTGTCTGCAAAATCTGCAAGGGGGGGGAACAACTTGCCAAGCCCTGCGGCAGTTCAGTGCAGGGGAGGGCTGCGCCTGCCCCTCTCTACCAATTGGCAGTGATGGTCAGAGCTTCATGATGGACAGACCTCTCAGCCAATCAGTGGCAGGGGGCATGGCCACATGCCAGTTGGGCTCTGCAGCCAGTCAGTGGTGAGGGGCCAAGTCACTGGGGCCCTGTGGCCAATCGGAGGCATGGGTGGGGGGAGAGGCTGCCACGCTATAAAGTGGGCAAACAGCCCTGGCAAATTGGGTAGGTCCCTACCCATGCTTGTTGGAGATGGCTTTTACAACAGATGTACTGAAACCTTTTTGTTGCTGTAGTTTTAGGAAACTTGGAGAATATTGAATGTAACTGAGATGAAAATGGAGAAACCAAAGATCTGTTATGCGCAGCTGTGTAACTGAGGATGCTAGTTTGATGCCAGTCTTTCTTTCTGGTGTGACAGACTTTGTGATATAAAGGTAGAACAGTTGTCTTTGGGGACAAGGAAACACCTTTTACTGTTGTTGATATATGCTCCCACCTGTCTGCTTCACAGCTGCACTGATAAGATTAAAAAACATAATTCCTAGTAGTCACTGGATATATTTTTCTTTCAGTGGTAGAATAAGTTCATTTTTAGTCTAACTTTTCAAGTTTCTTGAATCTTTTTATAAGATTGTACGTTTGTAAACCAGTAATCTGAAAATACTATAATGGGAACACAAGCTGATATGGCTAGGCAGTGCATTGGAAGGAATGCCCATTTCTGTGCGTCTATTTTTGGGTTAGGTTGACTGATGTGGGTTCAGATCCTTTTTATGGAGGGATTGGCATAGTGATGTATGTGGAATGTGTTTGGATCTTCCCTCATCTCATTTTCTTCCTTCTGAGGTTTTCAAGTAACTGAAGTTGTGATCCATTGCACTTTTCCTTGATACAAAGAGCAGAAGCATAACCCTTCAAATATAGGCCTGAAATAATTGCTAAAGGAAGACGCCAGCATTTTTAAGATACCAAAAGTAAAGTTATTCTGCGCTGGTGAGAGTTCAGAATGAAGGACATGATGCAAAACCACAGCAGTTGAGGTAATACTTTTAAAATAAACTTTGTGCTATCAAGCGGTTGCTTTGGCCTGTATCATCTGGATGTTTTTTTTTGACCTTATGATTGACTAATCAAATAACAGATGAATTGAGAGAGAGAGAGAGTAATAGAGGTGTAAATTACTCATTGATTTAAGTCCCTGTTAGAAGGACTCTATACTTTTTAGTAAAAATAAAGACATTTTTAATCCTTTTTTTTCTTCCCAGTAGCATGTTTTAATAGAAACTATGCTTTGAAGTATAGGTTTAAAGAATAACAATTGACAGAGAATAAAATTCATGATATAATTTGTTTCTAACACTTTCAAAACCCCACAAATACTTTTTTTTTTTTTAATGTAGTTTAGTTTGTTTAAATGTTATATCTAAATAGAAAACAGGTGCTTTTGTTAGTGCATGATTCTCTTAAGTAGTGAATCTTTTTTTCAGAGGGCTCCTAGCTTTTTACTAATTTGAAAGACTCAACATAACGTTCTTTAACTTAATATTTAAATAAATAATTATCCAAAAATGAGATAGGAGGAGCCGTCCGTTAACATAAATTTATAGTATCCAAAAGTTTCCCTGAGTATAGTAGGCCATTTTGGGCAAAAATGGTTAGGATGTAGAGGTTTATAGTCCAGTGCTTTTCAGTCTTGTTAGACTCGAGGCATCCTTGGAAAATGCCAGCTTGTGTTTTGACTATGGAAAAGAGTAATTTGTCTGTTGTAAAGAACTCAGAAAGACTACAGCATGCCAGAATGTTTTTGATACTGGAATTCTGTTTGAAATCACTGGTTTTGTCTTCTAAAATGTGTATGTGTTTACACATCTACATGATAATATTGTGCTGCACCTGACAGTGTCACCCTTGTTGAGAATCACTGTTGTAGTCAACAGCACACAAGGAAATGGCTAGATTCAGGGGCCGGTTTGACTTCAGCAAGATGAATGACTCTTCAGCTACTTACTTTAAAGCTGAGTTGATGTGGCTGTCTTTGCAAATCCAGAGCAAAACTTGAACTTGTCTCCAGATCTGTAGTGGCATGTCTTAACGGCTTTTTCCACACACACACACTCTGCTTTATAAAGTGTTTCTGAATGACTTAACTTTAATAGTTGTCCATAAAGCTGGGTGTGTATTTCTCAGCAATACGTATAATTCTGGAACATAGCATCATTCTTGTCTCCCCCTTAAAAGGTACCAAGGTATCATAAGCAGTAGCTAACTTTTATTGTATTAACTTTTCTTGGATCATAATTAGTCTACATGGCTCTCTTGCATCATTAGGAGGTTCCTACTTGGAATAAGTTACTAAACAAGGGGAATTACAAGTCCCAAATTCTTATATAGAATCTTTTTTTTCTTTAGCAAGCTGTATACTATTTGGGCTAATAGACTTGTAACTAGACATGAACGTAGGCGTAGAATATATAGAACGTGCCTGCAGCAATGTGGTGAACGTAATGCGTATGTGGCAATACTGGCAATTTTATGTGACGTATAACTACTAGTTTCTGAACAAGGGATTGCTTTAGCAAAATTTATTTAGAGGAACACTTTAACCTGGCAAGCCTAAAACGAGACAGTGTTCTCTCCTTCTCTGTTGGGTTAGGAAGTTTTGTTTTATGCTGTCTTATTCAGGGGCAAGCCTGGAACTTAAATTTTTGCTAAAAGCGGTATAACGTTTTTAGTTGAAACCTAACAATTGTATACTGAATATCTCCCCTTCAAGATCGAGTTGCTGCCGATATTTGACCTGACTTAACCTCCATGCTGGATGTAGACGTTGTATGGGACCAAAAGCTGAAAAAGAAAACTACCTGCCTCCTTTAGTGCCGCTTATAAATAAAAGCCAGATACCAGAATACTTTTTTTGGAAGAGCACATGTAAATTACGGCTCTGCATTGGGACAGGCAGCCGGTAGAGTGGAGATGAAAGGAAGAATTTTTAGCAAAATCTGGTGTTTAAGAAAACCAGTAAGAAAGACCAAACTAGTTTTTTTTTCTGTCTTGGGCTTGCATATTAATACATTTGGGATTCTGGATAAATTTTCAGCAACTTTGTGCTTTGGGTAGTAAGTAAATTTCATCAATCCAGACCGTACATTTCTTTACAGATAGCAATGGCATAGGCAGAATCAAAGGGTATGGACAGACATAACACTTAGAACATCTTAACTGCACTTCAAACTGCAAGAGTTTGGATGTACAGGCCACTTTAGACTGGTTTAAACTTCCTGGAATATTTCAAGAGCACACTGGGAAAAATGAGTACTATTTTTGAGCTGGTCAGTGGACAATCCAGCCCCTTAGGAGCCCCAAGCAGGGGTTCACACAGCCTCCCACCAGCATCTGCCAACCTCTCCACTTCAACCCACTGCCCAAATCTGGGTCTTTCTTCCCTTCTAGAGAAATCTTGGGGAGCTTCTTGTAGTCACTGACTTGTGGAAGCCTTGATGGTATGAGTAATCTACTACCCCCTGGTGGTGTTTTGGGAGCAAATCAATCCCTAAAAGAAGGGGGTTCTGTTTGGAACCCTTAGCAGTGTGGACACTTCTGTCCAGGGACAATTGTGAACTGGTTCATAATCTGTGACACTGTTGGAATGGTTTGAGTGTTACATGTGCCAGCACCCAAAGCCTATCGCTCCCTGTGTGTGTGTGTGTGTGTGTGTGTGGCAGGTAATCAACATTTGAAATAATCATTGGTAGTTTCTGGACTTCTGATCTGTATATTATCTATTAGAGTTGGCAAGGGGGAAGGAGGTTAGAGTGGATACTAAGTATGTTAACTGACGAAGTAAATTCTCCCATCTGTAAGCTTTGCTTGAGTACAAATTTGAAAGTGCAAATGCCCTGCAAGGAAGGGCCAGTCAAATATAGTACTAGTTATGAAGGTACTAATGTGCTTTCCTGACCTAGTGTAGTTTTAAAAAAAAAAAAAATCTAGTTGAAGCTACACTCCAAGGAATAAATATGTGTTTTGAATGTCAGTCAAATACATTGGAATTTATGTGTGTTCAACGTTATAGTTTCTGGGTGGACTTCCCACAGCTTCAAGGATATTGGACAAATAGCATACGCATCATGCAGCATTGTGGTCAAAGCAGACTAAAGCAAGATTGGTGCCAGTGATTACAGGTCCTACTGTTTCTCAAAAAAAAAAAAAAAAAAAAAGTGACAGTATTTTTAAATGTCTTTTAAAAATGGCCACATTTGGGTAGAGTAGAGCTTGGTGGAACTTTTAAAAAGTGTGTTGTTCATCAGAATCACTCGTCATCTTCAAGTAATGTATTATGGAGGCAACTTTCTTGACAAAACCTTTCAGTTGTAAGTTTTTTCAGCTGCAGATTGAGCTCCCAGCTCTCTTCTGACCAGAGAACAGCAAAATTATAAAATGCAAGTTTTGACACAACTTATGCTTTTTGTTTTTGGTCTTGTACCACACACCAAATATTTTTATGGAAATCTGGGACCCTGGCATGTGCTGCTTCCCCCTTCTGCCACCCCTTCCCCCAGCCAGTCTTTACCCTAGGCCGGAAGAGCAGGGCCCAGCCCATCCTCCGCCTCCAGCCAGTGCAGCCAGGGTGGTGCCAGTCTGTGACTCTTTTTGTTTCCATCTTCGCTAGCTGGCTGGGACAGTTTATGAAATCCAGGACTGTCGTGGCCAATCGGGACTTATGGTCACTCTAAGAACAGAGGATGCTGCAGAGAAGGGTTTGCTTTCAGTTTCCGTGGGCTTTGGTCCTGGTGTAAGCAGTGTTCCTGGTAGGCTGTGCTGCTTGAAATTATCCTATAGAATGTCATAAATCTGTTTTGCTCATCCAAAATTGGGGAGTTGAACAATTATTTGCTAACTGATGATTTTGAAGACTGAATTTTTGTCAAATATTAAATAAATATTTCTGAAAACAATGTTAATGATCTTAATTCATTCTTAGATTCACTGTAAATTTCTAGCATTATAAGCCGTAGCATTGGGAGGCAGGAAGGGATTCAGGACAACCCTCCAATACTAAAATTCTATACCTGGAAAATTTATAATAAATGAAAAAAATGTATACACTTATAGAATCTAATTATTGGGGATTTTAATATATTCAGGGTCATCTTGTAGTCAAGTAAATACAGTAATTCTTCCCCCTGGAGACAGAGAAGCTCTGACACCGGTGCTTGAGCATTCAAATAAAATGCATAGAATTGTTTTAAAAAAAAAAGGCGGCGTATCTAATATTAGGAACTAGTTATTTGGACTGCATGCTATTCATAAATAGAACTGTAATATAAACATGTCTAACTTTTTTTTAAATGAGTAGTTTGGTAACTTTAAATTTTCATTCTATCTTTGCATTCGGAGGTAGGGACAGGTGTGATTTGGGGGCTTGTGTCTACATTGATGCATAAAATTAAACAGTGGCAGCCTCTCTTCTCTGTTTGCTCAGTTGCAGGTTGATCTGGCTTGGAGATCCTTTTTAATTTCTGGCATAGTTTTAATAGTATTGCCAAATGGGTGTTGTTGTTTCTGTTGTGCCCACACATTAATAGGTGCTCCTGTCTCTTGCCAGTAGGACATCTTTCTATACCAGTTTGCAGTGAGCTACTGTGATGCCATCACCATGGTGAAGCTGGCAGCTTAGTGTCCCAGGTGGTCTCAATCAGCTGTCTTCTGGGCTTTGGTGGGTTACGCAAGTTGCAATTATCCAGAGTCACCACTACATGTAATAAATGCAACTATATTTACAGACCAGAGTTCAAAACTACAGGCTTTGAATGTCTGGAGGCTTATTTCACTATGCTTGGAGCTGAACTGCCCAGGAACAAGTCTGACCCAGTCCATATTTTGATGACTATCTTTTTACATGGAGATTGTAGGAAAAAATATTCATTTATCCTTGCTTGCATGTCACTCCTGATGGAGGCTGCTTCCTTCATCAGTGGGCTTGACCTGAGAGGTCCTTAAGATACCCTTCACACCTCTTGAATGACTTAACTTGATCAGAAGGGGAAAAAAAAACCCATGGGTGCTGACAGATGTGAAACCCCCCCCCCAACTCTTTACTGGAAGAGGCAGCGCGTTAGTTGGACCCAGCTCTGCAGTGTCTGTGTAGATTGGGCATTTCAGTATGGCATTTTTGGTCCTTTTATCTATTAGCTGATTGAATCAGCTATTAGATAAGGGCCAAAAAGCCATGCTGAAGTACCCGATCCATACAGACATAGAGCGTGCTGTGTCCAACTAATGTGATGCCTCTTCTGGGCATTCACTGGGCTTGGTGTGGGGGCATGTCAAGCTTGAAATGAAGTCTGTCTGTCCTGTCTGTCAGCAGCCCTTGAGGACAACTGTTTTGATCTTTCTATAGGTCTTGGTCTGGGGCCTGCAAAGCAGGTGAAAAGAGGTTACTTACATTTGAGAAGCTATACCTGGGAGGTGTAGAGGGAAGTGCACTAAGGCATTATACATTTAAGATGGGGAACAGTAATGCTACAGGACGTTATGGGATAAAAATACTTGTTCACAGTCCAGTAGCCATTGCTCCAATCCATGGACAGTTCTATTTTTCTTGGGGTTCAGCCTTCCCAATGGAAAAGAAATCCTGTGACCATCTATGCCAAGGGCCATGACCTTGGTGGTGCAGAGTTGGCCTGCAGTTATGTTGGTGTCGGGCAACTGGGAGCTGTGCCAGAGCCACTTTTCCCAGATCATCCACTTGTGGTTGGGGCAGGAACTGTCCTTCCAGACATAGGGGAGCTGTACCATGGCTGAGCAGCCCTACCTTCCCAGCTCCCCTCCCCAGGCTGGAGTGTGGGTGCAGCTGGAAACTGCCCTGGCTCAGTTGCCCATCAGCCAGAAGTGGTGCCCAGTTTGCAACTGGGGGACAGGGAGAAGTGGCGGCAGTGCAGGCACCGCTTCTTGCCACCTAGCCTCAGCACAGGCATGGACAGAGGCAAAGCCTTCCAGCTCCTCAGGCCAGATTCAGTGGCTTCACAGCCATATCTTGTTAACCCCTGATCTGTGCTATGTTCAAGATGGAGTGGTGAGCTACCTGGTGCTTTGTTGTTTTCAAGGTTTGGGTTTTTTTTGGTTTTTACTGCTTTGTAAAGACTTATTACAAAAAGTTTGATTTATTTACATACTTATAATACAGGTGTGCATCATGCTGAAATGATAAAATGTTAACTGCTCATGTAAAATTAATGTACAATCCTGATGCAGTGTGTTCATGATATGGCAAAAGGAGCATGCAGTCTGTTATAGACAACTATCAATCCCCTGGATCACAGTGTACCATAAGAGGTCTAGTCAGGTGCCTGATGAATCAGCTTGTACAGAGTCCTGTGACACACCAAGACCTTTGGGCAAAAGTATGGAGGAGTGGAGGCTCCCTAAGACCTATCATCCTCCCCCCCCCCTTAGACCATTGAGACAGAGAGTGCAAAGGCTAAATCATGTGTCTCGGTAGTTCCTAGCTTTTGCCAGAGAGCAACAAATAAGAACTGCTGCTGACTTCCTAACACCTCAGTGAGCGCGCATTTCTGTCAGGGTGGTATCTTTCAGCTTTTCTCCAACCAAGAAGTACCTACAATGCAGTGGGGGCTAGGGTTTTGAGGTGCTTTATACTCGCCTTCCTTTGGAGGTTGCAACATATTTGGTATTTTTGTAAGAGCTATGCTGCCACAAGTAGCCCCACTGTTTTGCCACCAGGCCCTCCAGTCAGATGTAGTTTATGATCATACCCAGGACCAGTCAATCTCAAAGTGTCAAAATGTGCTCATAAGGCTGCTGTCATCCATACTGTACCTTAGTACATGCATGTAATTGCCCTTCAGTGTGGTTGTCCAAAACAGGCAGACCATTTTCCTTCTGGCTCTGTCCTTTCTTAAATACCTTTTAACATAAGAGATGCAGTGATAACAAGAAGGATTTTTGGCTTGCTGTAATCTTGCTGAGTCATGAGGCATCTTCAGTCTGTATTTTGATGTACTGAATTCACATGGAACATTTAGCATGAAACTTTTTAAATGCTTAAAGTTTTCCTTGCTGGCCAGGTCTGGTGTATGGTTTAATGAGCTGGTGTTGCCTGGGTCCTTTAGAACTGCCTATGGCATTGAAATCCCATCAATGCAAATGTACCAGCCTGGGGGAAAATGTCTGTTTGGAGCTTGAATTTGTGTTCCTAAAGATGTGAGCATCTCTTACCTTCTATGACCAGCATAAGTTAGTCACTGAATACCACCAGGTCTTGTGTGGATGTAGAAACAGGTGTCCTGAATAATTTGTATGTATTCACAGTTTGGGAAAGGGGAGGGGAAGGGGCTGGGGGAATACAGAAATGCGTAAAAATGCAGTTTTCTCATGACAGCACATAGGGTATTTCCTGCACATTTACTAGCGTCTCAATCCTGTGCATCGGCTAGTCAAATCTTTAAACAGAACAAGGAAGAGCTGTGTACAAGGGTCCCTTTTGTCTTTTCCCAAGATAGCAGTAGACACAGTTCAGAACCAGGTGTCTCGAGTGAGACATTATTCTCTGGAGGGATGACATTCTTTTGGTCCCTAATTCCTCCAGCTGAAGCAACTTGCCTCCTGATTCCTCACTAGCCAAATGTCTTAAAATAGTGTCACAACTACATTTTAAAATATTGTATTCCTTAAAAATATTTGTTCAGACTTACAATTTGTTTAATCATAGTTACAGTACTTACTACTGACTAATGTTTTTAAAGTGAGGTCTAAATTAGCAAGGTTTTAAATAATTTTTTACCAGCTATATTTGCTTTATTCCTTGGAGCCAACAGGTGGCAGCATTGCATAACTAATGACATCTTTTTAGTGTGCTGTTGCATACATGCTATTAATTTTGTTTGGCAAGATCAGCTTGATAGCAGTTCCCATCTATCCTGGTTTTATAGCTATTGAAACTTTGATTTTTAAAAATATTTTGGTTAACTTAAAACTCTAAAATTTTATAATTAGAATTGTGTAGTTCTGGTTTTTATTTACGAGTTACTATCTGACTATCAAATATACAAATAATACGTTTTGCATAGAGTTAATCTCTAACTAACTTTAAATTCACTGTTACATTTTTTTTTATCTCTGTAGCAAAAATCATTAATGGGTAGCAATGACCTAAAACTAACTTCATTTTAGAGCATTGGTTTTCAACCTTTCTTCACTTGCAGACCCCTTTGAATTGCAAGTGGGTATTCACATGCAGTAAAATCCCTGTTTTCCAGCATTCTGCTAGCTGGCATACCCTGTTAACCGCTGTTGCCATGCCGCTGCCATCCACCACTCCCTGTCACCGCAATGTGCAGCCATCCTGTGCTGCCGCCGCTCCGCCACCATCCACCACCCTGCGCCGCTACTGCATGCAACCCTCCTGTGCCGCTGCTGCATGCAAGCTCCCCACTTCGGCTTCAGTTTTTTTAGATAACGGGCATTTTTATGTTGCAGGCACCTGGCATTCCCAACTCCATGCTAGATAATGGAGATTTTACTGTACTTTGATCATAGTCATCTTTTGCAGATCCCTTAGACAATAGTCTGCAGACCCCTAAAGATCCTCAGATTGAAAGCCACTGCATTCAAGGTTTTTTACATTTAGAGTCCCTCTTAGTGGTTCCCTTTTAGTTAATTCTGGGGCTTATTAGCTCCTGTTTTAGACAGTGAATGACCATTGCAAAATTTGTTTTGTTTTGCTTTGTTTAAAGTAGTTACTCCATTTAGATCCCCTCTCCATTTGATTTTCTGTGTTTTTAAGGTAAAGTATATAACCGGCTTGGTTAGAAACATGCTTGCAGGCATGTTTGTTTATAAATTATTTAAGTGACCACCTATACCTTTTTAGGTTGTGAGTGAAAAGAATTGAAGTTTGCTTAGAAGTGCTCTTGTAAAATATTTTAACCTGTATATAATAGTGCTGATATTACTAAAATACTTAAAACTATAGATATTGCTAAATTGATACCTATTGGCATGGAAACTAACAGCTGTTTGGCAGTACGTGTTCAGGAAAGAAGTGAAAGTTAATATTGCGAGGCGAAATGGTGTTTGGGGATATAAGTGGTTTTTTTCAGTGTTTGGGGAGGTTATTGTTGTTGTACTTAGTGCTGTAGGATCTTGATTTCTCTCAAATGATTAGAACTTTGTTTTACCCAAGTAGGTTCTGAATATTATGTAGGAGCTTTTGATTTAATATCGATTCAGAAGAATGAGTGCCATCTACCTAACTGGCACAACTGTCATAGTCTTTCATTTTCATGGGCCTTATTCAAATACTGAGGAGATCTGATGTTGCTTAACCTGTGGGGTAGGAATACTTAAGTCAGGATTTGGACAAATGTGCTTTTTGCTTCCCATTAGTGAACAGGAAGCATTTTCCTTGGGATGCTTGGCTTACCCAGCTGTTTTTACAGATAACTTTTTCCCCTTTTTTGCCTATGTAGTTTCCCAGAACCTTCCACATGTGAAGTGAACAGGAAGTGGTGCTCTGTTGCCTCCTTAAAACTTTTAGTCTATTTTAAATAGCAGAGGGGCACACATTTCCCTGGGGCCCAAATTCTAGCCCCAGTACACATCTAGAGCAATAAGGATATGCAATAGGAAGCCACTCGAAGACTTACAGGAGAGAACTCTGTGCTGGCTCCTGTTCCTTTGCCAGCTGTGTCTTCTTCTAGATGGGTTAGAATTATGTCAGGACTGACAGTCTGTCCACAGTTTCCCACTTCATAGCAATGCTTATGAGTCTTTTAGGGAAGTGTGTAGATCGCTGTGGGCAAAATGTGGCCCGGGGGCCAGATGCGGCCCACCAGGCCATTCTGTTTGTCCTGAGGGCCCCCCTCCCTCCCAAATTAAGAAAATGAATATTTATCTGCCCCTGGCTGCCTGTCATGCAGCCCTTGATGGCTTGCTAAAACTCAGTAAGCAGCCCTCCGCCCAAAATAATTGCCCGGCCCTGGTGTAGATGATGTACAGGCTCTTCAAATTCTCCGCATTCTGTGCAAGTTAGGCTCTCTAGTTCTGCAGTGAGATGTAGTGATTGGGGAGTGGGGGGAAGAGGTGAAATATGCCCATGTGTCAGACAGGGTTTTTTTTAAACACTGAAGCTCTGTCTGTTTTGCCCTTTGTTGCATCTCTGAATTTTTTTAGAAGGCTTCATTCATCCTGCTTCCCCAGAACCTATGTTTATTTCAGATACAGGTGGCAAGTCGGACAAATCTGAGGGCTAGTTCACTACTGGACAGCTTGGCGAGTGTTGAGTTGGCTTATTGAGCGTGTTTTTTGGAAGGAGTTTTACTTGTCAGTAGTATGCCTCTTCAGAAAATGCACATCTGTGAATTTTAAAGCATTTGTATGCTACCACTTGGAGCCATGATTAAGCGTTAGAGTTCAGGGAGAGGCTCCTACTATTAAGCAGAAGACACTAACATTTGTCTTGTGTGTCAAATTCTTGGCATTGAAAACTGCTTACAGAGAAGAACTGAACAGCAACTTGGTCTTGGATGACTATAAATAGACTCTGACTTAATCCAGCCAAAATTGAATTGCTGTTGATTGGTACAAGGCACTGGTGTATAAAAAAGTCAGTTTCTTTGGCTTCCAGTTTAATAGAAGACAGATCACTTGGCTGCTGAATTTTTTCAGAATTTTGGACCCTTAGCTTTTGTTGGCCAGACTTTCAGGGTAAAAGTGTGCTTGTTGTTGTTGATTCCCTGAGCGATAGTTGACTTTCAAACGGCTGCTCGTTTGTAGGATGGCATTTTTTCTGTTTGTGCTCCTCATCCAGGTTTGAAAAATCCACTTGCCACTGGTAATTGGGAAACTTCTCTGGGAAATGTAGTGGCATAAACAATCAGTTTATATAATTCAATTCAGTGTAAAGTAGGTGTAAGATTACCTTCCTGAAATGGCTGCCAGCACTATTTCCATGGTAATTGTGTTAGTTGCTTCCAACTTTACCAACCAGTAGATTAAAATGAACAAGACTTCGGTTTCATTTCTACTTTGGACAGTAGTTTTAGTGGTTAAGAAGTCTGTTAAGTTTAACACTGTTCTTGTTACTTGAGGAAGGTCAGAGAACCAAAGGTAGGACATTGAATTATTCCGGGGGGGGGGAGCTGGGGAGAAGAGGTGGAAGCTGAGAAGAACCCAAGCAGGAGATTAAGTGTGGCAAATAAAATGGCGTCTGCTCTCCTTAATCTTCCTGTTCTCCATCAACTGCTGAGGGTGGGGAAGAATGAGTGGCGTACCAGAATATTGCACCTTACTGGTAGAATCCCTTGCGATTTTTTTATTTTTCTTTTACTAAGTGAAATTTTGCTAGTGGATAACAGTGGATTTTTCAGGCCTTACTCTTTATGGTGTATATCAAGTCCACATGTGTGATTTTTGTACATAGGTGCCAGAACAGTTCAACATGAGATTTAATTGCACTAATGAACAAACTCTCTTTATATGGTGCTTAACCTTTCATACGATGGTTAATAGGTATTTTAAATCAAATTGAAAATGTTTTGTGTCCTAAAAACAAGCTTTGTCTCTGCCAAAGGCTTACAGTATTCATTTCTTTTTCCGTAATGTTAACTGTGCATATGAGTGCTAAAGGTACAACAGTTTACACATTTCTTGAACAGCACTGATGTAATAAAAAGTAAATGTTGTCTAACTGATTTAAGTAGCCAGTGGTTCAGTGTATAACAGCTGGGGATGAATTAAATAAAGCATCGCTGCTGGGAAGCTATTTTGACTCCTTCGATATAAGCTTAGAACCCTTAAATAAAGGGTATTTAAGGTTGTCTGTTCTGCCACTAACTGGCTGTGTCTACACAAGGTGCTTTACTGCACAGTAAATTAGTCTACTGCACAGTAAAACCAAATAGCATTAATTGCACGTGTAGATGCACCCACTATGTCTGAGCAAATTATCTTGCCCTTCTCTGAATATTTTTTTTTCTCTGAAATGGAGACACATGCCCACCTAATAGGGCTATTGTTGGGAGGTTTCATAGTTCTGTAAAATGTTTAGAAGGAATGCTATTAGTAAAAACGTATTGGGGACTGGAATTTGACTTTTGAGAGAAGCTTGAAGCATTAAACTTTTCAAACTAAACAGCAAAAGCAAAGGAGGTAGTAAAACGGAGTAAGATGATACAAAGGGGGAGGTTTAACTAGCATTGGTGGACTGAATTCAGCAACAGAAAACTTGCATATCATACAGCGTTTTCTTGTGCCAAGCTCTGTGGAGAGTTTCTTGATCTCCCAAAGGAAGTACAGGCAACCACCGCTTAGCGCTCTTAATTGGTTCCGGAAAAACCGAGCACTAAGTGAAACCCATTTTCCCCCTAAAAATTAATGTAAGTAGAGATTAATTGGTTACTTCCTGCCGTGTTGCCACCTCTCTCCACTCCCCAGCCTACCTGCTAGTGCTCCAGCCCCATGTACCAGCGCAGGCCTGTGCTTCTGCTGCCCTGCTCTGGGCCCCCACCAGTCCTGGCCCTGGGCCAGCGCCTAGGCATGGGTCCCACGCTCATGCCTGCCCCTCCTCACCCCCCCCACTGCTTCTCACTGCTGCTTCCTCTCCCCACCCCCCTCACCTGCCTGCTGGCCTCTCCAGCCCCACTTGCTAGCCCCGCTCTGGGCACCGGCCCCTGCTGCCGGGCACTGATGCAGATCCCTTGCTCCTGCTGCCCCACTCCAGGCACAGGGTCCTACCGGTGCGGGCTTGTGCTACTCAGCTCTATTGCTGCTGCTTCTCCCCATCCCCCTGCCTGCTCCAGCCCAGGCTCCTTCTGCCCTGCTCTGGGTGTGGGCTTTCACTGGCCCTGGCATGAGCCCCACACACTAGTGCAGGCCCTATGCTCCTGCCCTCCACCCTGGGTGTGGGCCCCTGCCAGTCCTTACACTGGCTTAGGTCCCATGCTCTTCTCTTTTGCAGCCACTTGTCTCTACCCCCTGCCCACTCTGGCACCATGTGTCAACCTGGGCCTGCAATCCCTCCCTGGGCCCTCATACCTGCCCGCCCACTCACTGCCACTCGCCTATCTCCCACTCGCTGCTGCCGCTGCTTCTCCCCGGCTGCCTGCCTGCTGAAACGCTCGATTCTGCTGAGTGCTCAGTCAGTTTCACTACAGCGCTGAGTGGAATCGGAATCAATTCTAAATGAGTGTTATAGTGAAATAGTGCTAACAGAAACCACGTTAAGTGAGGGTTGCCTGTATTGTTGCCCAAGTTGTTAAAATGTTGCTTTGGCTGCTGCTGAGTACTAGTATCCTAGCCTTGCTCCATATCCTAGGCAGTTATGGACACGGGAAATAAATCTACTTTGAAGACTGTAGCAGGGAACATAATATTGAGGCAGTGGATTAGGTAGGTGTCTCGGAGACTGTAAATGGAAGGGACGGGTCCTTCCAAATGTCAGTGCATTTTTTCTAATTATTGATTTTTTTTTTTTTTTTAATTTTTTTCTGGAAGGTAATCTTCACATAGAAATCAGATGGCAGCTAGCAAACTATTAAGGTGTGGCAGATCAACTAACTGTTTTGTGAAATTGTTTTGTATCATAGCCCCTATTCTTTATCTTTAACCCATCCAGTATTACTTAGCTTCACATTCACTATAGGGTTCTATTTTCTGAGTAATTTAACTTATTCTTGAAGGCAATGGCATTATTCATCATAGCAGGTTTTATGGCTTCGTGTAAGAGTAGGTTATTTCCAGATCAGCAACCTTGAGATCAGTTTCTTGCTTTTGTGGGTTGCTTGCTTTTTGTTTCTTCCCCTCAGAACAGCTTTTCTTTGCGGAGTCTCTTTTTCACAATTGGCATCTAGGCTGGAGTCCTGTGACATTTTTGCAGGAGTGTAATAGCCTTTGTGGCTCAAGGTATCTTCTTGCAGTAATTGTTGTGTTAGCAGCATACTCAAATGTATTGGAGAGTGGGATTTCTTGTACCTGAACAGTTTAGATGAAGGCATTCATAACAGAACAATGTTTTGCCCTGCTGACTTCAGTGAAGAAAATTTGGCAAAATAATTTAAAAATATAAAATAAATAAAAAAAAAAATCCAAAACAAATTTTAAGATTTGATCCTGCATCTTGCCCTTGCTGATCCATGTTATTTGTTTAAACTCTTCATTTCACAAAATATGGTAATTTATCTAAAACCAGATTTCCTTTGGACTGGAAGTACACTTAAAATAGTTGCAAGTACAAATGAAAAAGTTAAATAATAATATCTTGGGATGGATGCATATGCTTGATCTGTGCTGAATGAGAAATTTTCATTGTTTCTCAGGTTTTATTTTGGTTTTTGTTAATAGCAAATGTAGACTGGCATTAAGGCCCTAATCTTGCAACAAGCAGTCCACAGTCACACTTGACATCGTTGATGTGCTATTAACTGATTCTTATTTACTTTCCCAGTGAGGGGCTGATGAAGAATAAATGACTGCAGTACTAAGAGTAATTCAGCCTTTTACTTTCTTGACTTGTTTCAGGCCTTCTGTACTCTAAAAGGCTTATATGTTTGCCTTTCTCCCTCTGCCCCTTCTTTCTGCTTTTGTATTAAAATTTTTCCCTCCTTCTTATATGCAGCTTTGTCTTTTCACAGTATCTGATAAAGTGAGCTTCAGTGCATGAAAGCTTGTGCTAAGTGTAGTGTAGTCTATAATAATAAATCTACTTTGGTTAGTTTAGAAGGTGCAAGTCTACCCAGCCTTCTACTCTAAAGGTGCTTGGGAATCCTTTCTGGGCAGGTCCATTGCCAGGAAAACTTGCACTGCTGCTTATGGTGGTGGAAATGCTGTTGTAATATGGTAAGGTGGTGAAAATGTCCATACCCTCTTCTGCTGGTGCTTTCACCCATCCAATGTTTGATCCAAGTTGGAGAACTGTCTGGGCATAGCATATGCATTACAATTCTAGGGTCTACATGTGGAATTTGCACTCCTTGGGCACGTCCACAGATGCAAGCACATGCGCTTGCAGCAGCTCAAATAGAAGTGGGGCAAATTTGAGCCGGGGCTTTTTGCCTCGGCGCACGTGCTCAGACATGCACTTTGGTGTGGAGCAAATTGTGCCACTTGAGGCAAAATAACCCTTCCTGGCTCCTCCTGGATCTGCAGCCAGGGGGAGCTAGAGCTCAGGGTCGGTACCTGTGCTGTCCCCAGCAGTATAAAAAGGTGCCCTGTCCTGGCCCCATCAGTACAAAAAGCT
>NW_017728886.1:159175631-159181650 GCF_001723895.1 Crocodylus porosus
GTGTGGCATATGAAGATTGTGTGCCAGGCTCAGCCAGGTTCTGGGCCCCTTCTGAAGCCTAGCTGGGTTCTGGGCCCATGGTGACAGGACCCGGTGCAGCATGCAGAGACTGCGTGCCAGACCTGGGTCCTGGGGCCCCCCTGCAGCCCAGCTGGACTGGGCTGGGCCCAGATCCCTGAGGCTCGCTAGTCTGGCTTTGCACTGGAGTGGGTTGCATGGCTCTGGAAGGCGCACGCAGGAGCTGTGCCTTCTGAAGCCCTGTGACCAGCTCCAGTGCAAGGTGGTACTAGTGAGCCACATGGGGCTGGGCCAGGTCCTCACCCCGCCACAGGCACAGGGCAGAGGTGGGAGCCAGCCCTGGGGCCCGGCCCATGCTGACAGGAGCCAGCACGGCATGTGGTTCCTGTGTGCCATGCTGGGTCCTGCCACCTGGCCGGGCCCTTCCTATAGCTGCAGGACCTGGCCTGGTGCATGGTAACCACGCGGAACCATGCTGGGTCCTGCTGGCCCTGGGGCTGCTTGTGCTGCCTGGCACCCAGGCAGCATGAGCAGCCCCAAAGTTGGCAGGACCCGGCTTGGCTCTACACAGTCTCCATGCACCGGGCCGGGGAGCATGAGCCACGTGGGGACCATGCAGCTCGTGCTGCCTGGCCTGGCCCAGTGTGCAGGGATTGGTGGGGAGCTGAGCTGTGTCCTGCCGGCCCTTGGCAGCTCGTGTTCCCTGGCCTGGCCTGGCCTGGCCTGGTGTGTGGAGATGAGCTGGGTCCTGCCAGCCTTGGGGCTGCTCATGCCAGCTGGCTGCCAGGCAGCACAAGCAACTTCAGGGTTGGCAGGACCTGGCTCAGCTCTGTTTAGTTGCCGCATGCAGGGCCAGGTCCTGCAGCTATAGGAAGGGCCCAGCCAGGTGGCAGGACCTGGCATGGCACACGGGAACTGCATGCCGTGCTGGCTCCTGTCAGTATGGGCTGGGCCCCAGGGCCAGCTCCCACCTCTGCCCCCTGTCCCTGTGGAGGGGTGAGGACCTGGCCCAGCCCCATGTAGCTTACTAGTCCAGCCTTGCACTGGAGAGGGTTACAGGGCTCCAGGAGGCACAGCTCCTGTGCGACCTGCTCCAGTGCAAAGCCAGACTAGCGAGTTTTGGGGATCTGGGCCAGGTCCTCACCCTACCCCACAACCCCAGGGACATCCATGCCCCTACCCCCCATGCCACTCTGACGACCCCTCCCCCCCCACTTACCTCGGACAATGCGGGGGGCAGCAGGAACACAAAAGAGACACTCTGGCCAAAACCAGAGTGTCTCTTTTGGAGGACCAGCTCCAGGTATGGTCTTGAACCGTGCCTTTCTCCATTCTATTGTGGAGCAGTTTCTTTAGATCCCTGGATATCCAGAAGTCTAATTTTCTCCCTGTGCTGTGAACTTGCAGCATGGGAAACCATTTTTTTCATTCCTGCATGTGCCTGTTGCCCCGCCACAAAGGGATTTGAGGCGGGGCAACAGGCACGTGCACACTCCTCTGGACGTGCCCCTTGAGTACTTATGACCTGTCTTATTGACTTGATTGGTATATTGGTATATGAGTAAGAGTTGAACAGTTGGGCAACGAAAGTTCAACGTGCCAAATCTTTTTGTAATGGAGAGCAGCAGCTGTGCAGTTTTAGGAGTTGCCAAAAGATGGCAGTGTCTAACTGTGCTTACACTCAGTGTACTGTTAAATATTTTTTTAAAGGTTGTTTAAATACGTTAATATTTAGGTTAAAAATTGCATTTATTAGAATTAATTTTCAGTTTTGTCACTTTAAAAGAACATTACAAATGACCTCATGTCTCGGGGACTGCTTCTGCTTGTTTGAAATGAGTGCTGAATTTCAAAGCAGCCCTTTTTAGGTAGAGATAAGATTCTGCTGAGTTTCCCACATGATTATTAATAAAGCAGAGAAATTGCATACATTAAGCTTATGTAAATATCCTGGCAGATATTGTTTCTTAAGGGGGAAAAAAATCCAAACCTGAGCCATTGTTAGTTCAAATATAGCCACAACAAAAATGAACTAATGATTAATATAGAAAGTCTTCTGAGAGCGGAGGGATCTCTTAATTGCAGATATGCATATAAATATTCTCATTCTGGAATCTTGACTTTTTCCCTAAAATCCTAGATGAAAACTTAAACTGAGGTTAATGTGTTCTGATTATTGTCAATATTAATAACAATAATGTAATGATAGTAATAAAATAATAATGATTATTATTATTATTATAATTATTAACATATGCATTGCATTTTGGACTATGGAGAGCATGATGGCTGTGGTATATTATGTGCAAGCTCAGTAATTGTTCATTCATGAAAAAGATCATATCCAAATAAAGCTTATTGGTGTTAAGACGTTAGTAACGTAATGCAGCTAGGGCTTTCTGTGTCCAATCAGAGCGGCATAAGGTTTTTTCATAATGATCAGCGTTAGCTACTGGTTTTCACTGATGTGCTGGAAGTAGAAAGTACTAAGCAGTTCCTTTTTACTTGATTTGGTGTCTTGAAATAAAAAATAAAAAATTTGGCAAAGCAGATTTTCATAATTCTCAGGTACGTACACTGTGAAAGTTACATCTGTTAACGATGCAGATACTTCCAGCCAAGAGAAGAAAAATCTTTGGGCTGCAGCTTCTGCTATTTTTTCCATCTTCAGAATAACTCTTCATAGAGGTTGCGTACTGCAAAGATGGAGATTATACATTTTTGTTACCAGAATGCATGCTTTCTATTTTGGCATTGTTGTGTGTTTTTACTTGCTTTCGGGAAATGGGAACATCCTTGTTGTGGCTAAATGATATTTACTTAGTGTAATGCTCACATGAATTCGTGTAACCCTGCATCAGACATTTGTATTTTATTTCCTCAAAGGATGCCCGTTTACCTGGCTTCATTCATACCTTATTAGCGTGCTTGCAATTGTATGATGTATACAGCATGTAACAAATTAGGTCTTCTGGAGTACTTTTTGGTACTAATAGAAATGGCTAAAAGGTAATTAAATGCTATTTCATAGAAGGTAGCTAGTGTGTGGTTTTTAAATTCTGAATTTTCATTTAGAGTTCCAAGTGACACACTTGCCATGAAGAACAAAACATTTTTAACACAGCATTAGAGTTCCTGTACCTTAAAGACAGTGGTGTGTGCATAAGGACTTTTTCTAATGGGAAGGTAGGAAAGAATTTATTATGTCTGAGGAGCATGTGGTAGTTTCTGTTAATAAAATAACAGTTGCTATCTGCACAGCTTTGAAATTGTAGAAAATAAAGAACATGGTTTTCAGTGAGGGTTGAGAACTTCACTGATGAATTGTTGTTGTGGTTGTGTACCGTAAAGGAACATATAAAAGATTTCATAGATGTTGAATCATGTTGCACTAAATTCAGCTGTATCATGTAGAATTGGCTGTTTAAATTTGTGAATTATGGGTACTAAAACTGAGGGAAGTTACTGCTTGGAATTTCACTTTCTTTTTTCCCCCCTAAGTGATTTTTAGGTGAGGGTATGGGCAACTTTCTCAATTTATGGCTTGTAAAGTCTCTGAATTTCCTATCATTACCTATGATACAGTGACTTTTTGATGTAGTTGAATTTTAATTTCACTACTAAGCTGTATTAATGGAACACGTTTTGTTTTGCTTTTACAGGTTTCCACAGCCTTTTGATTTGAACCAGTAAGGCAGCTTCTATGATATATTTATAACTGTAGCAGATGCAAGTTAAGAATTTTTTTGGCGTATCTGGATTTGTACAGTTCTCCATGAAAAATGGCTTGGTATCCAGAGTCTCATTCCTGCTGTGGACTGGTTCACCAGTACTTATTTACTCTTGGTCTACAGCTTTTTTTTTGCCAAACTACCATTGGTGGGAGATGAACAGGAGGCCAACCCTTAGAAGCATCAACTTCTTTCTCTATAGAGAGTTCATCACAATAAATGGAAAAGGGAGTGTTTAGAAAACATTGGAGATTTAAATTATCTGTCTTGGTGATATGCTTGCAATATTGTTAATGACATATCGAAGAGAGGAAGCTAGATTTAAGTGCTGTGTTTTAATAAACAAGGAACAAAAAAAAAGAAAAATTGAAAACCATCTTCAGTAAGCAAAGTGTAAATTAGCTTGCTAGTGCCATCTGAGAGCTTTTAAACTCCTGGAGACATTTGAGGAATGCACGCTAACCAGCAACTGCTAGTATTGCTTGCTTATCTTATAGCCTAGATTTGATTAGTATTTGCTGTGTAGAAGTATGAGATCATCACAGAAATGTGAATTTGAGCAAAGGAAGAAGCATCTAGTCTCTGACTGACCAGAGATAAATGTTTTGTCCCTAAACATCAAAGGGAACTGAAATATTTTCTTAGGTTACCGTTGGTGTTCAAGTTGTGGTTTTACAAACATGCATGTCTACTAAGTAAATTCAGTTGGTTAACTCCTGCCCTAAGCCCCTAAAACTTGAATCTCATCTGCCAGTCAAACACTTTCTACTGCTTGGAACTGTTCAGTCTGTCACTAATATCCAGGGAGTGTTCATTTCAGAAACCTGTTTCCTGTGGTATTTAATCCCAAGCTGAACCCTGTCACTTTATAGGCCTGGTAATATTTCCTGTCTGGTGAAAAAGGACACCACAGCCTGCATAGTCTTTTGGGAGGGTTTGTTCAAATATTTTTCAAGAAGACTCCTTTAAAATGAGATCTTTTTAGCTTCGTTAAAACATCTAGATCTCAACAGTTACATGACGACTCTTGCATCTTAAGTGTCTTCCATATGTTGAAACAGGCAGACAAAACTCTTGGTGTAGAGGTGATATCGTTTATAATAGAAAAACACTTATTTCTTTGCACGCTTTTGGGCCCAAATGCCCTTTCTCACACAGAATTAAAAGACTGTAAAAACTCTCCCAGGTAGAAATAAAACTTGCACAGGGGAGTTAAAAGATGGTAGGGGTCCCCTGGGTATAACAGTCCATTTTAAAAAAGGTTGCTCTATGAGCAACCTCAAATGATGAAGTAGTAGGGAATACTCTGGTTTTCTCCAGCACAGGTACACATCAGTTTTTCAAGCTTTGTCATAATTGCTGTGCAACTGTTTTACTTCTGAAATGACACATTTTAAACAGTGAATTGCCTGCATTCTTTGGCAAAGGCAATAAAATACGTTGTTGGAAGTATATTTGTTAATAAGGGAAAGGGAAAGTTGGCTGGCTGTGGCTAAATCATTTGACAGTTTAGTTTAATACATAAGGGACCACCTCCATAATATTGAATATTAACTGTTAAAGTAGACACTTAAGGCTAGATTTTATTCAACTTATTTGGCATTTAAGTTCATACCTATTTATACCTTGTTCAGTTCACTTTAAAAACTGTTAATGCATACATTTTTTTTTTTTTTTAAACTCTGTTCATTTATCTGGGTAGCAGCAGTTGAGACCATTATGTGGTTGTAAAAACCTAAGTTTGGAAACCTGTAAGACTGTCTGCAGACTGACAGCTCTCTTCTTTTCCGCCCCCCCTCGAAAGGAATACATAAATTAAGGGCAGTGGTCTCCCATCTCAAACATGTTAGCACTATACAGTTCTGTTCTTAAGGTGTTTTCTTCTGCCATTAAGTGCTTTGGCATTATTCACCATCACACTTACTAGGGATATTATAACCTGGGTATGCTTTTTTTCCCCCCCTTTTTAATTAAGAGACCACTTTGTTTCTCTTCCCAGCCTGACGAACATTAATTTTTAAATGCTAATTATGTGCTTTGTGATGTATATTGAGTGGAGGTTCCATTTGGATGGGTGATTTAGAGGAAAAATCTTAAATGCATTTTTATGTATTATAAATTTTGGGTGTTGCATGCAAGTAAAATGTGTTTCACTTTGAATTTTTACTAGGCTTTCAAAAGGAGAGCCCTAAATGTGAACTAAACACTTTTTAATTAAAAAAAAAAAAAATTGAAAAGGACAAAAACAAAGGTATGTTCCTAATTTGGTC
>NW_017728886.1:159181990-159189025 GCF_001723895.1 Crocodylus porosus
TTTTTTTCTTCCCCCCCACCCCCCGACTAATATCTAAAGTAGTGCAGTTATGTTCTTTATGCTGTCCAAGGACTGATGATATTCAGTTATTGTAGGAGAAGGCACATGCTTAAACTTTAGCCCCAGCTGATGTATTTTTGTTTAAAGCTTTCATTTTTGCCATTTTAAAAGTACTTGTTTGATTTATTATTTAGCATTTATGGTACCTTGCTGATTTTACTTTAGTAAGTCATGCAGCTGCAAATTGCCCTGAAAATGAATTGGTAAACTTGCAGGTCACTGAAAAAGATACCAGTGGTTAAGGGTGCTTGGGTGAGTAGTAGTGCTGATGAGATTCTTTGCTGATAATTGGTGAAATGTCATTCCCACTCAGTCTAATCATAAAATCCAGTAATGCAGAAGGTGTGAGGTAGTTGGATTAGGAAGGCACGAGCTTTGTGTGGTGGCATGCTGAGTGTAAAGTGCTGGGTTTTTTGTTTTATTTTTTGGGGGGGGGGGCAGGGGAGGAGGGCTTGTTCCATGTCTGCAAACAGCCTTAGTTTCCAGTGTAGGCTCTTCTGGTAGGTACAGATGGTGCTTGGAGCAGATGGAGAAGCCTGTAAGGAGGCAGTAGCCCCATCTTCTCTTTTTGGGCAGCTCTTGAGCTTGTTATTGCTTCAGTACTATACTACATAGGTGAGTTCTATCCAGGGGGTGCATCCAAAGATGATCTTGCTGCCAGCCCATTGCTTTGTCCTCTACTCCTTTCCGGAGACTTGAAAAGAACCTATGACTCCTAGTGCTAAGTGTCGCGCAATAGAGCCCGGCAGAGCTGGCAAGCCAAGCTCAGGGTCGCGGTCACGGTGGGTTGGCCGGGTGGTGGCTATTGGCACGGACAGGTGGGATTATTGGCATGGAGTCAGGAGAGGTGGAACCAGAGCGGGGCGAAATGCAGATATTTATTTGACTTACACTTTGGCGTAGGCAGAGAAGTCTCCAGTTACAGTTAGGTACGAACAACAGTAAACAACAAAGGGGTCTGTTGGCCCACGAGGTTCAGTCTGAAGACCTAGTCCCAGGGCTGGTCAACAGCTCATTAAATGGGAATACAAACAATAAAACGAAAACTGTAACACGTGAACCGATGAGTCGTGTGACGCCAGTCCAAGGTAATGGACAATCGGGTGGTCGAATGAGAAAGCCGTGGTCGGAAGCCAGGAGGTGATGAAGCGGAGATGTCAGGTCAGAGGGTAGAGCCGAGTCGTAGTCGAAGAAGGAAGCCGAGGTCGATGATCCGGAGCAGGGTTAAAACAAAGTCCAAAGGGTGATCCAAAATCGTAAGCCGAAAGTCAATACCGAGGTAAATCAGCAGCCGAGAATACAAAACCCCAATACGATCGCTGTAAGCAACATGAAAGCCGAGTGAGGGAAGAGATCAATAGGCCTGAGAGACGGTCCCTGCAACAGCAGCCTCTGTCTCCAGTCCATGTGATCTCCCCCCCCCCGAGGGAGGGGCTCACAGAACTTTTATATGAATTTAGTAGCCAATCAGGGTTCTCTCCGCAGAGAAATTTCTAGTCTGATTACCTCATGTCAAGTTCTGACTGAGCATGCTCTCAGTCAGGAGCTGACACAATCTGAGCATGGGCCTGTGGGGAAAGTAGGTCAACAATGATTGACAGCTCCACAGGTCACCCAGGGGGCAAGGGCTGGGTGAGCCTTGGAATTTTCCACTCACAGAGTCAAACCGCAGGTCAGCTTAAGCTCTTCTGTGCTGGCAGCATATACTCAAAATTTTTGCTCTGACACTAAGTACATGCAGCTTCATTTAATATCTCCCCTAAGTCTATGTTAAATTTAGCTAGAGGTTGCATTGGAGAGGGACAGCAGCACTGAAGCCACTGTTGGAAAGTGGTATAGTAGCTTCTTTTACAGGCTTTGCTTCTGCTCCATAGATCTCTGTCAAGTTCTTTCTTGCTTCAGAAAACCCAGGACCTTTGCATACTGTGAACCTTGCCATTGCTTACAACCCCAAGGAGAAACAGCAATGGCAGAGAGGATGGACAGAGATTAAGAGTGTTTTCGCTATGTTCTACGCCAAGGCTGTCCAACTTCCAAGTGCCCCAGGAGGGGAGCCCCAAGACTGGCTGTTGCTGCAGCTGGAGTGATGGGGGTTGCAGTTTAACCCTTTGTGGAGTGCCTGTGCCCTGCCAGTTGCCCCAGAACAGAGTTGTCCATCACAAATAGCCATGGTTACCCTTGTTTCACAGGGTCCATGACTACATAATCCTGACACTCGCTAATTTAAAAACTGTACTGTTCCATTGCTGGGTTTTTATCTGGTAGACTTAAATTTGGGCTAGATTTGAGTTGTCTTCAGTCAGGAAGACAAATAATGCACAACTTGTTTGGTACGTAATGATGCATCTTCAGTCATTTTTGGAAAGTGACGTTTCAGTCCAGCATAGTGGCATTAGGCTTGGGTGAACTTTGTTAATGACCTTGATCAGTTAAAAAATCCTGTCTAGTGGAGTTCTCCTTTGAGTTTCTGACCCAAAATGGTAAAGCTTTACATGAGCTATCTTGGAAAACTGTCAGTGACAGTCAGGTTTGTGGAGGAGTCAAAACCACTAGTGCTTCCAAGCTGCTGTTGGCAGTAGCTAAATTAGTTAGTATGTAGTTTGAGTGAAAGGTCAGTTTTCCTCAGACTTCGAACAATTAAAGTTTGGTTCTGGCATATCTAATGCTTAGTTTGCAAGGCTATCTCTATTTGGGAGCTGTTCTTGGGAGATAACCCATGTTGAACCTTATAATGCATACATTTTAATGAGTACATTACTTTTACCACCTGCTGAAGTAGACTTGAATGACTGCTGACCTGAAATGAATTCACATGTTCAGTATTAATGCTGCATGTCTGGATCCAGACAGCAATCTTTCATTTTGACATGCACATAGTCAGACTAAATTAATGTTTAAAATCTGAACACTTAAAGTTCAGCTAGAGTGTGCATTCATAATAATCCTTTGGACTAGTTAAAATAGAAATGCTGACTGCTTTTTATCTTTTATTTACTGTATGTGCAAGCAGAGTTTGCAATATTAGTAGATATTATTAGTAGACTTATTTAAATTTTATATATATAATTGTACTCTTCTGGAACTTCGTTGCCAATTATTTGATGAAGGATTTAGGGATGGTCCAGTTAGCATAGGGCATATGGATTTTGTACATTAGAATTTAGTTTCCCCTGTGTGTAATTATATACATCTCAAATAATTGACTTCAATTTCAGTATTTAAGAAGGCACTGTTTTAATTCAGATTTCCCTCAGACTAATGCTTCCAAGTATTTCAACTAACTGAAATTTGAGTTTGGGGATTTTTTTTCTTTTGGTGCAAACGATCAAGACTTCTCCATGTTTACTTTAGTTTAAGTCAGGAAATAATTACATGGCAGAGTTATGTAGAAATGGGGAAGCTCATGCATGTATCGTAGGCATTGCCATTATTGCCAAGGAGAATGATGATAGACATTTTTGTTATAAACATATGAAAGAAGGCACTTTCATTTAAGGTTGTTACTGTCATGGTATCTCTTCTTGCATGACTTCTCAACAAGTGTCTTTTTAAGCCATGCTCTCTTTAGCGTAATTGAAGTATGTATTCTTGGGCATTTTGGCAAGTATGTATTCTGGGAAATTTGAAGTGTTAGACATCTTCCCAAGAGAGAGAGCATATAGGTCTCCCAGCCTGCAGATGCCCCTTCTCACCTTCTCTCTATGCTTTCCCCAGACTGGGGTCATTCTTGTCTGGGAGAGCAGCAGAAGCTCCCAAGCATGGGAAGAGTTCAGCTGCAGGGAAATGCCCCCAGATCCTTCCCAGACCAGTCTGGGAAGGGTGGAAGGGAAGCTGCAATTGCAGAGAGATTCACCTGCATCCTGCTCTAAGGCCTGGGTCTCCCTAGCCTTGGAAAGGAGCAGCTCAGATCCTTCAAAAAGTTGTACTGGTACATCTATTTGAGGACCTTGTTGTTCTGGTGTAGTTTACTCAGTTTCCCCATACAGAAATAAGGTATACTGGTATATAGGATGTTCTTCCATATCGGTATTGCAGTGTCTAAACTAGGAGGTTTAATTACATGAGACAATCCCATGTGGACACTGCCTTGTTTGTGTATCCCTTCATGTGTGCATACTGTGCCTCAAAAGGAAGAATGACTGTTTGGGTTACAGGGGTATTTTGATTAAAATATGAGTAAAATAAACTTTGTGTATTTGCCATTTGCCTTCTAGTCCACAGGCCAGATCTGCTGAGGGGTTGGTCCTCGGGTACGAACCAACCGTGACCTGACCCTGCATATCGGATCCAGTTATGGAGTAACTAGATGCTGGTGCCATCTGGCACACAGGGCCATGTCATGCATGGGGCTCCCTACAGGTCCAGAAAAATGAGGCTGAGGGAGTGGTGACAGTGTTAATTATGGATATGAGAGCAATTAACACCATCTTCTTCTCCTGCACCAAATGTCAAATTTTCAGACCTGTGGGGAACCCCACAGGCCCAATGACATGACTCTGTGGGCTGGAACCAGTGCATGGGTCAAAGGTAAAATACCAGTGATGAAGGCAGCAACTAATTTTGGACTTTTTTTTTTTAAATACAGCTTTGTGTTTGGAAAACAGAGTGCGTTGAATTTTGTTTTCTCTCATCTTAAGTATTCGTCAAGTTTTTTAATTTTTTGGCCTATATAAAAGCAGGCTTGATATTTATTCAGAGATGCACTAAGGTAAAGGTTGAGTGTTACAGGTGAAACTCATCCTTGGGCAGAGGGCCAGCGTTGGATTTCACCACCACTTTGCTTTACTTCTGTGTTTTGTAGAAGACTTGTGTAGATTTAACCTGCTGCATAGGGGTGAGTTTTATGCTCATGCGAAACACTGTATATGCACGTTCTAAAGTACGATACAAGTGATCGTATTGGTTGCTGAGAAGCTGTTCTTGTTTCATACAGAAGTAACTTTGTGGCTGATTTTTATATCCTAAAATTATTCAGATGTTCTTTACTAAATTCATAATAGCAATGGATTGCTGCGTTGTGGTTATCAAACCTTCGTATGAATTTTTTAATTTCTCTCGTATCAAGATTAATGGTATAGGTATGGAGAAAACAGTTGTCCTTTCTAGGTCAAGTTACTAATCATTTGGCAGATTCCACAATGGTTGTGATAATAAATCTATTGAGGTATTCTCTGGTTAGTTCTGGTATTCATTCCAAGTTTATCTAACTTTTTTTTCTACATACAATTTGTGTGCTGATAAGTATAAATCGGTCTATATACTGAATACAGAGAGTTAAATCTGGTGACAGTTTACCTTCTGAAATTCCTGATAGTTTTACATCTCATGACCAGCCATGGTCTGCAGGCTGTTCAGCGTACTTCCTTACTGGCCTATTTTTCTCATTTAATTAGAGGAAGTTTTGCTGCTGCTGCCACACTTGCTGTTCTGTTTTATGCTCCAAAACAAGCTTCTGTCTCTTGTACTCTTCTGTCAGCATTGCTTGTCTGAATTAAAAGCTTTTGTTTGTTAGGTTTTTTTTGGAAAAGAATGTATATGTTTGAAGGCTTTCTTTGAATAAGGGATTTATTTCTGTTACTGCAGATACATTTCTTGCAGCCCAGCAACATGAACTTTCTTACCCCATCTGTTCTTTCATTTTGAACTTTGTCTCCTTCAGCTAGATCCAGATGTATATAACCTTTGCTTTGGTCTGTGACTATGGGGAAGTTCTGCTGCATGTCAGATGCAGCCCATTGGTTATTATCAAGTGGAAGTGCAGGAAAACTAGGTTATGTAGTAGCAAGTTGTCATTTTGGGTTCTGAGCTGCCAGGTTTTCTTGCTGCCTGACCCAGCCTTATGTTGTAAAGAATCAATTAACAGTTGACATCCAGCAAAAACATAGTTTCTATCCTACTTACCTGATCTTCATGTTTGTATCTCTATCACTCCCACATCATATGACATCTCAGCTTGCATTCAGTGTTTGTTTCCTAATAGAAGGATATTGCCGATACTGAGGCCTCTTAATGATGGAACCATTACAATTTTTATGCGTTTTGTGGTGCTGGTATATATTTAATCTGATATCATCTCTGAAGAGGGGACCATAGAAAACCTTGTTACTTTAAGCTTAAAGCATGAACAGTGAAAGTCTTCTTTGCACAGTAGAAAAAGAAAGTTGCTTATCTTAACATTTGAGAATAGCTATCTTGATAGTGGCTTCCAGTGGAGGCAAGGCACTGTGGAAAGTAGCTGGTAAAAGTCAACCCTATATTTCTCACCTGGAAATTAACCTGACTGCCTACTTTGAGGTGCAGACTGTTATCTTGCTATAAAATGTCAGTGAAGTGATCTCAATATGACAGTGCAGTAGACATAACTATGCTGTTAGAACTGAAGAATGCTTTCCATTGTAAGCCATACTTCTAAAATCCTCACTTGTGGGGTTTGGCTGGGGGAAGGAGAAGCCAGACATTAGCAAGACATGGAAAGAAATCAGGAGGAAGTGCCATGAATTGAGAAACCAGATTAGAAGGATTGGAGTAAATGAGGACAGAGACTGGGAAAGACTAGGAAAGACTGAGTTCAAAATTTTATCTGTGTCTTTAAAAAGCTTAAAGTTCCAGCTCTGAAACTTTACAATTTAAATGTGAAATGTTTGCTCTCACACCTTGCTTTCTCCCATGTTGACCTTCATATCCATAAAAAACTGGAAAAAGCTTCCTTTGTACCCTCCTTCAGATCCCTGCTTCATTTACCTTTGCTGTCTTAGCTACAAGAAACTCTTAACTGTCTAATCTGTTGGTAGGCTAAAACCTATTGCCACCTTGATTAGATATTTTTCTTGGTTATCTTTACCTCTCCATCTGTGCTTAATTCTTTCATCTTATTTTTAGACTGTAAGCTCTCTGGGGCAGGGATTATCTTTGATTTTCTGTTTTTGTACAGTGTCTGGTGCAGTGGGATTCCGATATATAATTAGGACTCCTTGT
>NW_017728886.1:159189036-159202851 GCF_001723895.1 Crocodylus porosus
GTTCTGGTATTCATTCCAAGTTTATCTAACTTTTTTTTCTACATACAATTTGTGTGCTGATAAGTATAAATCGGTCTATATACTGAATACAGAGAGTTAAATCTGGTGACAGTTTACCTTCTGAAATTCCTGATAGTTTTACATCTCATGACCAGCCATGGTCTGCAGGCTGTTCAGCGTACTTCCTTACTGGCCTATTTTTCTCATTTAATTAGAGGAAGTTTTGCTGCTGCTGCCACACTTGCTGTTCTGTTTTATGCTCCAAAACAAGCTTCTGTCTCTTGTACTCTTCTGTCAGCATTGCTTGTCTGAATTAAAAGCTTTTGTTTGTTAGGTTTTTTTTGGAAAAGAATGTATATGTTTGAAGGCTTTCTTTGAATAAGGGATTTATTTCTGTTACTGCAGATACATTTCTTGCAGCCCAGCAACATGAACTTTCTTACCCCATCTGTTCTTTCATTTTGAACTTTGTCTCCTTCAGCTAGATCCAGATGTATATAACCTTTGCTTTGGTCTGTGACTATGGGGAAGTTCTGCTGCATGTCAGATGCAGCCCATTGGTTATTATCAAGTGGAAGTGCAGGAAAACTAGGTTATGTAGTAGCAAGTTGTCATTTTGGGTTCTGAGCTGCCAGGTTTTCTTGCTGCCTGACCCAGCCTTATGTTGTAAAGAATCAATTAACAGTTGACATCCAGCAAAAACATAGTTTCTATCCTACTTACCTGATCTTCATGTTTGTATCTCTATCACTCCCACATCATATGACATCTCAGCTTGCATTCAGTGTTTGTTTCCTAATAGAAGGATATTGCCGATACTGAGGCCTCTTAATGATGGAACCATTACAATTTTTATGCGTTTTGTGGTGCTGGTATATATTTAATCTGATATCATCTCTGAAGAGGGGACCATAGAAAACCTTGTTACTTTAAGCTTAAAGCATGAACAGTGAAAGTCTTCTTTGCACAGTAGAAAAAGAAAGTTGCTTATCTTAACATTTGAGAATAGCTATCTTGATAGTGGCTTCCAGTGGAGGCAAGGCACTGTGGAAAGTAGCTGGTAAAAGTCAACCCTATATTTCTCACCTGGAAATTAACCTGACTGCCTACTTTGAGGTGCAGACTGTTATCTTGCTATAAAATGTCAGTGAAGTGATCTCAATATGACAGTGCAGTAGACATAACTATGCTGTTAGAACTGAAGAATGCTTTCCATTGTAAGCCATACTTCTAAAATCCTCACTTGTGGGGTTTGGCTGGGGGAAGGAGAAGCCAGACATTAGCAAGACATGGAAAGAAATCAGGAGGAAGTGCCATGAATTGAGAAACCAGATTAGAAGGATTGGAGTAAATGAGGACAGAGACTGGGAAAGACTAGGAAAGACTGAGTTCAAAATTTTATCTGTGTCTTTAAAAAGCTTAAAGTTCCAGCTCTGAAACTTTACAATTTAAATGTGAAATGTTTGCTCTCACACCTTGCTTTCTCCCATGTTGACCTTCATATCCATAAAAAACTGGAAAAAGCTTCCTTTGTACCCTCCTTCAGATCCCTGCTTCATTTACCTTTGCTGTCTTAGCTACAAGAAACTCTTAACTGTCTAATCTGTTGGTAGGCTAAAACCTATTGCCACCTTGATTAGATATTTTTCTTGGTTATCTTTACCTCTCCATCTGTGCTTAATTCTTTCATCTTATTTTTAGACTGTAAGCTCTCTGGGGCAGGGATTATCTTTGATTTTCTGTTTTTGTACAGTGTCTGGTGCAGTGGGATTCCGATATATAATTAGGACTCCTTGTTGTTATAGTAATACAAGTAAAAAAGAATATTGCAGTCAATGGAAATAAAAGGAAAAGTATTATTGGCAATCCAGCTTTTTTTGGGCTGATGTGACTGATAATGTGCTGATAAGTGTCGTGTGCATGCATGCAACTACAGCATGCACATTGCTAGGAGTGCAACATCTGGCTGGTAAGTTAGTGGGAGGGAAAGTGATTTTGGGGGGAGGGTATGCTGCTGTAGATCAAGTCCCTCACAGTGAGGGAGGAAGTAGGGCTGAGGCAGAGGTGGGGCGTGGGACAGGGCCGGCAACTAGCCTGCAGGGGCTGGGAGCGATGCTAGTCACTCCACATACCCAAGGGTGGGGGAGGGCATGTGCCCCCCTGGATCTGTGCATGGGATGAGGGCAGAGTGCCTGCTCAGGGGCTACCCTCAGCTCATCCTGGTGGCTGCACTTGGGGCGGGTGAGCATTGGTGCTGGGAGGGGGGCTCAAGCAGGGGCTAGAGCCCCCCTCCCAGCACTGTCGTCCTGCCCTGCCTGTCTTGGCCTGAGCACAGCCACTGGGAAGAGCCCAGTGTAGCTCCTGAGTACGAGTATGCTGCCTGTCCTTGTCCTGCGCACAGATCTGGGGGCACGTGCTGCCCATGCTTCCCCCAGGATTTGCATGTGGTGGTGGGAGCCACTCCCCCCAGGACAAGCTGCCAATTCTGTTCTGCACCCTGCCCCAGCTGGGCAGCGCCTGCCTTTGCCCCACCCTTACTCTGTCCCTCATCATGGGGGTCTTGATCAGCTCCATAGTTGCACCCCTTCCTTCCCCACACCCTCCACTACACAGTGCCATCTTAATCGTATTACCTTGGTCAGGGTACTTACTGCCCCTGCCACCAATGTGGTCATGGCATTTCTCCTGCCAGGGTAGGTATTGTCCTAGAGAGAGATCTCTCCTCAGCTCCTCAAGCTTCCCTCCCTCCTTCAGTGACCTTTCAGTATTTGTTCATTCCAACATACGTATAGCTTCGCTCCATCTACGGCTTTGGTCTTACTGAAGTCTAGAAGAGAGGAGCCCTGCTTAGATGAGGCTAATAAAATCTGTTCGAATTATACACTAAACTGGGTTAATCATTCAAAAACTGAGAAATTGATGTTCTCTGTTAGAGGCTGTTAACTTGCTGGGTGGCTGCTTAATCTGTCAGGCTGTGCCCTTGAACCTAGGGCCTCAGCCTGACCAGACTAGATACTTATCCCAGCCGGCCTCCCTACAGCTTGTCATCCAGGCTTGTCAAGGCTGTCCTGAAGCCTTTTAGCAGTTCCTAGCCATTTGCCTACCCACTGGTACCAGACTGGCCACCTGGGATCAGCTAATCCTCTGTATCTCCCACATCCATTTATCTGGGCCACAGGGCTCAACCTGATCCCAGACCATTCTGCTGTTCTCTGATCTCCTGGGTTCTCAACCTGTCTTGCTCCCTGGCTCCACTTTCTCTTTGACCTCCTGGCTTCCTGACTCAGCTTGTTTCCTCTCCCTTGCAACCACAAAAACCCAAACCCTGCCTCACAACTTTTAAAATGTTCACATCTCTGGGCTTGTGTAGTGGGGGGGGGGAGAATTGAGCTAGCTCCCTACTTCCATGTGATCCTTCATCATTCATTGTCCTTATACCTGATATGCACTGCCCACCCAACCTTAAAGTTTTCTTAAAGATCTGTGGAACATGTCAGTCAAAGCTAGATTATTATAAATTTGTTTCCTACTTGTGAACAATTTCTGATTGAATACTATCAGGCCTCTAGGTCAACCAGTACTATACTCTGTACTGACATTTCTGCACCATCTTAGCTTCCTTCTTTTAAAATGAAGGTCTATTAGCATTATGAATAGTATCTCAAAAATGTGAACCAAACAGACAGTCTGCAGAGAAACTTGGGTAATAGTACTCTGAGGTCTAAACAGTCTGATTCATCTCTGAGTGGTCAACTTGGATCCATATTTGGGATTGTGAACGATAGCTGTTCCTTCTCCATGTTAGAAAGAATGAGAAGTGATGTCTCATTTTGATGCCACAAGTGGATGCCAGTTTGGAAACGTTGCCACTTTTTCCCCCCCCAACTCAGTTGAGGAGGAGCTAAGCCAAGGGTACCTGATAGAACTCTGTAAACATTTCAAACATTTTCAAGCTTTGCTAAAGGAACCCAGTGGCACTGAGCTGGTGTGTGATCAAGTGCTGAATATTTATACAATTGACTGGGAATGACACATCTCATTTTGGCAACTTGCATAGAAAGAGCTTATTTTGTGGGTGGAGGTTGGAAGAGTGCTGTCACCCTTTTTCCCAATCTGACCTCTAAATACCAATACATAAGACGCTTCTCATTACATAAGAATTGCATATGTTGGTTGCTAAAGAGTATAATTCAAGAGAGACTGGGAAAGTCTGTGTGCAACACCCTATCTATGGCTCAGTTCAGAGTACCAAGCTAATAATTCTAAAAATATTCTACCCGAACACCCTATTTACTGTGTATTTTTGTAGTGTGTCCTGTGAACTTAAATAGTCATTTTCATTACTGGACAAAACAGAGGCAGTTAAGATTGGTGGACAGTGTAAATTGCTTGAAGAAATAATAAGTAATGAATGATTATACTCAGTGGAGTATTGGCTAGAGTCCTTTAAAACGTCATTTTCAGATATTCAAACATTTGTTTATTGAAGACTTAACAATTTTTGCCATGAACTTACATCATAAAAACGTACTTTCAATTTTCTTTCTTTATGTTTTTTTGAAAAGGCACTACACTTGTGAGCAAGTAAGTACTTTTACTGTTTCTTTTTCGAGAAATACGCCGGCTATGTACGCTAGCAAACATTTTACACTGTCATTCAATTCTTCAATTATAGATGGAAGAAAGCTTTCTCTGTATTTGTAGAAAAGGCTGTATTTAATTCAAATGATATAACTTGCCAACTCAGGATGATGCATTGTGTTATATCCTATGGTTAGATATATGAATAGTTTGATAGAGATGTGTAAGTTTGTACACTGAGCAAGAAATTATAAGCTAAAACATTTTCTTGACTTTTTCACTTTTGACTTCACGACCAATTCCTCTGTGGTAGGCAGTTAGATGGAAATTTCAGTGACCTGTTAAAATACCATACTCATTGGTTTCTAAATATTGACTTTTTTTTGAGCCAACTATTAACTTATAACATATTTACCTTTACCAAGTTTGTATTGTTGTGTTGTTTTCTTTTAGCAGTTTTAACGTGTACATAATTAATTTCAGTTTTGATTAGTTTCATGGAGTTGCAGGTTCTATTTAACTGTTGTAGTGACTATATTGTAAGATCCAGGATTTCCTGAAGTAGGAATGGGCATGCTTCCTCTCGGACTATAAGGGGAAGGGTAAGTGTGCCTGGAGCTGGTGGGGGACACTAGGGAGATGAGCAGGTGCACGAGGAGGGAAGGAGGACTTGCCTCCACTACTGCTGCTGTTCTCTGTGGATGATCTGGAATTAGGGAGAGCCCTAGAAGAGCTGTTCCTTCCCCATGCTTCAGAGAACAGCTGTGTGGTATATTAGGCTCAGCAGGGGACAGAGACAGTGACATTCAGGGTTCCTCTTTCCAATGCTTGCTCCCTGCCCACTTCTCCTCTGCAGCTGTCCTCCACTGTCTGGGAGTAAGTTCTAGAAGGAGGAACCTATAGTCTGCCACTGTCCCTCACTGACTCAGGGGCCACAAAGCTACTTTTGCCTGGTGCTGTAGGAGCTTCTGTACTGGGGGCTGGACTCGGCTGAGGTTAGCAACAGCGGTGGTAGACAAGTTCCTCTTTCTAGCATCTGCTCCGTGCAACACCCCCCTTCCCCCCACGTATTCCCCTGCTGGCTGGGAGCAGTGCTGAAAGGACGAACCAGTGTGCTGCTACTGCCACTGTCCCCAGCCAAGATCAGTTCCTTGGTCTGCTGTGGGTGGTGGTGACAGTGTGCAGGTTCCTTGTTCCAACGCCTGCTCCCAGCTCGTGGCAGACAACTGTGGGATTTGCTGCAGGCAGGGAGCAGGCATTGGAATGAGGACCCTGAGTGCTGCTGTCATTGTATCATGCTGAGCCTGGCTTCCAGCACAGCCATAGTCTACAGTTGGAGTGGAGCAGGAGTGGCTCTGGGGCTCTCCCTGCACCTGTCAGCTAGGGACAGCGGTATTGGCAACAGAAAAGTGTCCCCACCACTGCATTGCCCCCACTTCGCTTCCCTTCCCCACCTCCAAATTTGCCCTTTAGTAATGATGAGTAAGGCCCTAATCATCAGTCATGGCTTTTCTGTGGTGCTCCATGCAGTTGCAGGGATTTAGGCATGCAAAGTTAATTGCAAGGTCAGACTTATGTTTGTGTAGTTTAAGGTAGTGGTTACAATACCTAATAAACATTTGTAGTTTCTTTTTGTGATACAAACTTGTGGTGTTGAGGTGCTCCCAGGGATGCACCTGGGTTTGTGCGAGCCTATTGATCCCCAGCTGCCAAATGGGTATGCATTGGTCATTAATCTGCCTGTGATAAATCGTGATTTCTGAGCACTTCAGTCATGAGAGAAGAAACAAAAGGGCTTATTACATGGAAAGATAAAGTGGTCCAATACTTTGACAACAGAATATGGTAAAACAAAGCTGACAATCCTTACTCTCCTTCTGGGTTACCCCTTAGACCTCAAAATTTCTATGAAAATCCCCTGGGGTCAACTGCCCCTCAGTTGCAGCTAGCCCCTTCCATAGGGCATCTCCAGTCCACCTCCCTTGACAGGGAGTCCTCCTCACTGTCGCTCCTTCCAGTACAGTCCACCCAAGCCCACACCCCATTTACCTTCAGGGGAGCCAGAAAATCCTCTCGAGTGTCTCTGCCTGTGGCTTTGTGACACCTCCGTGCTGTTTGTGTGTAAAAGCAAAGATATTTTCTTTCCACACACAGTTGTTGAGAGGGTCAAATACATTTTTCAAATCACTGTACATGAATTAAGTTTTTGGGTTGAAAAATGTAAACAGGCTAGGTCTGTGAAAGGGGGCATGTGTACAAAAAGTTTGCTTTCAACATTTTGAGCCGATTTTTCTCTTTTTCATTCAAAGTATCTTGGAATTGAAAGATTTTTTTTTTTTTCCAAGTTACTACTAGGGAGAATACGTACTGTGTGAGTACTGCTGAAAGAATGTGATTTCATCATGATGGTCTTTCCCAAGTTCATTGCAACTATGTTCAATACTGGGTATTTTTTTTCTTAAATACCAGATAATCGTCACTGCTAATACGCAATTACTAGTATCTGCTGATTTTGAAGTTGAGTTTCTTGCCAGTGGTGTAACCCAAGGTTTTCTCTGACAAATGCCACTGCCTCTTTGCCATGGTCTGACAAGCATGACCTACTTTAAAAGAGCCCTGTGGGTCTGTCTGGTGCATGGTTGTCTGCTTGCTTTTTTTTGTAGATGTTTGTTTCAGATGCTTCTTGTCAGGCTCCAATATTTTTGGAGCCTTGGTACCATGGTGGTTTGGAAATGTGTGGTTGCCAGATGGAGTGAATGAATATGCACAGTCCTTGTGCAGTTTTAGATGCACATCCCTGTCTTCAGCACCAAGAAATTGGGAGCCTTTATTTATCTTACTGAGTTGTAACCACCTGTGGATGTTATAATAGCATGAGTGTAGCCTACTCCTAATGGTCCGAACCCAGGTAAGGGAAGCCATTTTCAGTAAATTACTTGAAACTTTCTAGGCTTACCATTTAGAATGTACTCCCTAAACCAGCAAGGGATCTTCCAGTATCAGAAGTGACTTTTTCCCTTTTCCTTCCTTGTTAGAAGCAGGCAAGGGTCTGCGATTTAGGAAAAACCTTTTACAGGTAGTAACAGTTCCAAAACTAACCAATACTCTTGAATTCGAAACACTGCTGACTTACTGCTGTCTCATTTGTATTATTTGTCCTCATATCTAACTTGCTTAGTAGTTAAAAGGTTAAGCAGTTCAAACAGTAAGAAAAAGCAGTTTGTGTTTTGTCAATTTTCAACTTCAGATATCAGTAAATCATTGCTGCAGCCTTCTTTATCAGTTGTTTGCACAAAAAAAAGCCCTGTTAGAATTAAGTCTGAGGGGACCATCTGCTGTGGTTCCCAGTGTTGTCAGTGTGATAAGGGATAAGCTGTGTAAACAGTGGTACCACAAAAAAGGCAGGCCCCATTCAGGGAGGGAAAAGTGTGATTTGGATTTGGGTTGATAACAGGCACAGAAAATCGGGGGATTTTTTTCTCAAAGTCTTTCAGGCAGAGGAGTGATGTATTTAATCAGAAACCCCAGATGTAGCCTGTTAGCACGAGTTTTTATTTAGACTAAATGTTAAATTCTACAGCATGGTAGTGATTGAAACATGCCCAACTTTCAGTGAATTTATCAAGTCTCAGAATTTTCATATAATGAACCTTTCAAACGTTATAGGAGTTGTTTCAGTTAAATGCAGTGGGTTTTTTTTTTTACTTACTGGTAAGTGCATGTGATTTGTTGAGGCCACGTGTGTGTTTGTAAGGGAAAAAAGGACATTTGATTTGCTTGGCATGCGAAGTAGGTCCTCATGAAGTTTTGGCTCCCTGGCAATTTCTATTCACAACTTGCTTAACACTCCCTTCTTTAGCAAATCTCTGACACAGCAGGTATCTAGGGACTCTTTTGCAGTTGAGATTTAGCAACTGGTGGATTATAACTTATATTATAAAAATCTTTCATCTGCCTCTGTGGCAGGTTTAGGCTCAGGCATCTTTTCAATGGGCATAAATTCTAGATTGAATGTTTAACAGGACTCCTGCAAGTTTTGCCCTAGGAACCATTACCTATCATTCTGAGGGCATCAGGGGTGGTGAGTTAGGGGAGGACGTGAGAAATCTGATGTTTTCATGATTGGAATCTAGACTGCTAAGGGAGTTAATTAGCACCTTGCTGTGAGCTGGCAGCTAGTGTACAGTGTGGAGCACAACTGAAGTGCATGTTTGTCTATTTTGGCTAAAAGATGAACAGCTAGAGCTTTCTGTTCCATCTGGAGTCAGTAGCTTATTTGAGTTTAATCCTAGGTAGCATTTATTGGAAGAGGTCTGGCCTTCAGGTGACTGAAGTATTGGGGGCAAATGTAGTGAGGTCTGTTCAGATGTCTTTGCCCATTCCTTACCTTGGTGCTTTGGGCAATCTGTGTACAATCTACGTAGAAATTTTGGTTAATCTCATGAAATTTAGTATAGAAACTTGATGTAGGTCATCTTTAGAAAGCAAGCAAGGAGATTTAGTGATTTATACAGAAGGCATTGGTTTTTGTGCTGATCTCCTATCTCTTTGCTGGAAAACACTAATTTAGATTTGGATGCCTGGCAGAATTTTGTTACCGTTTTCAGACTTTTTTTTCATGAAGGCATGATAGCAATGGTCTGAAGTAATGGCTCGGAAACGGATCCTGTCACTATTGAAACTGGAGTTGGTCCAGGATGCATGATTGCACCCAAAACTCTTTTTCATTCTGTGTTGCAGCCATTCTGCATCTTATTACTGATAGACTTCCATCTGGAGTCGGCATCCAACGTTGCACAGACAAGAATCTCTTTAATGTCAGGCTGTTACATTCCAAATCCAAGATAAGAAGCATGTCTGCTACTGATCTTCAGTGTGCTGACAATTGTCATGTGTGTCCACTCAGTTGAAGAGATCCATCCAGGTTACTCTTGATTACTTCTGTGGAGCATGTGCAATGCTTGGGCCTCACTATCAGTTCATGAAAATCAGGATTCTTTGCCAACGCACAAACCAGGCACTCCTCCACATATTACAGTTGGAGGGCAATCCTTGGAGAAGGTTGAGCATTACCTGGATTTTACTTTCAAAGTAAACATAGACAGTGATATTCAACATTGATTAAAATCTTCCAGTGTTCCTTTAGGCATCTCTGAAGTCATGTTTTCAGTGATCGTGACACTAGGACCAAAACCAAACTTCTCATGTATCAGGCTATTGTCATCCTTAACCTGTTGTATGGGTAAGAGACTTGGATGACCTATTAGAAACACTTTTTAGCTTTGGAATGTTGCCATCACTGGTGTCTTCAGAAAACCTTCTATCCCAACGGGAAGGACAGCATTCTGGCTCAAGCAAACACTACCAGCTTTGAAGCCTTGTTTAGATGTCCTGTTCAATGGAGTTGTGTTCATGTCATAAGGATGCCTGACAAACAGCTCCCAAAAGAGACCCTATGTTCCCAGTTCACTGATGGTCACTGCTCTAGAGGTGGGGCAAAAAGAGGTTCAAGGATTCCTTGAAGGCCAATCTGAATATTAACAGACTTGAGCACTGAATTATTCCTAGTCCAACTCATCTCACTGTGGATAGACAAAAAGAGACTAAGGGAAATAGCTGTGCCCTGACATCACCTACACCTTCTTTCTGGAACTATTTGCCATGTACATAGACAAGCATGTGGATCAACCCCCTCAGTCATCTACAGATTACCAACAACCTCCCTGTTTACTGGAAAACCGTCATCCTCATTTTGATGACCTGCCAACAAAGACAAATTGTTGACAGGATCATCATTGCTTTGCTCAAATCTTCTTCTCCATGTCCAAGGTAAAATCCATCAAATACTAGAAACCATCTTGAACATGTCCAGATTGGGATGACAGCAAGATTATGACTGACGATGACGAATAAGATGTGTTCTCTGGAAGAGACGGTGCCCTCCTGCACCCAGGTTCACTCTCCCCTCTTCCCCCTGGCCCCTTCCTTTTTGTGTGGATTACTTATTTTTTCAGTTTGCTGTTCAGATCCAGGTTTTAAAGATTTTCTGCCTGAGAACAGCCATGCTCAGGTCACTGATGCAGTTCCAGGCAGGTTAAAGTGGTTTGCCACAGGACTGAGTGTCTTTCTGCAGCTGATGTCAGATCAGTTTTCAGTCATTTCTTTCAGTTTTCACTTACTTTTCTTCCTGTAAATTTGAGTGAACTCTGTATTGCCACCTTGTGGTAGAAACCAGACCAGCTGGACTGGTGACTTTCTGTAGTGAAGTCCTGAAGTGAAGAAGATATTCTTAGGGAAGGACAGGAGTGGAAGGAAAAAGTGGGAGTGGGTGCAAAAAGCCAGGCAATTAGTTTCAAGTGTTTTCCTTAATGATAGTTGAATCCAGGGTTACCATATTTACCTGAATGCAAGGCAACTTTGAATTTAAGAAGACCTTCCAATAATTTTCCATGTATAGAACCTAATCATCACAATATTTTATTATTTTCTGTGTATAGGATCTGATTATTGGTGGGTCATCTTAAATTTGTCCCAGACCACTAGAGGACCACTGGTAGCCTAACTCTTGCAACCTGCTCTCCTGCCACTTGCCCCCCATGCCTGTGTTCCTGTTTCCAGTCTCTCCCCCTGACTTGCTGCCCTATCCCCTGTGAGTACTGCTGCCATATCCCCTAACCTGAGTTTCTGATTGGCAGTAGCTTGTCCTCCTACTCCATCCCCCAACATGCACTGTTGCCTATCAGCAGTGTGGGTCACAGGATGGGGAAACAGCATGAGCTACTTCATCATCCCCTGATCTGAGATGCTGTCCCATTTTGCTATGCACTGATGCCTCATCTCCTGACCCATGCTACTGATTAATAAGGATCCTGGCTTTCTCTGTTTAAAAAATCCCAAATTCTCTGATAACCCTCAAGTTCCCTGAATCAAACCAACAAAACCTTTGTTTTTTCTACAATTATATATAGTGACGTTTCATTTTAATATAGTGTGTGTGTATACAAGTATCAGTTGAACACAATGTTTTATAGATAGATTTTTGAAAGTGTAGCAGTGCCTCAATCACTATAATAAAATAAATTCTGAATACCTATAGATTTTGGCTTTTGATTTTTGTGTTTTCTTTTTTTCATGGAAGATCAGAGCTCCCCCGGCCCCCTTTGTTCACCAGGATGTGGGTCCAGCTGTGACTGTGTCTCCCTTGTTGTTGTTGTTGTTGTTGTTGTTGTTCTGTGGTGCTGAGCAGCCAGCCCTGATCTGCTGGTGCCTTGGCCTTGCCCATGTGGGCTGCCCACTACAGAGCTTGGAGCTTCTCACTGTGGGCATATGGGCTGCTCCCCTAGCCAGACCCTGTGGCCATGCATTCCTGCCCCAGCCTCAAGCTACTGCATCAGTCTCCCTCCCCCATGCATTCCCTGTGTCCTCTCCCAACACCCCCATGTTCCTCCCAGACTTACTTTCAGGCAGCTGGAGGAGCAGCTCTCTACCACTGCCTGTCTATATTTCTGGCCAGTTGCATGTGTTTGCGTACACATGTACATAGTGCTCTGTGCGTCCTGCTCCACCCATTCCTAAACATCCCCTTGCAGGCTGGAATTGTGCCAGCCTGTAAGGGGAAACCTGCAGTTTCCCATGGTTTTACTCCTTTAAAAAAAATCTGTATTTTCCTGCAGCAAATGAAAAACCTGGCTTCCTGCTGATCAGGCAGCAGTGCAAATGGGGTGATAGGGCAGAAACACAGGTCAGGGGATAGGGAAACTGTGCACTGCTGCCCCATTCCCCAGTATACTACGGCTGCATCCCCTGACTTGTACTGTGGCCTGTTCAGCAGCATGGGTCAAGAGATGGTGCTGTGGCACATTGCTGGCCAACGCACCCATGCTGCTGCCCCATCTCTGCCTGATCCTTGATCTGATCTTCCATCCATGCTTCTACCTAGCCCCTGCTCACTCCCAACTCAGGCTGCCACCCATTCTGCTAGGCCTGGCTTTGGCTCTGAGCTGAGATAAGGCCCAGGGCAGGGCCAGAGTACTGGTGCTCGAATTTAAAACTCAAATCTGTTTTTATTTATATAATCTGCTTCCCTGCTTCCTTCCTTCTTTGTTGACAAAGGGAAGAAAACTTTTCAAGAGGTGGGGTGGGAAATCAGGAACCAGGTTTTTCTGGAGAGTACTTTCATGGATAAAACTTTTTTTTTGTGTAGTATTTTCATGTGAAGATAGTAGATGTGGTCTGTACAACCTGAAGAGCAGCAGCATCAAACAGCTCCTTGACAAAAGCTTACTTCAGTCATTTTTGCTCCAGAACAGAACAAAAATTGCTTTGCTTTTCTCTTGGCTTGAACAGAAAAACTAATTTATACATACTATTCAATTGAGGGACAAGGAGGAATGTGGCAAGTGTTGCATAGGCATATGTGTAACTCTTAAAGTTTATTAAATTTTTAAGAATTTCACTGATAATTGCTAAGGGAGCGTTCAGTTGTTTAAAGCTAATTCTGTAGCAAATTTGAAACATTACATTTCTTTTCCTGTATAAAAATAAAGTGTGTGTGTGGGTATGCATATGTATATAAAAATATTTATACATTTTCACCTGGATTTTGGAAGAGTTCCATAATTTACTGACAGATTTGTCATGCTGTAATGTTTCCCCAGATTGAGATGATCCAAACTTTTTTGGAAGCCACTTGAGATGTAGAGGTACTAACTAATCCTAATCTGACTGAAATAATTGGAGTCTTGCCACACAGTGGAAATCAGTGTTTTTCATAGATATTGTAAGAAGGAAATATCTAGGATATAAATAGTTTGTTTGGGCATGTGTGGAAAAAACGGAGATGAGTTCAGCTCTAGTCTAACCCTACTAAAATTAGGAGAATCAATCGGATGCAAAGAACTTGGCTTGAAGAATTTCATCTCTGATACCGTGTCAGCATCAGGATATGACTACGAGTGTTACTCATTCTTTTTACATGGTCTGTTTTAAAATGTTGACACACTGTATTGTTTTTCAGTGACCGTCTGTTAAGATAAAAAGAATTGGGATATTGTCAATATTAATATAAACAGACATAGTTTATATTCTGCGGGTCTGAATTTGTCTGACTACTATGTTGATGGATAAATTGGTGATTTGGTTTCTAACAGAGTCTTGACAGGTTTGACAGAATCTGGTGTAGTGAGATAAAGCAGCTGCAGACTGAATTTTTTATATATATATATATATATATAT
>NW_017728886.1:159202951-159209847 GCF_001723895.1 Crocodylus porosus
TATATATATATATATATATAAAATGTCTTATAGATCATGCTTGCCATGGCTACTGTATATATTTTATAATTTAGGTCTTAACCTATTTTGGTCCCATTTTCTTTCATATAGGAATTGAGTTACTGCCTAATCATCCTTGGTATCATTTGGTACAGATTACTCATGTATATTATGACCTAATGGTCTCTGTTTCTTTTCTGTAAGAGGAAGGTACTTTCAAAGATGTGCCCCTCTATCTTGTGTTACGGTACGAAAACATTAAAAGGGAAGTTTTTATGCATCAGAAGTTGACATAGGTTTGTTTGTTTTTTTTTATCTGCTCTGGCATCTTAGACTATAATGGTGAATTTGAAGGTCTCTTTACCTGACAGCCTGAATATAAGCTCATTTCTTGTGCAATATTTCTGGGAGCTATGTTAGTTCTGTTATTTACTGTTTTCAGTGTAAAAAGATAAAATAGAAGCTGAAATAGAGGTCTTGGCTGATAAGTTAAGGGTGAAGTAAATATTTCAAATATTTCAGTTTCCCAAAGGAAACCTAAAGAGGTTTTGTTAACAAATTGAGGCCTAAAATAATTTGAAACACTGCATTTCAGTGGATTTTTTTAGTCCTCCTTTGTGGAGGCAGGAGAGATTCTGAAACACCTTGATGCAGTAGCATATTAACACAATGTGAGATGGAGCAGAATACTAATACTAATTCTCACTAATACTATTTCTCCTTACTGTTTTATCTGAAACCATTTAATCTGGTGACATTCTCTACATGTAAATTGTTATTCCCTTTCTTCCACTGACCCCCAGATATGCCTGTTTTGTACTTTTGTTGTGATGTTCATGTAAGATGTCTCGAATGTCCAAAGTTGTTAGAGTGGTGGAAAGCTGTTATATGTATATCAGTGATCGTTAACTGAACATGACTGACCAATGCAACAATAATTTTAGTTGTGAGTGGAGGGGATCCAGGAAAAACAAATCTGTCAAGTCAGGTGGTTAGACTCTACTGCTGATGAAATGAGGTTCCAGTGAACCATCTTGCAGAGAAACAGATGGGTTGTATCTGTTGGGGAAAGATGTGTTTTAAAGTTAGTAGTCCAGGTATTAAAAGAAATACAAGTTGCCTTAAAGTTGAACCATGGAGCAGGAGGGGAAATAGTTATGGGCAGTGTCTCATAAACCTGGCTGGGAGGGGTGTGTGAATGGATACAGGGGGATTCAAGTCAAAGTTGAAATAAATTTTGACTTCACTTTTATATTTCATTTCCCTTTTGAAATATTCATGGTAATTCCTGAAGTGACTCCTGAAAATGTGATTACACGTCTTCAGAAAAGATGATTTCTTAAAATACTGCACTATTAAGTGAATTTAATGAATGGAGGAGGAAAATTTTGCAGAAGTTAAATTATTTCTAAAATAGTCGTGAGAAGGCACTGCCCAGGAACTTCTGTTTCACTCAATTTTCACAGTGATTTTGGTTCTGACTTGTCAAGCAGTCTTTGAAAATTATTTTTTAAAGAATTTGAATACAATTTGAATTGTCTCTGTTTGTTCTGGGGCTTTTACTTTGGCTTCCTGACTGATTGTTGTTTTTTCAGGTATGTTTTGTATTGTAATTATAATTCATGGTAGTCTACAGTTTTATTTTTTAGTATTTTATTGAAAAGATTTGTGGAGGGAAAATATTCATTTATGCTGAAATTTTAAAAACAAACATACAAAACCCCTTAGAATTTATGCAATGAGATACTCAGTTGAAGTTTAAGCCGTGGATACCTGGCTATGAGAAGACTGGTATTAGTATATTAGTTTGTAGATGGGCTTTGACTGCCTAATATATTGAGTTAATGATATATTTTAGGTACTGAAATGGCTTTTGAAACCTAGTGTGTCAGCTAGTAGAGTCCAAGAAGAAGTAATAATACTTTTTAAATCGCATAAGGCTTATTCTAGGTGCATCATCTAAATATTATTTTTAATGATAAGCTAATAGTGATATCTGTGATGTTAAGCATTATTAACACAATTGAAAAAGGATAATCAGAAAAGAGATGTACTGTTCCCTTGCAAATGCAAGTTCATTTACTCTGTTGTATTTTCACATCTAGGTCAGACAGTACTATCTAGTTTCAGTAAGTTGTCAAAATTATTTTGACGAGATAAAGTTTTAACTGCACTTCTATTATTCACATCTGTGACATCCAAAATAACAGCATAAGAGCAAAAACCAGCATTTGGCCGGGGGGAGGGCAACATGCTTAGCAGACATTATTTTAATTTATAGAAGGTATAGATTCTATGATCATGGTTTTGGTGCCAAGTAGGCCAAATCTGAAAAAATAGTTTTTTGAATTTTAGTCTCTAGTTCAAAATTTTTGTTTTCGATCATTTCTACCCTGACTGTTTTTATGTGTAGTACCTTGAGGGTTAAAAAAGGCAAAATAGATGAAGTGAATAGAATTTACATTACAAGTTCCCTTTCAGTGATGATTGAAAAAATGGTGACTTCTCTAAAATTTAGGGTTGGATACAGAGCAGGGGCACACATTTTTCTTAAGAGAAGGATGGCTCAAGCTTATAATGCATGTTGCAGAATGTTGGAGTACTGTGACTTAAATTGACAGGTTGTCTTTAATTTTCAGCACTGTTATGCAGGGTCGACTATGAGTTGAACCACTCTGACAGTATTAGATGAGCAAGACTAGGATCCCAGTCGGCTGGCTTTTCTGAGGTAGTCTGGAATTCCTGTGAACGTATTTTGAATTGGGGCTTGAATGCCAATTGCACTATGGTTACTTTTGCATACCCTGGTGCTGTGGTTCCCTCCCTTTTTTTTTTTTTTTTTTTCCATGTGGAATGTCATGTGGGTGTGTTCAGGTTCTTGATAGCTGTATGAAAACATGATTAAAAGGATGGATAGGAGACTGCTTTCAGTAAATTTGGACCTCAGTGTTTGAGTTTAGTTTTTTGTTGGAGGGTTGTTTTTGGTGGATTTCTGTGAAACCTGCAAAACCACAAATTAAGTAGGTCACTATTTATTTACTTGTATTGGGCCCCTCTCCCTTTCAGAGTTTCACCTGAATTCTTGGAGTTGCCATTCCACGTGTGTAATCAAAAGTACATTCTGTCCTTTCTGCTGATATGAAGCTATATCCAAGTGTCTGGATTGGAAGATCTCAAAGTACTAGCCAAGACATTTTTTTTCACATGAATGGAGTGATTCAGTTGTTTCGTAACAGGAAATGTCATTGAGAAATGTGGGCTGTTTATTTTCAAATCAGTCTGCAAACATTAATTCTCTGTGATGTAGGGTCAGTACTGTCATAGTTATAGAGGTAAGCAAAGGGAGAGCCAGAGATCAGTTTACCAATGCCAGGCAGGAAGTCATTGCCATAATTAGGTTAAGTACTCTTAATTTTTGGCTTCTAGTCCTGTGGCCAGCCTGCTGTTCTGTTGGCTTTAACTGTTAAATAAAAAATGTCTGGACTACTTCTAAACAAAGTAGCCTTTTTTATTTACGTGCTAAGAACTGCTTTACTGATAGTGGAATTGGCAGATGTGGGTGTGGTACTTCATTCCCTAACATTAAACTACTGTTGATGGTAGGAAAAAAAGAGTGGGTATGGTGCTTCAATCAAGGTCATGAGAACTTGTAAACAGTATTCTCACCAAAGCAACTAGAGGTACTTAATGTATGTACTTCATGGACATCTTACCCTTGTTTTAATTATTAGAATCAAGAAGATAGACAAAAGCAATCATTGCATTCAGCTGTATTGCTATGGTATGAAGAGGTGATATTGAAAATTGTGTTTTTTATATCTTTATTTCTGTGTAATTTAGTAACGAAAAGGTGAAACATCCTTAAATTAACACTTAAATTGAAAGAAAATGATTTCTATCATTAGAAATGCAAAACTCTAGAACTCTCGGTTCACAGATTACCTTTTAGTAGACCAACTAAGAAATTGCAAAAAAAAAGTGTATTTTTTTTTGAGCTTTCTTAGTTGATCTAATAAAAGGTATCATCTCTGAACCAAAAGTTCTAGAGTTTTGCATTTCTTTGTCTCGGACCAACATGGCTACCAAATACCTCCCTTTTATCATTAGCACTTGTTATGGATTGCTTTGGATGTTTTTAGTGTTGTACAAACAGCAAAAGACTTGTCTACTGAGGAAGAAACTTGGAATACATAGTGCCACAATAGCTCAAAGTAGTACTAGGCTGTGAAAAAAACAAACAACCCCCCCCACTGCATATAGATACTCTTATTCCACATTAAGAGCAATTCTTTTTTGCCTGTTTTAAGTTCATCTAGCATTCTAGCTGGAAAACAGGATTAAATGACACCCAAGTTGCATTTAGTACAACATGGGGATGAACGCTACAGGGAGCTAGTGTTGAATAGATTTTTTTACACTGAGTTATCATCCTAGCTTTAAACACCCTAAATATATTTCTCAGTAACTTCCTCATTCTCTGCATGGATGGACTCTGACTCTTTTGGTTTTAAAGATCTTTAGTGGTCTAACACAGTGACACCTATTAGATGTGTTGTGCTGTTATAGCACGTGTCATATTTAAAAACAAACCAATAAAACTCCTGCACTGTATTATGGCAATAGAATTCATTTACCTAGCCTCTGGATTATAATAATTTTATAGCAGTGCCTGATTTTTTTTTCTCTTTTTTTTGTGGTGTAGTTCCTTAATTTTATATTACTTGTACAGGTCACTTTTTTGTCCCCAAATTCAAATCAGTACTAGGATTTAAAACTTGGTGAAAAAAATGTATTTTGCTTGGGTCACACTTCAACTGAATGTCAGATGGATTAAGTAGGCAGTATAAAAAGGTTTAAAACATTTGGTCACCCCATTTTACCATGTACAGAAATGAATTGCATCAAGCCAAGTTTTCTTTTTTTGCTCTTGGATCCATAGTATTTTAAGGAGTTGGCCATGTGCACGTATAGTCCTTAATACTAGTCATTAAGATAGATGTTTATTAGCATAGGCTGGAAATTCAGTTTTGTTTTTTTACGTTGTAGAGAGGTTGGCATCTGCAGCCTCTGGGCCAGATGTAGTTCTCAGCCATTTTATCCAGTGTACAGAGCTGGTGACTTTGGTGTTGGGGGGGCCAGGGGTGGTCTTGTTCCAGTTGCAGCTGGATAGCAGGGAGAGTGGCCGCACTGTGTTGGGGAGCAGTGACCGGCTCTGGTGGTAGGACATGTTGGGTTGGAGCTAAGCTCTGTTGAAGTTCCCCCTTGGTCCCAGCTGCTAAAATGTGTAAAGCATGAGTGAAGTTGCATTGAGTAGCTGGTACCAGTCTTTTGCCAACAGCAGAGGTGGGTTGTGGCCAGATACCAGCCTGGCATAGTTACCTGAGGTGCAGGGAGGGGGTTTATTTCCCTCCTTTGTCCTATCTCCCCTGGGTGACTGCAGCCAGGGCCTGCCAGCCCTGGTTACAGTCTCTGCTGCATACCCCTTCCCCCTCCCCCCAGCCAGACAGACTGTGGCTAGGGTCCCCTGGGGAGAGAGGAGATGGTGGTGGTGGTGGAGGAAATAATCCCCCCACCCCTGCCTCTTTTGCCTTGGGGGCCATGCCAGGGGGCGTGTGGCCACACCTCAGACAGCAGTGGTGTGGAAACCATAGGCACAGCACGGCTCTGTGTACCAGGTATAGGGCACTACCCCTGCAGCTTCCCTGCTGCCGTTTGCCTGCCCAACCACCAACTGCAGTTTGGTGCTGCGTGTGGCATCTACCAGTAGAACCAGGGCGAGCTACCCTGACAGTGATGGCAGGGAAGTCATAGGGGTAATGCGTGGTGCCTGGTACACGGGGCCGTGTTGTGCTGCTGTTGGGTAGGGGAACAGTGAGCAGGGAATGCCCAGCTTGGCACCCGGTGGCCTGGGGGACACAGGTTATAGCACTGGGGCTGAGCCCACACCCTTGTGAGGTCTGGTGTCATCCTGGGTGCTGCTCTCCAGCAGGTAGAAGGAGCCACCAAGCAGGAACTTTTCTTCTAGGAACTATGCTCCTGGGTCCTTCCCCCCCTCGATAGGGCCTTTGCTCCCCAGCTGCCCCAAGTGAAACGCCAACCCCGGCAGCTGGGAAGGCAAAGCAAGATTGCCCCCTGGCTGGGAGGGGGCGGTTCTGGGGGTCCCAGGCCATGCTGAGCCGTGAGCAGAGGGGAGAAGCCAGGCAGACCATCGCTGGGGTCTCTGCTGGCCAGGGTGGGGGTTTAAACCCTTCCCCGGTTGTATTCAGCCTGCCGGGGCCTGGCCACACCCCCTTCAGTTCAGCTTTCCCCCAGCCTGAAGGGAAGAGGGGGCTGCTCTAGCACCCCCCCTGCCTGTAGCCTGAGCCACTGCAGACATGCTTCTGCATTTCCAGAATCAAAAGCTAATGTCTGTTCACTTGTTAATCAGTTCAATCTAGGCAGGTTAGACTAACCTGCAAAGATTGAATCAATTCAGGCTCTGGCTCTTTTGAATGTCTGCCCCTAGCCTATAAGGCCAGCTCCTTAGCACAGTGGTTCTCAGCTGAGGAGCTGGGGCAGCCTGGGGTGCTGTTGGACATTTGAAGAATGCTACAAAGTGTGAAGAGAGAAGTGCAGGATCAGGCTTATTCCTGCCTGGCTGGTGCCCTGTCCCTTCTGCTTGGCCCCTCTGCAAGGAGGTGAGCACTGTTCAAAAACTAATTTAAAAAGTTATGGGGATGCTTTGGGTCTAAAAAGGTTGAGAACTGCTGCTCTAGCATCTGTCTGCACAAATGTTTTGAAAAATTGTATTAGGTATTTGTGGAAATTAATGCACAGACAGCAGTTAGTTTTAATTCCCAAGCACATCTGGATATTAGATTTTTTTTTTTTTTTTTTTTTTTCTCATACTATCTCTA
>NW_017728886.1:159210027-159211362 GCF_001723895.1 Crocodylus porosus
CATCTGTCTGCACAAATGTTTTGAAAAATTGTATTAGGTATTTGTGGAAATTAATGCACAGACAGCAGTTAGTTTTAATTCCCAAGCACATCTGGTAGTTTTTTTTTTTTTTTTTTTTTTTCCTTCCTCATACTATCTCTAACTTCTTTTCCTTGTTGATTGGTAAGTTTTAATAAAGTGTTCATTCTTATGGTTGGCAGTCTGAAATCTTTCCGAGGACTGGCAGTTCCTTTATGAACGAAATAGTGCCATTTGGGAGTAGAGACTTCAATTTTGGAACTTGTGCTTGTCTTATCTATAATTCATGACACGTGTCTTTTGAAACTGTACAGTTTTTATCAATTATGTGTTAAAGTAGATTATGCCACAGTATTTGCTCCTTTCTGGTTAATGCCTCAGGCAGCTTAGTGAGAATTCTCTTTCCAGCTATTCCACGTGAAAGATTAGATGTGGCTTTCATAAATGTATAATAAATTAATTTTCCTATTTGAAAAATACCATTACTTAAATAACAAAGCAGCCTTGAAGATCTTATATTTCAGAGTTCATTTGTAGTGCATGTTGTCTGGATAGTTGTTTAAGCTCTTGGAATAACTGAAAACTGAACTAATTGGATTACTTGATTCAGGTAACAGTTCTTTTGTTATGGAAACTTCACAGTTTTTAGTTGACTTTTTTTTTCCCCCCCCCAAGGCATATATCACTTCATATTTACAATTGAATAGTCTAAACCAGAGGTTTTCAACCTTTTAAAAAAAAAAGTGTACCCCTTCTGGTGGCAGCAGTCAGGTGCTGGGGGGAGGGAGGGAGCAGTGCTCCATCTCTGGCTGCCCACATGTATCCCCTAGGACCTTTTCAAGGACCCCTAAGGGTATGTGTATCAACCTGGTGCCCCAGTTGATAACCCCTGGTCTTAAACCCTGTCGTCTTTTCCTCATGAGTGAGTTTGGGTAGCATGTGAACTACTGCTGGAAATGTATAGAGTGTTTTAAGTTGGTCTGCTCTTCACATTTCTAACACATTTCAATTACACACAGAGCTCCAGAGTTATTTAACTCTGAAGCAGTTCTAAGTATCTCTTGAGTGTTTGGAACTGAGAATTGAAGTCTCTTCTCTTTCCCCACCTGCCCTCCCTTCTCTCGTTTAGTTTTGAGAGCAGCTCTTTGCTTTCACATCAAGTGAAAACCTAAATATTTTATTAATAAATAGCCAACATACCCTTTTCATTTCTAATTTGTAGTAAATATTTACATTACAAATGTTATTCATTTTGAAGAAAATATAAATTTCAACAAAATAATTAGATGTTCATATTAAAATCTAATTTGTTTTTAA
>NW_017728886.1:159211482-159246246 GCF_001723895.1 Crocodylus porosus
TTGTGCACTTATAGCTCAGCCTAAGGGAGAAATTAACTTATTTGAAGAGCAGGAAGTCTCTTACTGGATTCTTTTTCATTCAGGACTCATTAAGATTGTTGGTTCATATCTTGTACACAAGAGTGATCTTTTTCCGGAGGTAAAACATCTAGAATAATAAATGGTAATTATGGGAGAATTGTTGCCCCCTGCCATCTGTGACCACAGCTGCTCGACTGGTTTGTTTTAATAATGCAATCGGGCACACTTCTGATTTGCTTTGATATGAAAAACTAGTATTGGGAATGTGAATCTCCAGCCATATACAGGGTAGCCTAACATCTTTGTGGCAAGTACTTTTTTAATTTAACTCCAAGGATTGGTCTGCTTAATATGTCTTGTTTTTAACTTGCTACTGCTATTTTAGAGAGGAGAATGGAGGGGTAATATAAGGATGCTTTTTACTCAAATCTGTGTTAGCTCCACCATCTGCATTTAGTAAATGCCTGTCACTATCCAGTTTAAAAGACTTTTTAATAGTACACATGTGGAGCAGACCTATTAGGTTAGTTGTCTAGAATTTACTTATTAGAGCCCTGGTGCTGCTTGCTCCTCAGTAGCCATGGCTTTAACTGGTCTGAATTTTTATCTTAATTGGAAAACTGTTGTGAATTACAGCTATTCTTTTCAGTGTAACGGGTAAATCTAATTTAAAATCCATCTGAGGTATGCTTTCCCATTTTCTAAATTTCTGAAACAAATCTTACTATTGGTGGATATCCTGCCCAGCATTTGTTCCAGAACTTGCATGGCTAATGTATTGAGGCCTGCCTTGATGCATGCTATATACTACTTTTTTTAAAAAGGGAAAGAAATGGCTTGTCTTCAGAACAGTAGCAGTAGTAATTTTGTACATACCAGAAGGCTGAAAATACATCTGTGAAGTGCTGTTATCATAGTTTTGCAGATTTACACTGAAAGAACATTGCTAATTTTGCAAGATGCATTTCTTTGCATAATAGTGTCATGAATAATGGGATTATGAAGTAAGAAAAAATGTTACTTTTTTCATGCACATTGTTTCCTGTTTGACAGAAGACTGTCCATAATCAATTGTTGGTTAGTCATACTTACTGTTTCACTCTGAGAATGTGTATAGTCTTCCCCCAGGCCCTGGAAGGAAGTTCTAGTAGCTTTAATGAAGACACTTGTTGCTGTTTGAAAACTAGAGAGGGAGTCCTTTTCCTGAGTCATTTAATAAAGCCAAGGGACCTTGGTGAAACCGGGGTGCAATGGGAGCAAGGCAGCTAGAATGGGAAAAACACCCGCTAGGGAAATGTTCAGAAATTTGGTGCTTTTACTCCACTGGCAGCAGTGGTGGTTCTTCTATTGCAGCTAACAGGAGGAAATTGAAAGAGGGGAAAACTGAAATAGGTGATCTAAGGAAGGGCATTTTGTGCCCAGATGCTTGTCTAACAGCTCTCTTTACTAATGCAATAGGTTCAATAAAAGCTATTACTGAACAAATCCTCACTTGCACATCATGGCTTCAAGAGGACTACAAGTCTTTCTGTGTCATTAGCTTATGTATTTAAAACCCTCTATTATTATTTGCCTTTCTTCCCCCTTCTGTTGAAAATGAAATTTATCTTCACACTTCAGTCAGATGGTCTTGGGCCGCATATAAACATGGAGGGAAAAACCAAGCCAAACAAACAGTTTACTTTCAGATCAGTGGACCCCTGCACAAAGCACAGTGCATGCCCAGAAAAGGAATCGCATCAGTTTGACTCGACTTGCCCAGCATCTGTATAGCTCATGCTCTTCGTTGGAGCTTTTTTGCGCTTTTATCTAATAGTTGATTGAATCAGTTATTAGCTTCAGCAGGGCTTTTATCTATACAGATGCTGGGGAGCTGGGTCAAATTGATGTGATGCCTCTTTCAGTAAAGCACTGTTTGTTTGTTTGGAAGGGGGTGGGGGTTCCACCCTACTTCCTCCCACCTCAGATCTGTCCACACCCTTGGTTTCCTGAGTTTTTTGTTCACTTTTGCTTCTGAAACACCTTCTTTGAAAAACAAGAAAATGGGATTTGCTAGGTCTGAAACGCTGAATCACCTGGTATGATACTATGTTCAGTTCATTCATCTATGGTCACTACTTCATTTGTTGGATAAGTCTGTTAGTTTAAATGCAAAATGCTTTGATAAAATTTCATCTCGGGAGTTTTATCATAGTTTAATACAAATAATAAAAACAGTTCTATGATTATAATTTTGTGCATTTTAATGGAATGTTTTCTATCCAAATGCAGTAAAATATCATTGTGCTATTTTTAACAGAAAAAAATAAAGATATAAAGGGGTGTATGTTTGCTTAAATTGCTTATCAGTATCTAATGAATTCTCAAGACTAGCAAACAGAACTATATCAAATTTTGAAAAACTGTTTACTTACAAACTTACATATTCCAATAGTTACTATTAGCTGATGAGAGTGTTACTTTTATTTCAGTCATGCTCCCGAATAAGCTAATATAACAAACTTAAATTTCTTATACACGTCAAGGCTTTGTGCTTGTTGGCACTGCTGTATTGTCTCTTTAAAGTTTTAATAAAATGTGCTGTTTTAATACAATTCTTCATGAATTTTAGTTATTTTCATCTTGAGCATCTAAATAGAATCATAGGGCTGGAAGGGACCCTGAAGGATCATCAGGTCCAGCCCTTTGCATGAGCAGTAAAGACATCTGTGGCCAGGTGACCATCCAGTCTTCTCTTAATTCATTAGGGTAGATAATTGCATCACCTCTGGGTGGAGTTTTATTCCATAGTCTGGACACTCTGGTTGTGAAGAAGTTTTTTCTAATGTTCAGCGTGAAACTATCTTCCAGGTGTTTGTGGCCATTGTTTCTAGTTTTCCCCCAGGGCACCCTGGTGAACAGTTATTCTCTGAGCCGATGATGTATGCCTCTGATATAGCAGTAAGCTGCAATCAGGTCCCCTCTTGGGCTTCTTTTCTTTAGGCTGAAGAGTCCGAGATCCTTCAGCCTCTCCTCGTATGGCTTGCCATACAAGTCTCTGGTCCTATGGGTGGCCCTTCCCTGGACCCTCTTGAGCTTTAGCATGTCCTTGTTGGAAGTGTGGCACCCAGAAGTGGACACAAAGGAGGAGTGTGCAGTAGCATCTGTTGATGATATGGAGCTTTTTAATCTCCCTCCTTGCTTCTGTATAGTGTCTGCAGCAAACTCCCTATCCATAAGTACCTGTACTCTTACTCTTGATGTTCATGTTAAAAAAAAAAGTACTTTTTAAAATGAAGCATTTTTAATTGCCTTCTGAAGATCACCAGTCTTCTAAATTTCCTTTTTTGCTAGCACCAAGTCTGTACCAAATGTGCATTGGAATAAATACTAACAGAATCTTAGCCATCACGGTATGAATGGTATTGTTACAATATACATAACCATTCTTACATTATTCTATCTAGACAGAAGCTATCATTTGTAAAATTCAAAGAAATCCATTTTACCATGTATGCCACTTGAAAGTGGTCTACTTTTAATTTTTTTTTTAGTTTTCTAAATGTGTCACAACCAGAGTCTATCCTTATTTTATATATTTTAGCCATTTTACTGAACAAATTATGAAACATTTGGTAATGTTATGTGAAATGTTAAATTTAGTTAGAGGAAAGCCTTTATTCTAAGGAGTGAAATATTTATTCTTAATTAATACTTATGTACAGATAAAAAGATTTAAGAAGTGGTTGATAATATATTGAATAAAGATTTATGGAGAACAGAAATTCCATTTTTGTGGAGGATTTCCATATATTAAAATGTATTGTTTCGGTTGCGAATGAAAGCAGCTTCAAAATTCCCCATGAAAGAAAATTTAAAATTGAAATTCCTCCATTTTAACAAACTTTTTTTAAGGGTAAGGGATACAAAATTAAAAAAATAAATAGTGGGGTTTGACATAGATCAGAACCTGTTCTCTTTTTAAATGAAGTTTAAGTGAAATATCACCTTTACTGAGAGTCACAATTTATCTTTATAGACCAACTAGATTTTTGCAAAAAAAAAAATGTCTTTTATTGCGAGCTTTCAGGCACAAACACCCTTCACCAGGCATTGGAGACAAGATCGTAAAAGCTCTTCTGGGTAGAAATGAAAGTTTGTATTTCAGAGGATTTCACAGAGGAGTCAGTAGTTGGAATACTCCTCTGGGCAGGCATTTCTTAGCTGGTAAGGTCTCACAGTTCTGTTGTGAGGCTCTGTGATGATGCAAATTACCTTGAACAAAGGCAGGAGCAGTGAAATTAAATATGATTTTATGAAGCATTTCAATCTGACAGCTGCTTTTTGCAATGTTACCTCAAAATTTCTGTCCTGCTGCAATACCAGCACACAAGAGATACCTAGATCTTGAACTTAGGAAAGCAGTAAGATCCATTAATAGATACTGTTGCAAGACTGGAACATTGGCTATTCATTGGAGGCTGCCTTTTAGGCTAGGGACAGACATTACAGGTAAACTGGTTTAAGTGATCAGAAACTGGTTTAAACTTGGAAACAGAACAGATGTTCAGTGCACATAAACCAGTTTGAAAATGGCTGGAACCAGTTTGAGATAAACCTGGTTGAATGTAGTATCAGATATAACTGATTTGGGTTGAACCAGTTTATATAATGTCTGTCCCGGACCCCTTGCTGGTTTAAGATAAATCAGACTCCCCCAACATCACAGCATTCCCTCTGACTGGGTGGGACTCTCTGTTCCACAGCAGGGCTGGCCCCTCCCATCTGCCGCCTCATTAGAGCTCCGCAGTCTCTGCAAGCATCTGCCTGGCTTTTGCTCCCCCTTCCCCTCCCCACTCTGTGCTAAGCAGGCATTCCCCCTGTCCCTCACAGACACCTCAGAATTAGCTAACAGACCACGTGCTGGCTACAGTCTGTGCTATGGCAGACGACCAAAGCGGATGGGCTTTTTGGAGCTATTCAACAGGTAGCTTAATCTCCTTACTTGGACAAGCTGTTTAAGAGTTGTTTGCTCCCCTACTCCACCTCACCACTCCCTGCTAAGCAGGAATTCCCCCCTCTCCTCTGCCTTGCGGAGAAGGTATCTGTGTATTAGCTAGCAGACCGCATTCTGGGTCTATGCTGAATCAACAGGTAGCTGGCAATGTCCCTCTGTTTTTCTTAATGGGGCGATTTAAACACTGAGATGGGGTGATACTGTTATCAGCACCCCCTACCCCACCCTGCAGACAGTATACAGAAGCAAGGAGGGAGATTGAAAAGCTCCATATCATCAACACATGCATGCACTGCCCACTCCTCCTTTGCCTCAGTGTTAGCTGGGAGCTACGGGCTGGCAACACTCCAGCCCCTTGAGCAGCAAGCTTGGAAAAGCCTGGGACTGCAGGTAGTCTGGGGGTTTACACCCCTCCTTAATCAGAGCCTCCTGCTGGGACCTGGCCATACCCTCTTCAGCTCAGCTCTGCAAGGGAAGGGAGGGTTGCTCGAGCACCCCTCGGCTTCTAGCCTGAGCCACTGCAGGCACATGCCTGAATTTTCTCAGTCCAGAGGGATTATCTGTATGGTTGGAAACCGGTTCAGCCTAGCCAGGTTAGACTAACTTGCAAAGGTTGAATCAATTCAGACTCAGGGGTTTTTGAATCTCTGTCCCTAGCCTTAAAGACCATATGTGTATATCCATATGGTACAAGTCAGTACCAGGCGGAAAAGACCACAAGTTTAGCTCAGGAGCAAGGATTGGTATGCATGGGATGTTTAGTCTTCTTTTACAGCTGAGCTATTTCCTCTGTGTTCAGCACTGAGCTGACAGTACGAATAGTGAACTGTAAAATGGACTTCTAACATTTTGGCTACAGTAATCTTGTCAACAACCCATTCCGTTTCTTAGAGTTTCTGGGGGAAAGTTGCTTCTGTGCTAAGTTTATAGTGTTCCAGGAATTTGGTTATGTGGACATTTTTTGCTCTTTTTTTATTATTATTTATTTATTGATTTTTATTTTGTTGGGTGATGTATAATGACCATTTTGAAAGTGGAAAGCCTATTGATTTGAACTTGTGGAATGGAATACTAGGAAGCTGTTTTAGATCTGCCATAGGAATAAGCATATGTTATATATTGGCCAACATTTTTTGCAAGCTGTTGCACTTAAAAAAACAAACAAACAACCCCAAACAAAATGGAAGTGAAACAAAAAGAATGCCCATAGAGGGGGAGGACGTATCTCACACAACAAACGCAGCAAGCAGGTAGGTGAACATATAGCAAGGATGCTAAAGTAAAATAAGTGCTGTTTATGTCCATTTCAAATTATAGTAAGACCAGGCTTTTTTGCCTGTATGCTGCATGTGTGTTTAGCACACTACAATTTAATTTTACTCATCTACAGCCTGTTTTGTGACTTTGCTATGTTAACATAAGGAAAATCATTAAAGAATAAGATGGTCTGGTTCTGACAATAGCAGCTCTGAAATGCAATAAGAAATGACATATAAGGAAGGAGAGCCTCTGAGCCATAGGTTACAGGACAGCCAAGTATCAGCTTTTGCTTAGGAACTTTACAGTTTAATGCATTTTTCCAGAGGCCAGTATTAGCTTTTGTACTGAAACTTCACCTTACTATACTTCACATATATTTTTTTTTTGATTTTCACACCAGTGACTAAAGTAGGTCATCATTTTGTAAACAGTGATATGCTTGCATCTTGCGTTATTTATAACTTCATAGCGCTGCATACATAACACAAACGTCAGTAATGACAGAACTTTCATACTAAGGAAGCAGACAAGTGTAAGGTGAATTTGAAATATGTAAAGACTGCTTAACAGAACATGAATCGTGTTTTTAATTGAAAAAATATCTGTAGACATATTTGAGGTGAATTTCTCCAAGTTGTTCTAAATGATTTTTATATCAATCTCTAAATTATGCCCCTTTAGATTTCATTGATTTAGCAGTTTGTATATGGAACTTATTTTTCACCTCAAGACTGTCACACAGCTTCTTGCTTTTTTATATTAATTTAATAGCACTGGCAGGTAATGGCATTCTTATGAGGTAGAGAACAAAAATGGACAGTGGCAAATATACGAACTGGTACCAGTTCTGTAAATCTTTCCCCCCCAAGGTCTGTGATCTTGCTGCATGTCCTCTTTGTATCCAAAGCTAATTGAAAATGTAGCCACAGTTTTTTTGCAGTTGCAGGATAGCTGAAGCTTCAGGGAGGTTGTTCTGGTATTTGAAAATACTGTGGTTCTCATTCTCATTCCTGCTCGTGTTTTTCTGTCCTTTCCCTGATTTTATGATTTCATAGACAATAAATTGCAGGAGGAAAGGAAGATCATTTTCTTTGTACATTTACACCTAATGACTCTAAATATAAAATAATAACAATATTGGCCCTTGAACCACCCTTTGTACATAGATTTAATTTTACTGAGAAGTGTTATCCAGAGCCCACTTAATCTTAATATCGCTGATATTTTGGTTGCTGCTTATTGTTGCATAATGATTCAGGAAGTTTCCTCAACTCCGAAACTTGTATGAAACTTTACTATTGAGGTGTTCCCTTGCTGTGTTCTCCCATGTGATGTTGTGTAGAGAGTTGTGCAGTAGTTCTTTCAAAGACAGAAAATTGAAGGTGGCTGGCTCAGAAGGACCTCAGGAGATAGTATGACAGAAGCTTCCTTTCGAAAAGGTTTGTATATGAAAAAAACGAAAAGAACCTTAGCTCTTGATTTCAGAATACCCATGCTGTCATGGAAGGATTTAGTTTGACAAGTACCACCCTTTCAAATTGTTTCTATCTGATGCATAGCATGCAAAGTTACATTCATATGCAAACATTCATTCCTTTTATACAAATATGACCTTCTGTATTTTTTTTTATTTGATGCATTTCTCAAAGCATTTTTTAGTAAAATTTGCATAATAACCTGGCTCACTTTGCATTTTGTATTGTGAAGAATTCAGATGTTGTGGATATGAAAAAGACTGCAGTATGCACAAAATAAAAAGGTGCTGTGAGAGGCTATGTTGCCAGGTTAAACTCTTTCAGATATTTACATGCAGTTTTGCATATTGGAGCTACTCAGACTCTTATTAACCCTATACTGTATTTGCAGTTAAGGAATTTGCATAAAAATTTGCTTCTTAGTGGAAAAAAGCTTACAGAGTTTAAGCTCTGTAGAGCTTAACATGAACTCCTTTTATGCATAATCAGTTATTGGGGAGAGAGCACTTAAATCAGAAGGAAAACTATATGGCAATTTTTTACCATGTTATAACAAACATTTATGGTTCAGAAAATGAATAAAAGCATTAAATATTTCTGACAGTATGACCTTTGGATAACACATGTGCAGGGTGGGTGGCATGTTTCCAAATGTAACATAACATCTATACCCTAAAAAGAAATTTAAATTTGAAGCTTATTCTTGGTGGCAGTGGCAAGAGAGAGATCAGGGCATGTACTACTTTCCCCCGCCATTTCTTCTACTTCAGTGTATATATTTTGATTGTAAAGGAAATTATTTCATCTTTTGGGAGGAGGTAGTTTAGTATGTTGCCATTTCCACCATTATCTGCCATAGATCCAATGGGCTGTCAGGATGGTCATACCCTTGTCAGTAACTTGCCATTTGTTTCCTTATGTATTTGTGCCAGTGTATGCTACTGATTTGTTTTCCCTTTGAATGTGCTGTGTATATTTACTATGATGAGGTTTAATTCAGGTGATTTTGATTTGGACTAATTTCAGAGTATAGGCCCACCCGTAAGTGGTTAGTCAGACCTAAAATTGCTTTAGACTTCAGGCTAAGCTGTTCCTGCTTGATTTAGAAGTCTTACTTCTGTAAGTGGAACCAGCTAAGTTGCAGAGATCTGGCTGAGAGAGGAGGTTGTGATGCACCCTGTTCTTGGGGGTAAGATTACCCTCTAGATCAGGGTTTGGCAGTCTTTTGCCTCTGTAGGCTAGAATTTGTGATCTGGCCCCCTTCTGTAGGCCACAGACTTCCTCTGTGCTGACTCTTTATTAGAAACGGGGTTCTATTCAAAGGTCTGCATGGATTTAGTCCTAAGCACTAAGGATCCTTTTTCCCATGATTTCAAGCCTCCAGGGCTAAGGACAGAAGTTGCACACAAACTAATATAAGTGATCGGAAACTGGTTTAAACCTGTAACAGAACATAAGTTCAGTGCACAAAAACCAGTTTCAAAGTAGCTGGAACTGGTTTAAGATAAACCTGGTTAAATGTAGTATTAGACTTGATTGATTTGGGTCAAACTGGTTTATGAAACTTCTGTCCCAGGCCCCTTCCTGGTTCAAGTTTAAATCACAGTTCCCCAGCATGCTTTCTGGCCCAGAGCTCCAGCAGAGAGGGGATAGGGGCATAAGTAGGGAGGCAGGGACTGCCTCCTACCCAAGCAAACCCTGAGTGGGATCTGGTGCTAGGGAGGGAGGGTTAAACTTCCCTTCTCCTGAGTACAGAGCTGCCCCTGGCCTGCTAAAAACTTACTGCAAGCTGTGACTGGACTACAAATCCCAGAGGCACCTGGAAACAGGAAGAGGAAGTGATGAGCAACCTGCAGAGTCCTGCTGCTGTGTTTCTGGACTGCACATCCCAGAGACCTCAGGGGCAGCAGGAAGAAGTGAACACCTGTGCTCTTGCCCCCCCCCGGATTCTGGCTTGAGCCACTGCAGGCATGTGGCTGCATTTCCTGAACCAAAAGTCAATATTTGTTCAGTTGTTGCTCAGTTTAATCTCTGCAGACTAACCTGAAAAGACTGAATTAATTCAGCCTCAGGCTCTTTGACTGTCTGTATGTAGCCCAGCTAGAGCCCCCCTGTTGGAGCAATGGAATCTGACAGGGAGATGCTTGTGACTACAGTGGATGGGTTTTTTGTTTGTTTGTTTTTTGGCTGGGAACTAGACCCAAACTGTGGAACTTTAGTGGCAGCCCTGGCAACAACTTCATCATTCAGAGTTAAATACCAGTTGTCTCTTCACTCACAGAAATTGATCCTCTTAACAGCTGAAAGCAGAAGTCATTTTGTTAGAAGATGGACGTGGATTGCGCTCCTATTTAGAGCATCAGAAGAAACGGACATCCTTGCTGTATTGGGAGCCTCAAGGATCAAATATTACAGGCCGCTCCCTGAAATCATAAATGGAACTGTTTAATCCCCATGACTATTTAGCAATAAAAGAGGACCAAAATCATTTCAGTTTTAACTACTTTTCTGGGGTTGAAGTTGCAACAGTTAGCTAACTTGTATTGCTACAGTATCATGGGGATATGTAACAGCTCATTATGTGTAAAAGTATATGTATACATGTGTTATACCCTAAATGTACCACCTGTATAACTTATTCTAGCCTCTGCTGAGGTAGCTTGTTTGGCAGAACGAGACTGCTGTTGTGTTTCGAAAATGTGATACGAACAATGAAGTGGCCTGTTTTTCAAACTGATTTATTGCTCATGGTAGTTCTTTCCAACTTCCTTGGTTTAACTGGACACAAAGTGTGACGCATCAGTCTCACAAGAGCAATAAGTAGGGTTCGCAAGTTTGAGTTTCACATACTGTGTGCACATTTTACATTTTAAAAACAAACAGCTTAAGTTTACAGAACTAAGTGCAAAGAGTCTTAGTGATGCTTTGTACACGATAGACTTACTGTCAGTGCATAAGTTTTATTGTATTGTGTAGCTACTTTATCTACCCAGAACTATAAAAACAAATAACAAAAAAAAATTAATTTTTGATGGTTTTTACTGATGTTGCAGCAGTGTCAACCAAATTCAAAACAGGCCTGATTTTTTTTATGGACCTAACAGGAAAAAATATTTGCTTCTCTGGGAGGTTTTAGGGGGGAAAACACCTTGAAACCTTATTGTGTGCAAGAGAAATGGGTATTTCCCTTTTAAGTATTTTATAACACTAATATTGAATAGTTTTAAAATTTAGCTGAATATTAGGTAAAAATGGTTCAGAGGACTTTGAAGTTTAACAGTTGTCATTTCAGACTTCTCTAATCTTTCTCTAGTTAACTCCATTGCAGTGATTTTTCCAGTTCATATGAAGAAATTTAGTTTGTATGGCTAAGATGTGTAGCTGTGCTTTTTACAAATGTTTCCTTGCCTGAGCTAAAAAAATTCTATCAATGGATGAAAGTTTACCAAAACCAAACAAATATTTTTTTTCTACTTTTTCCCTCAATAGTAAAACCAGCCAACTGGATCACTTCTTCAATAAAGTACACATTTATTTGTAGTATCCTAGGATGACTTCTTCCAGTAGGCCATTAAAGAGTTTGAACTCTTACTTTATCCATATAGACAATCATGAAGACACCTAAATTCCTGTGTGTTAAATGGTAGTTCTGCTCTTAAAAGTGGCCATGTAAAGATCTCTTCCCTGTGTGTGGTTTTATTTGTTGACTTGAGCAACAGTATTTTTGCTTTTTCTACTGCTTGCATGAGAGACTGTAGATACCCAAGTGACAGTGCTGGATGCTTCTCACCCTCCTACATAAACCCAATTGTTTACTTAGTTCCAGTCAGTTACGCCTGTGCACCCTGAAAAGGCAGACCAGTTTAAACAGGTGTCCTTGAAGGTAAAATTTGAGCTCAGTGCCTTTGTGCACTCATAACTGTAGAACCTTCTTATAACTTGTGGTGCACAAGTAAAGTATTGTGCTGTTCCAAGCCCAGAACTGTTCTTTTGCATGTTACAAGGATGTGGACAGTTTGGAAAGAGTGCAGTACAGAGCAACAAAAATGATCAGGGGCCTGGGAGATGATGAGACTTGCAGGGAAAGGCTGAAAGACCTAGGTTGTTTAGCCTGGAGAAGAGAAGACTGGGGGAGGGGAGAGATTTGATAATCATCTTCAAATACTTGAAAGGTGATTTACAGAGAGGATGAAGATAGACGTTTCTCTTTTGCCATAGGGGACAGAACTAGGAGTAATAGACTCGAGCTTCAGCAGAGGAAACTTAGGCTGGAGATTAGGAGGAACTTTCTGACTATGAAGGTGGTCAAGCACTGAAACAGGTTACCTAGAGAAGTTGTGGAATCTCCATCCTTAGAAACTTTCAAGGGCAGGTTGGACAGACACTTAGTGGGGATGGCTTTAGTCGGGGATGATCATGCCTTAAGCAAGGGGCTGGATTTCATGACTGTGAGGTCCCTTCCAGCCCTACTCTCCTGTAATCCAGTGTTTATCTGACATCAAATCAATTTAAATTTCTGGCCAGGAAGTCTTGATTTAATCATTGTTTTCACAAAATGTGCATTCTTTTTTGATATAACCGTAATGCATATTATTCATGAGTGCTGCAGCCATATGGTTTTTAGCCTGGGACTTTCTTCTAGATTTCTTCTCATCTTTGATTTCTTCTCTGTTTTATGGCCTGGCAACCCTGCTGCTATGATAGGTTTTTCCTTCTTGCATACCATTCCCTCTCTAGATCTCAAATCATTGTGAGCCTATCCTCAGAAACTTTATCCCTCAAGACTTCTGGAATATTCTGCTGAAAATGTTTCTCTTTTTTGTTTTTACTGCCCCTCCCTCCTTGCATTTATCTCCAGATTCCTCCTCCTTGCCCAGATCGACCCCCCCCCCCCAAAGTGAAACTGCACTTTTACAGAGAGGTAAGGGCTTGGCTTTGTGTACAGAAACTTGCAAAGAGACAATAGGGCTAATGAGTAGGTCATCAGGTCTGTTATTTCTCATCTCCATATACTGCTGTTAACAAGGATGTTATTTCTGGAGAGACAAATCCATGGTTTGAGAAGAGAAAATAAGGATCACAGAGATGCTTAATGGGATCTTCTAGACCACGCACTGAGTCCCATTCTTTACTCTTTATGAAGGAGCCTCTGGGAACCCCATAAGATTGGGCCCCTAATATAGTCCATGGCCTGTTGTGATATATTTATAACACTTTTTAAAAAAGGTTACATGAATAAATTGTCTCAAATAGTAATATATAATATTCTATGGTATAAAATTCTAATACAATTAGAAGTTATAATCCCTATTCTATGATGATATCTTTTGAGCTTTAATATATCTTAAATTTAAACCATCTTTATATAGGTTTGGTTTTTTTTAGAAAAATATGATTCAATAGAAAAATAGGATTAAATAGAAAAATATGATTTAAATTAAAAAATTGTTTTGGGGGGGTTTATTTACTCTTTTAAAAAAAAGGTTGATTTTTTTTTCTTTAATCCATCCTTTTATCTGGTGTAATAACTCAGAAGGGGAAGTGCAGCAACTTGCTTGAAATTCTTTTAGAGAAAAATGGAAACTCTTTCTGACAGAGTGGTGTAGATTTTTCCAACACCTCATTCTACATCTTCTCCTTTTATATAATATTTCAAGCTCTTCTTTTAGGGTTGTGCTTCATATATTCAGTGTGAAGGAGCACTTAAGGAGAAAGAACCAGAGTAATCGTACTTTATTTACAGTTATTAAAGCCCATTAACGTAATCTGAAACTAGTCCCCCGTCTCCTTTTTCATTTACAAATGCTTGGACAGTCTGAGGTCTGATAGAGACAACTGCCTTAACATTACCTGTTCTCCTGTAGTGCAGCTCTAAGCTTCTTGGTTTGCTTTTATTGCAGAATCTGCCACTAAAACCCCTCTCAATAGGGAGAAGTTGTTTCTGTCAGAAGCAAGTTGTACAGTTTTCTTTGTGGGTTTGGGTAGGATGAGTTCATCTTGGAGCTGTTGGCCCAGAAACTCCTTGCTCTTTGTGGAGTGGCAACTAAGTGAAGCTCTTTTGAAAGTAACAGTATGTTTCTTTGACAAGAATTTATAAAACTTACACTGCCATCTGTCCTGCTTCTGGCCTTGCTAGATTGCATGTCAGCTATTACACCTGATGTTACTTGAGACATTTATTTTGAGTATCAAGTCTTAAGAGATGGAAATTCTCAGGTAAATTATTTTCTACTACAGACTCCTTTTACAAGGTTTTTAATTGATAGATCTCAGGCTAACTCTCCCATGTGAAATTTTTAGGGAAACAAACTTGCTTAGTTTTTTGTTGGTGAGTGTGGATCTCTTTCCAAAAGTTTACCTGTATAGCTTCTGTCTGAGTACCTTACTGACCGATGTAATTTCTGCCCTTTTTGTACTTCAGCTGATTTTTATGTAAAGCAGATTTGAATTTCTAAGAATGTACAATAAAAATATCTACTTGATACTTCAGGCATTTTTACCAAACAGAAGCAGTCAGCTTTAAAAACAGCAGCTGACCCCTGACAATCTGAGAGCAAAATAAAACTCCTGTGAACAAAATTTTCTTGTCATTTGTTTAAAAAGAAGCAAAATCCTGTGGAATTCCAAATAGCAAACACCTTTTTGTATCTACAAAAAAAAAAAGTCAGAAAATGCATAACAATGATGAAGGCCCACTAACAAGTGTTAAAGAGGAAATGGAATCTATTTAGAGCATGTGTCCACAACTGGAGCATGACCCTTTGAATATGCATGATCTATTGTACGCCTCTGAATACAACTTTCAGTGACCTAATATGTCATAAAATGTGTTATTTGCTGGGTCTCCAGTCTTTTTGTCCCCTGCATGTTCTAGATGCACAAGGTCAGATGCCCCTACCCTTAGTCATTTTGGGTAGTGTCATATTCACAAGTAGTCATATTTAAATAAGATAGGATGCTAATCAATATGAATAGAAGTGGCAGTTTGGCTTCTTCTGAATTCTTTTCTAGCTGGAGCCTCTGTTATCCAAGAGCATATGTTAGCAAAGAAGCCTAAACTTCATAAAAACATTACCAGATTGACCTGTACAATGTATAGTAATTACATTTGTTTATATAGACCAAATGGGCACTAAATATTTAAAGCGTTAGAGGCATTGCAGAATTTCACTCTGAAATGTTAGTATACACTTAACCAGGAAGAGTGAATAAATAATCTTTTTCTATTTCCTGTCATGGCTGAGCATTGTGGGTGCTGCAAACTCTCTTTTGCCTGTACTTGAGGCAACCAAGTTTAGTCCGTGACTGGTTTTCAGTTCTGTCCTTCCATAAACTAAACAGGCTTCTGTTTCTCATTGTCCATGCCAGATTTCAACAATTTCTTTGACTAAATTAACTTAAGCACATTATAAGGCTTGTTTTCAATATGGAGTTAACCCAAGTTGTGATTTTTCATTTTTTTCTAACTAAAGTTTCATACTCATGCCCAAACCCTGATCTTGTGCATGATGGTGCTTTTATTTCCATTTGGCTCACTGCTCGTGACACAGACAGTTTGGGTTAGTACATTTTCTACTCTGTCTGCATTTTGTGTTTTACAGTGAGGGGAGACTTGCTTAAGCTAGACTAATTAGAGATAAGTTGGGTGTAAATAAGTAACATTACTTTAGCTGTGCAGTAAAAATGTAGCATGTACTTACTTTACAGGAAGAGAAGCTAGTGGTAAATTAGCCTGAACTGAGCTTTATGCTTTTCAGCTTGACTGCTGCCCTGCTTGAGCTAAGTAATTTAAAGCTGATCCGGTATGTCCACACTACATACCTATAGTCTTACCTAGCTGATGGCACTTCTTGACTATGGTGGCTCTTTCACATACTCATCCTTACCTCTAAGTTTATAAAGAAGACCCATAGCTCTGACATAGTTTACTAAAGCTGTAAAAGTAGTAATATATATATTTTGCATGGGGAAAGATCCAACCAAGGCTTTTCTACAGGGCCAAGAAACTAGAATTAGATCTAGCATTGCTTCATCAACATGTTTTATCTTTGGAGTCCCAAGTACAGATTATTGTCACTGTGAGCTTGTATCACTACATTCTGTGAGTGTGACCGCTGGGTTTCAAATAACCCCTCTCGAATGATAGGGTGGATGTCAAACACCTCCTGGGGTGGCGTCTGTGCCAGAGTAGCTCTCTTCTTCCCATGTCACCAACCCCGCTCTCGCCTGCCACGACTTACTGTTCCTCAGTAGGAGGAGTCGGTTGACAGGACTCACCCGGCAGTCACTCGCGGGGCTCCGCCACCCCTACGCCCTGGCCTCACGCCACGTTTGGTGCGTCGCCTGTCCGTTGGTCTTGTTCCTCACTGTGGGGTAACACCTTCTGGTCTGCCTTTCGGTGCCCACAGCCCCTAGCCACTGTGACCGCTGTAAGGACCTTCCTAACTGCCCTCGTTGGCTTCACCCCTTCCTTTAGGGGGAAAACAAAACAAAAAAAAAAAAGGTAAACTTTTATCGAGGCTTCTCTTCAGCCTCAGCCCTCAGGGTACACACCCCTATCTCTCTGCCCCTTTGTCAGGGGTGATTAAATACACAGACCAACAAAATACAGAACGCTGGGTCACTCCCTACCTTCTTACCAGCCTACCCCAAATACTCCCTGGGGTTTCCTTCTGTTCCACCCTGGACCAATCGCCTCCAGCATTCTTCTCTTCTGCCTGTCACTCCATCTGGGACTGGCAGTGATGCCTGCCCTGACTGCACCCCCTCAGGGCTCTCCTGGAGTCTTCCCTCCCTGGCATGGCTTTCTCCGTGCCCCGTCCCAGCACCCCACCTGTGGGTTGCGTCGCTCCCAGATGCCACTCCAGCCGCGTCTTCGGGTACCATGCCTGCAGCTCCCATGTTGTCTGGCACAGGCTCCTGTTGGGATGTTCTGCCTCGCTCCACATGTGTCCCTGCCAGCTTTCCTGGCTCTGTGGGTCTTGCGGTGAAGGTTCCTCCTGTCGCCGACGGCAGCAGCAGCTACTTTCCCGTGCTGTCCACACCTCCTCTGCAGCGGCCGCTGTTCTTATTTCTGTCGGCTGGCGTTCAACGCGGATGTCATTGGCTGGCTGTAGTTGAAGAAAAAAGGCAGTTAATGAGCCGTGTGGGTTCCTCCTTCCTCCCCATGCACGTCCCGTCCTAAGCTGCTGGTAAGTGCTACTCGTTACTTTGCCTTCCAGGACAGTGTGTTTACTTTTTTTTTAAACTGCTCTTTTATCAACAAAGCCCCCCTCTCTCTCTCTCTCTCTCTCTCCTGTTATTAATCTGTTTTCTGCCCATCAGTGCTATTTTGGAACAATTTGGCTAGGGACAAATTACACACAAACTGGTATAAGTGATCAGAAATCGGTTCAAATCTGTAACAACAGAAGTTCAGTGCACATAAAGCACTTTCAAATTGGCCAGAATGGTTTAAGATAAACCTGGATGGATGTAGTATCAGACTTCACTGATTTAGGGTAAATCAGTTTATTCAGTTTCTGTCCCAGATCCCCTCAGATTCAAGCCAACTCCATAATCCCCTGGCATCTCAGTATGCTTTGCACCTCCCTTACAAACCCCTCCTTTGCAGGGTGTGTGGGCTACTCTTGGCCAAAGCTGTCTGCTCCAGCCAAGCAGGGAGGCGTGCTCTAGCACCTGCTGGCTTCTGGCTTGGGCCACTGCAGGCATGTGGTTGCATCTCTGGAATCAAAAGTCAACATCTGTTCACTTGCTTATCAGTTCAATCTACACAGCTTAGACTAACCTGTGAAGGTTGACTCTATTCAGCCTTGGGCTTTTTAACTGTCTGTATTTAGCCTTTGTGTTACTTAGGATGAACAGAGACAATTACCAACACAAATCAGATTTTTGGTGCTGTTTCTTCTCTGACATTTCTTTCCTCCCAGCAGTGAAATGCAGTCATGTTTATGTAATTTGGCAGCTTGTCTAAGGGGGGATGCATATGGTGGGGGAGCTCTTAACTATATGTTTGTTTCCTGCTGCAGTACCGCTGTATCAACACCTATCTTGGTTTCTCAGGTCTGATAAATTTGTAGACCAAGGATGTATCGTCTTGTAGAAACTACTATTAAATGTATAAAAGCAACTAATTCATCAGAAATCTTCATAGTTGAAGAGATTTGGAATTGGGTATGAAGGAATTACAATTTAAATGATTTTCCTGGCCTGTTTTTGCATTTTGGTATGAGTGATAAAGTGTATGCACATATGTGAGAAATGTAAGAATAAGTGTGACTGAAAACCAGTTCTTTGTCATAGGTGTGTATTTCTAGATTTAAAACCACCACCTTTCCCATTGTCTAGGGCAGAAGTGAAAACATTTGCTTTCATCATGTGAGGAGCTATTTACATTGCCAAAAGCTAGATTCAGTTGAATTGTGATGTCAGGCTGCCTGGAAGCTCTTGATTTATGTGACAAATTATACAACATGAGACAATCTGATATAGCCTCAGATATTTCAAAAAAAAAAAAAGATTACTTCGAGCAAATGCTAAACTGTCCCTGGTGTTTGAGCTGGTGAACACTGATCAGCCAAACTCTGTTTTGGTAGGTCAGTAAGTCTTTAGCATCTTAATTCCAGATTGTACTGTGGCAGTGTAGTTCTAGCCTCTTGGCTATTAACACAGATAATGGTTTGAAGCAGCCAGAATCCTTCTCTGTTTTAATCCAGTTGCATTTTGTGCATGTAAAAGCTGTTGTTGCATCTCTTTTTGACGCCCGAGAATGATCTGGTGTGTGTTTTTTGTGGTTCTTCCTTCCCTTTAACTGTTTTAGCCTTTGATGGGTCTTGAAGCCAATTATATTTGTGTTAGCATTGAGCTGGGTAGTCCCTTCCTGCAGTGCTTCTTGGTGGGTCTGAAAAAGGTATCTGATTACACTTATTCAAATTACAACTTGCAAGCAGTGACAGTGCGATTTGGTTCCTTTATGGAGAGACTGTCCCAGTGGTAGCAGGGTTATCTTTGCCCTTTTTCACTCTGTTGTTGAAATAGCTGATCTGTCATCTTAAGTTCACCTTGCTAGTGGCAAGGTTTTAGAGCCTTGTTGCCTTTTTTTTTTGTTCTGTAATGTGTGGAATCTTTCTGTCAGCCTGGCATCATTGTTATATTTTGCTAAATGGATTAAATGCAATAAATGGCTGGAGGTTGAATGGCTCCTTAGACTGAGCTATGTGCTAGATAGCTCAGTCTAAGGAAGGCAAATGGCTTTAAGGGTGGCTTTGAAAGAATCTGATTGTCCTTAAAGTGGCAGAGTTGCCAGAAGCTTGTTTTTCTTAGCAGGAAACTCCCCTCAATAATATTTTTCATTTTGCAGTACTACGTTAGTTTTAACCTGTTCATTTACAAAGCGAGTGCTGTTCCTGCTACAGTGAGAATTGCACATCTCTGTGTATCCCAAGTAATTTTATGTCCCCATTACTTTATTATCTGGCAACTTGTAGTCATTAGTATATTTACCTTAACAGCCTTTATGAATGTGAGAAGGAAAACACCATTATCCCCATTTTACAGATGGAGTGGTAGTGTGAGATTCATAAAGGGTTTTAAGCAGCTCTGATAGTGGAATTCAGCAAGAAATATGCCAAGTGATATGCCCAGTTTCCTATACTCTTTTTCTAGGGAGAGAGAAGCACCTCAAACTGGGATTCATCATTCTCATCATGAGGGGTTGCCTAACCCATTTAGTAGGAGGGGCAGAAGAGAAAGGTGTGCTTTTGAAATCTTACTCTTCTCCCAAACTATGTAGCAGGTGTTCTTTGAAGCGCTGAGTTAAATGTCACAATGAGACAGGAACCCACAACTGGAAACCTGATCCTACTGTTGGGTACCTAAGTCATCATTCCCTTTTGTGATGAGCCTCTGGTGGTGGTAGTACTATCTGTCTTTCGCACAATAGCCCTTTGATTAGACCATGTGTTCGTGGGGTGTGAGACCCAGGTTCTAGCTCTTTTCAGATGGACTTCACACCCAGGTCTGCCACTTTTTGGGAAAGGTAGGCTGTGGGCTAACATAGGGTGAAAGCACCTCCATCCTTTGTCGAAAGTGGCCTTCTACAGAGAGTGATGTGGGCATCATAAAGCCAGAGATGATAAACAAAAGGAGCCTAATTATAGCCCAAGGAAGAAGTTGGTCCTCTGACGGGGAGTCCTAGCTTATGCTCTCTGCTTCTGGAGCAGCTTATACATTTTGCATCAAACAGTCACTGGATAAAATTCAGGATGAGTAGTGAAAGTAGAGATCAGGGCCCTACATTCCTTCCTCTGGGGGAGTGCCCATTAGTTGCTTGACTGCTGTTTATTTCTACATTCTTTTTTCAATCCCTATCATTAAGACAAACCCTTGGGAAAAGGATGATTCATCATGAGAGCTGGTAACCTTAAATAGGGGTGTACAGCAGAATAAGACTGAAAGAAGTCTCGGGGGATCAAATCCATTTGCAGGCACCTATGTATTCAGTGGGTCTGCAAAAGCGTCCATTTCATCTGGTCTTGCACTCTGTAGCCATGTGGGGGGAAAATAATACCTTCAACATACCATAAATAGAATAGAGATGAGAGTGCTGCCACTGCAGTGGCAGGAAGATTCTTAGGTTAGTATATGCTCCAGTTCCTAGAAGGACAGCATCTTTCAATTCAGAGGAAAGCAGAAAACCTTTAGGCCCTTATCAGGCTGACCTGTGGTGATGAATGTCACCCTCTAACCAAGTAGGATTTTATAAGACTTCAAAGGTCTCATCTCCATTGTAGGGAAGGCTTGAGAGCTAGGGCTGAACATAGCTAGGGCTTGTAGTCTTACTTCAGGGTAAGGAGGGATAAGGAGTGTGGAGACCCTGGCATAACTGGATATCTTAATGCTATGGACCCTGTGAGCCTGTTCCAAGACTTTAGACTCTGAATCTTGTCTCTGTAGCAGACTGGAGACCTCAGCTAGCTGAATCTCCCATGTGAGTTTCCCTGCTGTGGGTCTAGAAGTCAAGCCCTGGGCTCCCAGATGTTTTCAATTCCTGGCTTTATGGCAGAGAACTGTAGAACCTTTGCAGAGTTGAGTCATGCGCCTTGAAAATACCTTATCAGCCTGCAAAAACCCAGACAGTTCTGTGGTACGTCTGCCTTTGATTCCACAAACTTTGGTGAATAAGAGATGCTTCAGGATTCAATGAATTCAGAGAATTACTGACCTGTTCTGCATAAAAGCCATGTGTGCTTCTGGAAGGTAATTTGCCCTTGTCGTTCCTAGCAGCTGCACTGGCAATTAACTAGCTACACCCATGTTGTCTTCTTCTCTCTGTCCCCACACTCCATTATCCTCATGATTCGCAACAAAAATACTTTTTGTGGGTGTTATGCACTTTAGTGCAAAATAAATGTAGTTGCCACATAACAGTTGCCAGGTGTAGTGATATGTCACTTCCCAGTGTTAATCAGCTATGGAGACGCTTTTTTTTTCTATTTTAAAATACCCTATAGAACAGAGATCCAAACTTTTGTCTTTAATGCACATTTGGTGCAAATTAAGAGATGCTTAGACCATAGCTTTTTGAAATCTGAGTAAAGGTCAACAGTTTTCTGAAAACAAATAAAGGTATATTGAAAAACAAATGCTAGTTGCTTTCTTTTATTTATGTCTAGCTGGAAAGTGTCCCAAGGTGACCCCACTTTGTTAGTGATTTTATGTTTTGAACTTTCTGTGCTATCCAGACAACTAAATCAAGAGGTATGTTGTAAGAAGGTGCATTATAATTATAAGGCTTTTGCTCTTCCCCCTCCGCTGCTCCTCTTTCCATGTATGGATGGGGTTAGAAAAGAAATTTAAATCGGTCAATTTATGTGAATATAGAATTCAGTCTTTGTTACTTTTTGATATGTGAAATACCTCAAGAGAGCTTTGTAAAACGTTTGGCAATCAAAATGGACTATGAAAAGGCTTTCACTGAAGCGCATTTGTTATTTATTTTTTATTTTTTAATGGCGTTTGACATTTCTTTCTAGGCAGAATTGTAAGACTGACCCCACATAGTGTGCAAAACTCTCATTGTTCTCTGTAGAAATCCTGTTGAATGAAGAAAGTATTGGATTTAATTGTGCCAATTTGAAGCTGCTCCAGTGTTTCTAAAACAACTGATGATGATGAAGCCAGAAGTAACATGTACAGTACTTTCATGGTCTCACTGTGTTAGTCAGAAACATACAAATTCAGAGAAATCAAAATTACTGTGAATTATCATTTGGGCCACTGGCTCTGCATGCACCTAAAATTGCTTTTAGGAATCTAGAAAGCACGAACGAACGAACAAACAAAGGAACATTCCATGCATGCAAGTCCTTTTTAAGAGGGAGTAAAATTACAGTTTATCTTGCTGCAGCTAGAGCTTGTTCTTTTCCCCTGGATCTTTAAGGAATTAATAATTTTTAATTAGTTACTTATTTTCAGTAAGGGCAGGGTTGTTGTCGGGCAAGTGGGGTCAATATAACACAATTTTTTAACATCGGTTTGCAAGGAAAGCTTATCCTGGAGGATCACTATACCTACATGCTCTCGTACTATGGGAAAGGAGATTGGCAACAGAACCATGGCAGCATATAAGAAGCAGATTTAGGAAGCGAGTTGTAGATATTTTGTCCCATCTTTCCTTCAGCAGTCCCTTGCAGTCAGGAATGATTGTCTTCCACAATTACCCTATTCGTGGGTCTGTATATGGCTGACGAGGCTGATCCAGGATCGACGGATTCTTGCATCTTGGATACAAGTGTCTGGGTGGAGTGGGTGGCTCTGGATTCAGTCCATGACACCCTGTTTCTGCTGCTCCTGCTTTTCTTTCTCCTGTTGTCGTCATGCAGTTTCAAAATACTGAGATCCTTGTAGAAGACTCTTCCTCCATTTGGGGTGGTCATGGGTGATACTCTTGCAACATTTGACATCAACTTGTGAATTTTTTTTCAAGTTGGCCTTGAAGACAACATCCTTGAAGTGCTTTCTCTGCCCTCCTCTTGAGTGTACACCTGGAAGTGAAATGTGGAAAGGTGGCTGTTTTTAGATCACAGTTACGATTAGCTTAGAGACAAGTTGGTTTGAAGTCATGTGTTGGCCATGATTTATTAGAGATTAGTTGACAAGGCTTTACACAGAAGCTAACAGAAAGCTAGCTGAAATCGGGAATAGTGCTGGCAACTGCAAGAGTAAGTTGCTGCAAGTTTTGTTATCAAGTAGATCACTACTGTTCATTTGTGAAGGTTTTGGAAAATAAGCAGGAAGATGAAAATAAGCCAGCGAAGGCCAATGATTCTGTAGCTAGAAATCTGACCATTTGTCTTCTGTTTTTGTTTTTGGAGGTGAGGCAGGTAGCATTGCCTACTACTGGTTCTTGACACCTCTTAGTTTAGGGCTCCGTTTCAGTTGCTTAAAGTTTTTTGGCAAGGTGTAACGGCTTGTGCTGGTATTTACCATAATGGTCATCCACTTTGGCTTGGAAGGCCAAGGGAAAGAAACCCAAATTTGGCCAAATTTTAATCCTTTGGCAAATGAGTGTGCAGATATTCAGTGGAGCGTCATAAAAGCAGAATAGTAGAAATGTCTCAGGGCTCCAACCTCAGTGAGGACTTTCCAGCTTCTCATACCTTTGTAATAGTGGCTAGATTGTACCTGTACCACTCTTCAGAGTTCCTGACTGTACTTTGTCCCATCACAGTGACCAGGCTGTACATGTACCCTTTTCAAGGAGTTGACTGGACATGTGCCAGTTCAGAACTGCTGGCATTCAGAAGGACTTTCCCCATAAAAGTGGCTCTTGGCTTTTCTGAAATGGGGCTGGGAAACAGAGTTAAGAGCAAGGAGCCTGTCTGCGTTACGTTGTATAAACCCCCTTGTTTGAAAGAAGGAACTGCCTATTTCAAAATACAAGGATAACCAGTAGGAATATGTTGGAAATGGTAGAGAGGAGAAACTGGTGTGAGACTGGAAACTGCACAAGAGAGACGTCAGGCAAGGTGCCTGGAGTTAGGTATTGGGACAAGCTGGTAGGATATGGCAGGGGGTTGGACTTGATGATCTGCTCAGGTCCCTTCCGACCCTACTAACGATGAAACTATGATATGAGGGAGAGAATAGTTTTTGGAGCAAGATAAGTAGAAACTGGGCCTGGCTTTGGGCTTCATTGGGAGAGGAAGCGAGAACTTTGTGTGAGGGGAAGGTTAGGACTCTGACAGAAGCATGCAGACAGAGACTAGGATTGGCTGGCTAATGAGATGGCAATTGGGACATGATGGGAAGAATGTATAGGAGTGGTAAGGAAGGACTGAAAATGGACAGGTGGGAAGCAATGTGGAAGAAATGGATTGGGATAGGAATTGCACCATTTCTGTCAGCAAATTTCTGAGATCCACTAGCAGATTTTACATCTTATCACCGTATGGGGCTGGTCGAACAACCTATTTTTGATCAGTTGCTCAGTTAAACTCAGTGGCATAAAATTGCATCTAATGGTTTCAGTTCTCCTAGTGAAGGCTGTAAATACAGATGTCAATATGATGTTACTTGCAGAATTTTTTTAGTGTTTTTGTTAACTTGCTTAAAAAATCATATGCAAAATGTTATAATACATTATTCAGTTTGCAATTGAAAATGCTCAAAATATAGAAAATGCCACAGTTCCCTGTAAAATCTTTTATGCATTCCTTTTATGATGCAGGGATGCTCCAACTTGAACTCTAGGGATTCTCAAACCCCACCCTGTGGACCAGATCTGGCCCCTGGTGCCTTATTTGGCCTGCAGGGTTCCCCATGGGAGGTGGTCCTGTATCCTAGATATGGTGTGGGGCTCCAGATCCCTGATCCTGGCCTTCAGAGCCAGTGTAAAGTCCTGGAGTCCTGATCTTAGTATGTGGGGCTAAAAGGTTGAGCACCACTGATCCAGTAGTTTTAAATACATGATCACATTAAGTGTTTCCAGAGTTCAGAGGAAGGATGATGGTCAATTCATGAGCAGCTGTTTTAAATTTCATTATTTCTTATTGCTTGATTTGTGATCCTCAGCTTTATTGCTCAATGTTCAAAACCTGCTTGGAAGATGGAAATAATTTCTCATGGGGTTTTTCTAACATTCTCTATCATCTATAAAGCATATATATAAATAAATTTTTAATATAATAAAAGCCTTACCAATTCCATCTGTGTGTCTATAATGCTCCAGGCCAACTGCACTTGCACAGATGCACAAACAGGTGGAGGTGGGAGCCAAAAGGGGCTGGGCCAGGCTGCTCCCTGCTGCAGGGCGCTGGGACCGGCTGTGCAGGGGCGGGGCTTGCGATCGTCGGTGGGGCGTGGTGTGGCAGCCTAGCGAGAGTGGGCAGGGGCAGCACAGGGCAAGGGGGTGGGGCACATCTCCCTGCCCACTCCCTATGTGGCACCCTGCAGCCGCGTGCCATGTCCCCCATGCTGGGAGCACATGGAGGGGTGTGGCGTGTAGCCTCAGGGTGCCATGTGGGGAATGGGTGTAAGGGATGAGCCCTGCCTTGTGGTCACGTGTTGCAGCTGGCAGGCACTGCCCATGCCCCCACACCCTGCAGCCACCCCCACACTCCAGTGCAGGAAGCGCCTGCCCAGGCACATGGCTGCAGGGTGCTGCAAGAGCAGTGGGCATGGGGGTATGGGCAGCATCCACTGAATGTAGCACATGGCTGCAGGGCAGAGCACATCCCGTGTGCATGCTCCCTGCAGGCCCCATGCCTGCCCCACCCCACCTCACACCAGGAGCACCCGCTGACTGTGTGTGGCGTGTGGCTGGGTGGAGAGTTGGGGAGGTGGCATGTGTCTGATAATGTTGGGGGGGTGCATGGGGCCGGACACAGAGCACGGGGGGAGGGGTTGCATGCAGATGGATGCAGAGCAGTGGCAGTGTAGAGTGGTGGGTGGTGGCGCTCTGTCCCCGCTGCCCTCCTGTCATTCTTGATGGGCACTTTGCTAGTTATTTTATAAAGCATAGCAATACATTTATCTTTAGAAGCCTGTGGCAAGTAAGGTGATGCCATCCCTACTTTACCTGCAATGAACTGACGTACAGAGGTTAGAGAAAAATATCCTCCAATTTTGAGTGTGTCAGTTTGATATGCCTAGGATTTGATTGCCGGTATTGATCACCATTGCAAAGTTTGTGTTAAACAAACTGCTGAACATCCCAGAACTGTTGTAGAGATACTGATGGAATTTCAGTTCTTTAGGGCATCATTCAGCTTCCTTGACCTCGAGGCTATCATGTCTTTCTTTTCCTACAGTCCCTCTGTCTTGTTGACTTTACCCCGTCCAATTTCTGCAGCAAATGATTCATGGGTCCTACAAATAAGTCTCCTTTACTTTTACAAGCCTGATTTAACTTTCAGAGGCCGTAAATACTGTGCGCTGAGTGAGGTAGAGATTCAGTGGAAAAAATAGCATGTGTTTATGTAATTAAAGACTGGCATATAAAATACATGCACATAAAGGGGTTGAACTAAGATTGTGCAATCTTTACTTTTTTAATTAAAATGCTAGCAATCTTTTATAATGTTTGCATGCAAACTAAAGCTATTGTGGACAATAGCTAGTCATCTTCTATATAGCTTTGAAGCAGTAAATCTTACTGCTGTTTTTGGGACAAGGTAATGTAGCAGGATAATAAATATTTTTATAAGAATTTTTATTTCGCTACTTGATTTGAAAGGGAAAATAAACTGATTTAAAGTGTAAACTAGATGAACTGTCAGTTCATCTGAAACAGCCAAGTGGAGGGTCACTGGCTTGAGTGCAAGCTGATGATGGAAATTACCTTCCAGTATATATGATTTAAATTGAAATCTTAAGCCCTAGTTGAGAGTTTTAAAAACCCTTGTTTCTACTTCTTTTTATCCTGAGGTAAGATAATGATTTTTATGCTCCTTTATATTTATGCATTTCCTATGTACATGAGTAATTTTTGGATGTTTCATGGGCTAATTACAAAAGAAGATTACATTTATAAGTCATTCCACATTCATTAGCATCTGCACCTATGTGATTGGGAAGGTCCAGGCTATTCTCATTGTATTGCTGCCCTAAAGGTGTATGCACATATAAATTTCCATGTTCAAATGGTAGGTCTCCTGATCAAGGTTTGTTTGGCAGAAGACCTTCTTTTGCTTGTTTAAACTGTGAGGCTGGTCTCCTGAGATGAACTCTAGCCCCAGAGACATTTGAAGGCTGCTTCTGAAACCGGACTCTTTCGTTGTCACTATTCCCACGGATGTTATTTTTTTTTCTATCCATCTGCTATGCTTTGGTTTACTTTGTCCTCAAATGGTGAAAAAAACCTAGTATTAACTGAAGCAGAGGGGTGAGATATCTCCTGTTAAAAGAAATCATTAAACTTAGCAAGGACTGGCATGAAATCCTTAAAATGATGGAACAAAACACTTTTCAACTTTTTCACATCAATTTAAAAGTCAAAAGTTTAAAAAATTGAAATGGATCAGTCACCACTAGAGTTCACTCAAAGCTTTTAAGCACAGCATTTCAGTATAGAACTTCTGCAAGTGGACGTGCTAGAGCTGCTGGGCTAGGTGTTGAACTTGCAGGGACTTGACACGTTATTTTAGTACTTGTCTTTGAAGGTAGGAAATAAAATTACCAACTGCGTGCTAGGTGAAAACTGTCACAAAGATATTGAAGTCATGAAATATAAATATGAAATTAGGTGGCCATTTCTGGAGACATAGGATTCAGCTCTTAAAAACGTGATCTGCATTTGGCTTTTCTTTCCCTATGGATATCTTAAAATAAGTCATGGGGTTAACCATAGACCTTACATACCAAAATGTAGAATACAATTCATACAAACTACCAGGAGTAAAAAGGAAGGCAGAAGTGAGGTTTGGAAATAACTTAGCTGTTCTGAAATAATTAAATTCATTCCAATCTTTCCACACATGCAGTGTCACAGTGAAAGGAATGTTTTAAGCAAATGAATTTGGGGAATGCAGTTCAACTGCATTAGTTATGAAGAAGTTTAATTAAGTAATCACAGTTTTAATTACTTCTGAGGGTGAGCCTGTACTGTTTAAACATGTTTAAAATGTTCTAAGAGCATTTCTGTATATAAACTCGTATGCTTTGCTATTGTGCTTCCATAGAGGTCTGTTGAAATCAGTTGAGTCCTACATGGATGGAGCAGCTAGTAGGATCAGATCGATATCTTGCAGTAGGTTTGTGTGCATCTTAGTCTAGTCTATAACGTGCATATCTACCCTGCTTTTTGTCTGAGGTTGCCAGGGTTAAGTTGTATTTATGAGTAATTTAAAATTGTAGAAGAAAATCTCACTGTCCAAATCACTCGGGCTTTTTTACACCGATATTTAGTGTCTATCTCTTTCCACACCACCACTTAAAGATTCTGGGGGCATATGATCAGGACACCTGGAAGAATTTGAAAGTAAACATCCAAAGATCAAATCTCATGCTAGTGGATTTTGTCAGCTCTGATGCATCTCACTAAGGACAGGTCCTAGAGCCTTAACTAATGTGACTTTGCTCCTGGGAACCAATCCAGCCACAATACTGAGAACTTGCATTTCACTGTTGGGTCATGGCCTTGCGTATCTGTGTGACTTATCATGCCAGACACTGTGTTTATGCCAGCTGTGCATACAGCAGTTCCATTGCTTCCCTAAACTTCTGTCTTTCCCAAAGTTATGGAAGGCCCTGTGAAATAATGGAGAAGAGTCCCCTTCATTTCCATCCAGAGCTGTAGCGATGGAGGCCTTGTTACTGCCCAGCAGAGTGTCACACTGGGACATGAGCAGCCAGGTCTGGGGTCAGTTGGGGATGGAGGTGCCATCCTAGGGTTATAATGAGTGAGCAGAATCCGAGGTTGAACTGGGTCAGGAAGCCAGTAGATCAATAAGAGTGGGGTCTTGGGATGAGGACAGTTGAGAAGTTAAGCAGAGTGCAATGTCCAGGAGCAAGCAGGGTCAAGGAGCTGGGAGGTCAAGCAGAGAGCACAGCTGAGGAACAAGCCAGAGAGAACAGCAAAGTGGTCTTGGGCCAGGTTGACTTCTATTGCTTGGATGCTTCCTGTTCCAGGCCAGGGGTTTATAAGGGGAGGGTCAGTTGGCCCTGGCTGGCCACACCAGTGACAGGTTAAGACAGAGGCTCAGGTTAGCTTTTGTTAGCCACAGGTGACTAACCACAGAATGGCAGGCCTTGGTAAGCAGCAATAGTGGCAGTCTGAAGCCTAGGTCCAAGAATGTGGCCTGACGCAGGGCACCCACAGACAATTTCTAGAGGAGGTGCAAATGAGTATGAATTTGTTGCAAGTCAGGGTGAATGGCAAGGTCTTTGAACCTTGATTGTAGCATGTTTCGTAATGGCTGATGGATTCATGAGACACCACTGCAGCTGTTCTTACAAACCAGATGTGGGAAGAAGAAACATAACTTTTTTTTTTAGCCATGAAAGTAGCAAGTAGGGTTACCTAAAAATGTAATGCCATAATATCCCCAGCCAGTATTCAAAACAGGTTCCTGGCCTTGGGTGTCATTTGTGAAGTTGATTCAGACTCTTTGGGCTTTCAAAAGAATGTTCTTGTTCCCATTTGCTCTCTCTTCTCGTTTCCCCTGAGCTGCCACTCTGTTCTGTAACAGTTTCTGTAGCTGGGGTATTTGGGGACAGGGCAGAGAATCAGCTTTACAGTCAGCACTCCTTAGCACTGGCAGCTAACTTGTCCTTTTGAATTCTCAGCTGACCTTGAATTTGGAGCCTGGAGTACTGGCTTGGACTGCCTATCTCTTGGGGCTTTACTGAAACCCAACAGTGGAACCTGGAACACTTGGCACTGGTGAACTTGTAATAAAAGTTGTAAACATTTTGGTTCATCTTTCACAACCATATCAGTTTGGATTGTTGTAGTATGGAGGGGAACCCATCTGGAACATTTCTCTATTTGCAGAGAGAGGTAGCCAGCTGTGTTAGCCTTAAGTCGGGCAAAGCCAGAGTAGAAATGGTTCAGTTAGTCTGTACCTACCTTTTGCCATTCTCTCTTGGGCTTTGTGTCTGAGCTGATGAGAAGCCCAGCAGGATAGTAAGCAGTGGTTCTGAAAATTCTCCCACCTCAAGCATTTAAAATTGCTTTAGCAATTTGGTTTGTGGGATGCGGTAGGTAACTTCCATATTTATATATGTTACCTACAAAGATTTCTGGTACTAGGCCATAATGTTTGTAGTTGATAGAGCATCCTTCTTTTTTTTTTTTTTCTTTATAAAGGTTATGCAGTCTCCTGTGCAAAATAAGGTATTAGGGTATACAGCCTGACTACTATAATTTGGGAAACATGTTGGGAATATGGTAGAATTGTCATGGACAATTTAATAGGTGGTTGTTTGAATGGTGGGTATTCAGTAGAATTAGTGCAGAAGAAACTGACATCTGGAGGGAGAGGTTAGGATGCATTTTTCACTGTTTGAGTGTTTTGCCCATGTTCTCAAACATGCCTCCATTTCTGCCACCTATCAATTGTATGCACACCTTAATACTCCCCATTCCCATGGGTTAACCCTGTGACTGCTCCTCTGCGTCTTAACAAATGGGCGTGGATGGTACTTTTTCTTTTGGCCTAAAAGGTTGAAGGCCAGGTGGAATTTAAACTAGGGGCTGGGGACAGGGGGGTGGAGGATAGTTGTGAAGAAGTTTGCTGCATCTTTTGCTGCATCTGTCTTGTGCATGAATAGTAAACATGAATTTCTGGTGATGTTATTGTGGGACTTTCATAAATATTAAATTCCTGTAATTCAGACTGGGGGGGAGCAGGGAATTAAGCTTTATAAGGCTGTTGGGTATAGTACCTTAAGCCCACGTCTCTGTTTTCCTTCAGAAGACTGGTAATGAATGAATGAAGCAAGAAGAAGGTAGTTTCGAGTGTCGATAAATAGCTGGAAGGCACAATTTAATAAGTTTTTGGACGTATCTAGCTCTCTCTTAAAAGTGATAGATGGAGCTTAAATCCATACTCCCTGGGGTATTGGGTATCAGAAGAAATAAGTGGAAGCAAGGCATTTAAAATCAATAAATTGCTTCTGGATACAACTTAGTATGGCCAGAATATACAGAAATAAAGGTTGCGAAATGAATACAAGAGTAAAAATAGCTTTAGCTTCTTGACTCAAGCCCAGAGCTGATCCTGGTTCTCGTGAAAACGAATGTCTGGATATTAATGAGAAACCTCAAGCACTGCAAGTCAGCTCTGTGGCTGCTGGGTGAAGTTAGTTGTATAGGAAAACCAGAACACTTGAGGAAAAAATAGATGTACTTTGCAATATAAAGTTGAATACCTTTGTATTCCACTTACATTGTCTCAGAGCATTTGAATGTTTTCCTTTTTTAATGGTTTTTTGTATTTGGGAGGAGAGTTTTATACAAGCAGCAAATCTGAGTGTCCTTTAAATTTTGCTTAGATTTTTGTACTGCATTTGAGTTTTCTTGTTTCATTGATTTTTGGCTTCACACTGTTATAAGCCTTTTCTGCAGCCAGAGCTACAGTGATTTAATAAAATTAGTTCAAAAATAATATCTTTAAACTAATGCAGCTCTGTATGTAGACAGCCCAGTTCAGGTATTTGTGCTGAATACTGATTGAATCTATCCCACAGGGTTAAATTTTATTCTGGATAGACTAGGAATGGGGGAAGGAAGGAATCCACTAAGGTAATGGTAGGTGAAAAAGCAGAAGCAGTGACAGAGGTCTGGCTTCCCAACAGCTTTACATGGTAAGGACTAAAATGATCTTCATGGGTCAGATTGTTAAAGGACACTCGGAGTATTTTTTGTGATTCTAAAATACTTTCGTTTACGGCAAGGTGTTGGTGCATGAAAATTAAATTTGATACTGTAAAAATATGCTTTTCTTTCACGTTTTTCGTACTTCTTGCTTTTTAGAAGCCTCCAAAATATATTCGTATCCAAATACATGGAGGTGGTGCCATACACAAGATTTATTTTTTATTTGATCAAATTTTGGGGTTTGTCAGCCTCAGCCTCATCAGTAGAAAGTGTCTATTTTTTTCTCCAGTCTTTTAAAAATATGCTGATATGCTAAATGTCACAAATACAGACATTTGAACAATTTTAAAGAGGATTTTGCTTATGAGAAAAACGTTCCTTTTGGAACTGTATGTAGGTCATTCTAGTTCATTTTATCAAGCATCAGAATCCAGGTACTTTTCAGTGTATATAACCATAAAGTTGGGTATTGGGTTTCTAGGATTCATACATTACCTATCAGTCTTCCATGAAAGACAGTTAACCTGATATGTTTATAACTTTTAAGACCATGTCTATACAGTCAACTTACTGCCCTTGGCAGTGGTGTCCCTAAGCTCTTTACACTGATTCAGGGAAGCTGCTTTCCAAACCAGAAGCTCTGTAACAGTATCTGAATATCATTTGGAGCAGGCTAGTTAGTTTTTATGCTGTCACATGGATTGGGCTACATTGCTTCCTGGGTACAAGGCAGCACACTCGGAGTGCAGCAAACTTGAGAAAGCAGCTGCTATTAAAGATGCTCAGTAGCATTTTTGTATAGGGGTATTAGAAAAGGCTTATTGGGGTTAACTTTTTAAGTATTCTGAAATCCGTTCTTTTACTATAACTACGTTTGAGATGGCCAGATGGCTTCAGGGCTACTGGGGTGCCAGGCAGGCTCTGCGTAGCAGATTTGCTGCTCCTGCAGCTCCAGGTGGCCCCTAAAACCCCAGGTAATGCTGCTGGGGCCAGCCTCCCCTACTGCCTCTCGGGTAACTTTTCCATGTGCCAGAACACAAGTGGCATGGGAGTTCCCATGTATAACTAGCGGTGGCGCGAGGTATGCTGCTGCTAGTTGTCCCTGAGGAGCCAAACATCCACACCACCTATGGATGTTGCCAAGGGGTACTTTCAGTTAACCTATTTTGATACTTTCTTATCACTTTCATTTTAATCCTGGTGCTAAGGCTGAAAAGACACAAGAACTTCAAATGCCGGATGGCAAATGAGTTGGTGTGAAAAATCTGGACACTTACTAACTGTAATTGTTTAAAGACACTTGAGTTATACATGCACGTTTGATTTGTTAACAAGCTGTGTGCTTGTTCCTGCAGTGCCCTCCTAAACATGTCCTGTCATCATTCATTTTGATGATAAAGCCTAGGAGTAATAATGATGAATCCAGCTTTTTTTAAAATTTATATTTTGGCCAGTAACAAACTTCAAAGGAATTATCCTGAAAAAAAAAAATTAAACATGAAGTGCTTTGTTTAATGTTGGAATTTTTAAGACTCATGGATTATAAGCACATTTTTATGGCATGGAAGCACTGGTTGTACAAACCATTTGGGAAGGTCATTGAGCTGCTTATACTGGTGGAATGGGTTATAATTCAAGCTGGCCTGTTACAAAAGGACACGGCACTGTGTGTAGACAGCACTGTTGACACTTCAGGCCCCAGCACATAATGTTTTTTCCCAACTTGATATAGTAGAGAAAACAGACAGGCAGCTAAGTGAGACTCTGCCAGTTAAATGTATATGTTTGGCAGTGATTTGGAAACTAAATGAAACTCAGTACTGTAGAGAAAATCCAAAAGATGGTTATGGCACTGTACAAAGGCCTGAGGGAAGCCATAACTGGAGAACTGCACATAATTTTGTCAGCAGAGTTATTGAAGAATTGGATAGACTACAAAAGAGATCAATCTTTGTGGATTGCAAGAGATGCTAGATATTAAATGGTCTCAAGTATTATAACTTCAAGACAAGAAAAAATGGGGGGTGGTTCCTAATGAATAAAGTGTTTTTTCTACTGAAATTGTTGTTTATCCCTATAAATATAAACTTAAGATGCAGTGATTTGAAAAGACATTGAGTAGTGCAGATCCAGATTAAATTACCTGCCCTTCATTATAAATATATGCTTTGTTTCAGTAACTTTTTGTTTTAAGATTAAAACCCATATTTCCTTCATAAGTGGAAAACCTAAAGATTATGAAAGTAAAACTAACTCATGTGCTTTTATTGTCTGACCTGAGAAAATGATGAACAGTAAATCAGCAAAAAAGTATAAGCATGTTTCAAATTAAGTCTCCCTAGGTTCATAGTTGCCCAAGGGTGAACTCTAGGCTACTTTTTAGTGTCTCTTGAGTGTATGCCTTAACTGGCATCTGATTTCCTGCACCTGACTTGGGATGAGATTTATCCAGTCCTGCTACTCTTAGACCAGATCTCCAGCTACAGGATTCAGGTTCCCAACTATGGCCACAGCATAGGCCGAACTTAGTTTTGACACCTACAGGAATTTCCTTTGAGAGCCTGTAACAGTAAACTTGCAGTAATGCAGAAAGTCCATCAAAACAAACTGTTACTTACCTCTCAAAGGTACAAAGCATGTTGAGTTAGGATGAAATAATAAAGACCGATATGCCCGGGCCTATTTTACAGCATTAAATTTTCTATCACCGTTTGTAGCTATTCATTAATTCTGATGTGGGGGAAAAGTACACTGTTCATTGCTCTTACTAGCTTCACTTGTATGTAAGCTTTAATAGACATCATTAAAGCTTGGTAGCCTCTGGACCCTCATTTAAGTCCCTTTTTTTCTTGACACTTTTGAGGTTTAAGATTCACTTTGATTCTAGGTTCAGTTTTGGGATTCATGCGTAAAGCGGTTCGTTTCTCTGGAGGCCACCAAAATCACAGACGCACACTCATTAGATGGCACAAAAGGTGTATTTGCAAATAGGGTCAGAGCAGAGTCAAAAACTCAGATTACTCCGAACCCACCAAGGAATTTTGCAGGCTGTATTTATCTCTTTCCTCCTGGGCACGTGTGCAGAAACAGGAACTCTTACAGCTCACTTCCGTTATATGCAAGCATACATGTGGTTACATCACTACATACATCGCATGTATAGTATAATTAACTACTTAAGTATGCAGGGC
>NW_017728886.1:159246257-159285624 GCF_001723895.1 Crocodylus porosus
AATCTGTATGAGAAAGGCTAGGGAGAAGCTGGGGGAGAGTCTGCGATTTAGTATAAGAAAAGCTGTGGCAAGGCTGGGCAAGGAAAAAAGCCCTTGGCAGTGTTTCTTATCAGGTGCAAGATGCAAGCTGTGGATTTCTAACAATACTCCATTTCTAACAATATTCCATTTCTAACAGGATGGAGCCTGGCGAGGGTGGAAAATATTCTTCATTTCATAGACATAGACACTTGGGCTGGAAGGTACCCCAGAGGATCATTGAGTCCAGCCCTGCCCCATTTAATAATTCTTTATTATTTTTTTCCCCCTCAAATGGCTTTAATTTTGTCTTTTCCCTGCCACCACTACTTTCCAGCCTCCTTTGGTTTAACTCTCCCAGATTGGTTTATATGAAATAGACAGCCTAAAGGACGTACAGTAGTGGTTTGAGATGAAACAACAAAACAAAACAGCACTGTTATAGGCAACTCTCACATTCTGCACAGCTCTCACTCCAGTGGGCCTCTTGCAGCAGAATTCAGTTTACTCTTTGGTCTACATCTTTGTGTCTGGCCACACTGTGCTGAGTATAGAGCCCCAAAGCTAAGGACAGACATTCAAAAAGCCTGAGCCTGAATTGATTCATTCTTTGCAGGTTAGTTTAATCTGGCTAGGTTGAACCAGTTTGTAACTGTATAGAACAGAGGTGGGCAAAATGCGGCCCGTGGGTCAGATGTGGCCCGCCAGGCCATTCTATCTGGCCTGCGGGGCCCCTAAAAAAATATAGAAAATGAAAATTTATCTGCCCCTGGCTGCCTGTCATGCAGCCGTCGATGGCTTGCCAAAACTCAGTAAGTGGCCCTCTGCGCAAAATAATTGCCCCTGGTACAGAAAGCCAGGCACACGCTGCTGTGCCTGCTGTCTGTGCCAGAGCTCCAGTGAGGGAGCAGAGGGGCAGAGAGCCCTGCCCAGGGCTGCAAAGCATCTGGGAAGCTGGGAGACTCTGGTTTAACTGAAACCAGCAAGGGGTCTGGGACAGACATTGCATAAACCGGTGTGAGCCAAATCGGTTAAGTCTGATACTATGTTCAACCAGGTCTATCTCAAACTGGTTTCAGCCATTTTCAAACTGGTTTATGTGCACTGAGCGTCTGTTCTGTTAAAGGTTTAAACCAGTTTCTGGTCACGTAAATCAGTTTGTGTAATGTCTGACCCTAGCCCTAGGGATTCAGGGAAAGGTAGCTTCCTGTAATGGTAAGATGTTTCTGGGTTAGGATAAAAGATATTTGAAAAAAGAAAAAGGTTAACACTTTATAAAACCTTGGTGTAGATGGGCAGTGTGTTAGATGGTGTTAAGAGTCATTGGAGGGTCATTGTGTTTACCTCCTAGTTAAAAGGGCAAAATGCATTTTATCTCCTTCGTGTTCCCAAGGTTGTGCATTCAGAAAACTCAGGCTTTCTATTTAACTCATTCAGATTGGCTAATATTAAGTGAACAGCTGGCCAGAGCTGTAAATTTTTCTGTCTGAAGAACCCTAATCCCACATTAGACTCATCGCAACCAGATAAGCCATTTCTGAAGTACAGGTTACTTTGCCTGCACTAGGTTTTTTAAAATGTGCCGGTTCAGGTGTTAGCTGACATGTTTTTTAACCTTAGTCCTAGTTTAGACACAGTTTAGAGCAGCACCCCTAGAAGATAATTTATGCCATGGTAATAGTCATAGCTCCCAGAATTCTTTCACTACAGCAGGCTTTGGCTTGGAGAGAGAAGTTATGTTGGTTGGAAGAGAAGTTATGTTGGTTGGAGAGAGTAAGTAGACCACAGAGCTGGCTATAGTGCCAATTATGCCCTGTGTAGAACATTGCTCTTGGCACTTGGGATCTGATTGAGAGTGTACTGAGAGCCTGCAGATTTACCTTGGCACTACTTTAAGTTGATGAAGAGCCTCATAGTATTCAACACCATTAAATAGTTGAGGGATATACAAGTTGAGCACATAACTGGCCATTGTCAATATGAAGATCCAGCCAAGACCACTTGCTAGAAGCTAGAGTCGGGGGACAGACTGAAAGGGCCACCTCCCCTTTAGCATACAGTATGATAAAGACTAAGAATGCTATAGACAGTACTTGACTGTGGGTAAATGTAGACTGCATGCTAAAGACAATGCCTAAGAATTTCACCACTTTACATTTTTACTATGTGCTGTTGTGGTTAACATGTGCAGTCTTATGCCTCAACCATACTGTACCATGCAATATATTTTTTAACTTTAACAGTACTGTTTCCTGCACAAACTTAAACCGCATGCCTAACAAAATACCTAAGACTGCTTTACTGTCCTACAGTTATGTATCAATGTGGTTACTATGTTCAGGATTCTGTTCCTCTCATAACTCTGCCTTAGTGTACACGTTTAACTTTAACATTTTCTTAATAAACCTTTTAAATCTGTTGTTGTGGATATTTATTATTGACTTGAATGTCCTGGTTACTGCCCTGCTCTGCCTGAACAGCTCAAGTTCCCACAGGGAGCTTAGAACCTACCCCATCGTGGTGGTTCTCTGGATCTCATTCATTTGCTGTTGAGGAATGTGTTTTAGAGACAGCTGAAATATAGAAATAAAAACTTTTTGGCTGTAGCACAAGTACAGTAATTTAAATAAAATCAGGAGGGATTTATCTATAGCAATGAAAAGCAGAGAAACAAGGGGACAGCTAGTGTGTTTGAATCTAACACTGTTTAATGGGCAGGGATTGAAAGTCTTATTTAACAGCAGCCCAGTTTTTATCTCTTGTGTATCTTCATTCTTTTGGCCTTAAAACTGCCCTTTTTTATTTTCTGATATAAAACTGAGCACAACATTAATAATCCTTGTCCATAGGACACCTGTGGTATTTAGTCAATTTTAAGACAAGGTTTTCTGTCTCAATCAGCACCGGGGGTGAGGGGAGCATGAAGAAAGCTCTTCATCTTACATTTGTATACAAGGAAACCTCAGTAAATACATTGTCTACCATTAGTCTGCTACCAAAAGTACCATGTGCTCTATAATAGAAACTGACTATGAAATCGAGTCAGTGCAGCCCACACTAAGCATGACTATAAAACACAAGGCAAAACATATTCAATATACTGGCTCACCATGACTTGGGGAAAAAAAAAAAGTTGACACTGGGGGAAGAATTACACACAACAGGCACTATCGTGTATGTTATTCAAATCACCTGCACTAACCTATCCTGTTGTAGGTTTCCATCTGCACATTTGCCCATATGGCTGAGGGCAGGCAAAACTTGGGGGCATCCAAACACCAAGTCTCCAGGCTTGGACCTGCATGTAGGATGCCTGCCAGAAGACTTTGGAAATATCCGAAGCCCCTGGTGGGGGTGGAGGATGTTTGCCTGTTGTAGGGCAACTTATGGTTCTGGACTGACTCATGGATATGGACTTGATTTGGCTGATTCGGCTTGGAACATGAAAAGTTTCTTTAAAAAAAAAAAAAAAAAGTACTCTTTCTTGGCACAGGAAACCCATGAATGTGGCACGAGGCAGTACCCTGACCGAGGTAATGCATAGTTACCCTCTCATTCTCACTTCCAGTAGGAAGATCCTGGCTATATTCTGACTTTTTGGAAATGGGAGATTCCTTCCTAGCTTATTCCTGGAGCCATATGGCTGAGGGCAAGTGAAATGGCAACTGAACCCTAAGCCTCCGAGTTTGGGCCTGTATGTAGGATAACTGCCAAAGGATATGGAAGCATTTGAAGCCCCAGGTGGGTGTGGAAAATGCTTGCTGGTAGTAGGGCCCCATATGGTTCTTGAATGACTTGCAGATTTGGAATTGATTTGGCTGATTTAACTTGGAATGCCAACATTTTTCTTTAAATTAAATAAAAAGTTTGTACTCTCTCTAAGTTAGTGCTGAAGTGCTGCTTAAAGGTGCATTTATGTAGTACCTGTGCTAAAACTTGTAATAGTTATAAAAAAGTAAAATACACTAATTCTGGATGAACTAAGCCTATGGGTAACTGTAGTAACTTACCTATATGTAAATTACTGCAGGCATGTTTACTTCAAGCTACTTGTTTTCAGATTTATCTCTCTCTATTCCATGCACTCAGGGAGAGCAGGGTTAGACAGTAAAGGGTGTGGGGAAAGGGCTGCAGGGGGAAGAAGTTGTGGGGGGCAGAGGGCATGGGTGTTACCTGCTCCTCTAGATTTATTTCCTCTACTGTAGCAGTGGGAGGGGGACAAATTCAAGGCCCACCTCCAATGATTAGGTACTATACTTGGAAAATTAGGACAATTTGTTCATTTTTCCATATATATAATCTAATTATTGGGGTGGTCATCTTCTATCTGAATAAATGTGGTACTTCTATAAGTGTCCCGTAATTCATCAGTAGCTTCTGTATACATTTTTTTAAGACCCTACATATCTACTCAGGCATGCACCTATTAGAATTTTTCTCTCTTTTTAACAGCAAAAGAAAGCAGAAATGTTTGTATGCTTAATTCAGTAATTGAAAATTAAGGGAGTTGCATACAAGCTTTCCATGTTTACCATTTAAATTTGAGGGGGAAGAGATGATGGTAGAAGTAAATGTACTGCATCATAAACAGGTGTGCTTTGCTGCCTGATTGATAAGCAACTAGACTTCCTCTGTGAAGTCAGTGGTTTTAATAAATTTTGCAAAGGGGAATAGGTTGAAACTGTTTGATTAGATTGAGTAGGTTGTCATAAACAGAGTACATAAAAGAACATTAGTGAGAGAACAGAAGTTTAAGTTGATCTTCTACTCTCTTCCCCCCCAAATCGTATTGCTGCTGATAAGAGACCAGTGAGATTGTTTTGAAGCATGTGCTATCTCAAATACTGGTACTTTCAGCACAGGCTTGTCTGTGTGATGGGCATAATCAGTGAATGGGTGGTATAGCTTCTAAAGTGGCAGCTGATATGCTTTGAAGATTTCAAGCAGCTGTTGTCTGGGAGCTCATGATAACTTTTTTTTTTTTAAATGCTGCAATGGGAACAGTACCAAGAGCGAAATCTTTTTTCCCCTCTGGGGTGTTTTGAATTATAGCTATATAAAATGTTGTGTGAAGTTGGTGTTCGCTAAATGTTGCATGGAATGGTATACATCAGAGGGCTAGCAAATGGTGCTTGTGAAGAACATTTCTGTGCTGACTACTTAGCATTACATTTACTTAAAATAGTAGCGCTCATGGCCCACTTGCACACCTCCCTGTAGTGCTGGTTTGGGGGTGGGGGGTGTGTAATTAAAAAATAAATAAAAGGACCTCCTTCTTTCTTCTCTTCCAGTGATAACATGGTGGCTAAAGGACAGGGATGCCAGAGAAAGAGGAACATTCCTCCTTGACTGTCCCTGGCTAATTTTCACAAAATGTGGGGCAGAGAGATTAATTCCCAACACCTGCTCTCTCTGAAGAAATATAATGGACCAATAAAGTAACCAGTACTTAATTAAAATAATCCATGGTCTGAGAGGATCACCATGGCCAAGGACTCTTGAAAGTAAATAGCAATAAAACACTGAAAAATCTGTCTGTGTGTTGGTACGGGGTGGCTTAGGTCAGGAGTTGACAACCTGTGGCCCACAAGCCAGCTAGCGCATAGAAGAACACTGGATCTGGCCTGTGGCAGCTCAGAGAATTGGCAGCATGCTCCAGCTACAGTGGCAGAGGAGGCACCCCTAGGGTCTTAGTATCTGCTTTCTCTCCATTTTCTGATCACTGGGGGATATGGGTCTGTGGGCAGCAATGGGGGCTATGTCATAAACAGCAGCCTCCAGTGACAAAAAGGTTGCCAATCTCTGATTTACATAATTGGCAATATGATAGAGAATCTCTGCTGTTTTTCAGATGGCTGCCCACTGTCTTGGTCTACAAGTGCTCCATTTTTGAGATCAGATATTTATGATCAGAAGTATTACTGTGAATGTGTTTATTACCACTGGTGCTGAAACTGGCCGGTGGGCTTGTGTCATAAAGCCTGCAGAGCTCTCAACAGTTTTGGAAATTTGGTGGCAGGGGAGTGGTGGAAGCACTAATTACTGTGGATTTCAGAACATGTTTCCAGAGTGGGGCTGGACTGCAGCAGATCGATTCAGCTGGCATGCAGCTGAAAGGTTGAGCACCGCAGGTTAATAACCACTCACCATGCTTGATACACATGGATTAATGGTTTCCTCAGGCTTAATCAGGGTAATTAAGCTGTGGTTTCAGGCCTTGTGGCAATCTGTGGGGAGGGGTGGTGCTGCTGGGGCCCCTTGGCCAAACAGAAGCTTGGGGTGGGAGGGGGCGTTGTACTTGGCTTATAAAAATAGTGGTCATCTCCTCAAATTTGGTAGACCTCTATTCATAGGGGCCATGTGACTTGACATTTGGTCCCTCTCTCCCCTCCCCTTGCCATGTCTTCCCATATGCTACTTTTACTAGCTGTGGTCTTATTGCACCCTTACATGGGGTATGCGGCCTTACTATGGAAAGTTGTGTTAAGCAGAGAGGACCTCAGTGTAATAGAGGGAATTGCCCATGAAATTACCACTAAAAACCTTCTTCTGAATCTGTAGAAGTTTAAAAAAAATAAAGGCATATATTTTCTAATATGCCATAGTTTTACAAACTAATATAAATATTTAAAGAAATGGTGCATACAGTTGATTTTAGGCTTTCTGTGGGTACAAGTGTAGGTACATCTGGGAGTGAGTCCCTGCAAAGAGGGTGAAGCAGGGCTGGTGATTACCGGCAGGGCTTTGGTAATTTCTTCTACTTTCTCTGCATGCTCTAATTTTACATTGGTCAATCTATTTTAAAGAAAAAAGATCCTGTTAAGTTGTAGGCTGAAGCAGTTGATTTGATCTCCCGTCTGTAGCTTTTTCACATGACACATTGCTGCAATCTGCTTGAGGAGAGCTGTGCTGAGCTGTGACTTCTAAAGGAACAAAAACATAAACAGAGTTAAAGAGAATTATAAATATGTTTTTGTGCTGTCTGTAGGTATATTGATGAGTCAGAGTTTTACCACGTTACCCTTTTGTGGATTGCGTAATCCTGACAATTTGTTTTCCCGAACCTCCCAATTAAGTTAGCAGTGTTCAGAAGTTTCCATGGCCTTTTTAGGTTTCTTTGTACTATGTTGTTTTGCAAAGAGAGTGATAGATTTTGTGGTTTACTTCCAATGCAGCTTTTCTTTCATGGAAAAGATGTCACAATGCGAAAAGGCAGTGGTTTTGAGTTATGTCTTTGAGCTTAAAAATAATGCTGATTTGACATAGTTGCAGGGTTATTTGTTACTATCATAACATAGAGAAGACTTAGTTGAGGTAATACTTGACTTCCAAGTTGACGAGCATGAAATAATATTGCAATTTTTAAAAATATCGACAAGCTGAGTATCTAGAAGATTAAGACTGGGAAGGAATTGATTTGACTCTTTTCCCAGCGTAGATCATGTTGCTTTTTAGAAGCAATGCTGTGTTGGAATGCAGAGGGACATCTCAGTGGGCCACTGCTCACTCTGCTTATGACTTTTTTTCTCCTGATCTTAGTGGGTGATGTGATGTCATAGAAAGCCCTTTGCTCTGTCAGTGGTCAGATAAACCTTCCCACAAAGATCCCTGAAGAATTTACTAATGTCAGCCTTCCCAGTTATCTTGTGCTGAACTCTTCACCCCACTTACAGGACCTATTGGCATCATGTACTTGCCCCATCTCTCCAAGATGACAGCTCTTGAGAGGCCATTACTTCAGCCCTTAGGGTAGGGTGGTTGCAGATGCTTGTGGCAGATTGAAGATATGCTGTCTTCTACAGTAATGAAGTCATGCTAGGGTCCCATTTGAGTTTTCTTTCCAGGATGCTTCTGGGCAGAAAATCAGCTTTCCCACTTCGGACATGTAACCCAGTTTTGGGGGTGCTGATTTTGGGAGGGAGAATGTGTTTTTGGTATGTGAACAGATATGGTAATTCTATCCATTAGGTAGGTTAGAGCCTCCTAGCCAGGACAGACATCATGCAGGTTCTTACAGGATCATTCCCACTGCTGAAATGTGGAGAGGACTTCCAGGGGATTTGTACATGTGCTGTGTTTACAAAACACTCTTCCCTTTCAGTGGTGTCTAGGTCAGATCCCTGTTTTAGAAGATCTGTTCCACAGTTTCCTTCTGATAGGTGCACATCTCTTTCATATCAGGACACTATTTGTGAGTCACCAAGAGTGGATTATATATGAACATAAGCAGACAAGGTTCTTTGGATAAATCTGGTATCTTTTATTAGACCATCTCAGATTTACTCAAAGAACAGTGTCTGCCTATGTCCTTAGACCAACATGGCTACAACATATACTCTTATTATGTGGATAATCACTTGGAAAAAACCTTTAGTAACTCATTACTTGATATATTTTGCCCACATATCTAAGTTTCTTATCATAATTAGGTAAGTGGTTCTTTTAAACATGTCCTTTCACATTTTGAGGCCCTGTGTTGAACACAGATTAACATAAACTGCCTGGTTCATTGCAACTAATACTACTATTACATAACTCTGATTTAGGAAAACAGAAAAGCTAATGACCGTCTGGAAGATATTGTTTATAAATATAACTGAAGTTTTCCATTTTTTTTCCAAGTACACTTCAGCTATGTTGAGCAGTTTGATGCCAGAGAACACAACTACTTTTTTTTTTTTTTTTTTAATGTGTGTACACAGTGGTGAGGGATTAGAGACATTGCAGAGAGACATTATAGTGGTTATAACCTGGCCCTTACAACAAGAAAAGGTGTACGTTGACAGTCTCAGAGTCTAAACGTCTGTCTGCATCTGGAGGTACTTCCTTGGCTCCCATCACCATAGTAACTGAATGCCTCTCAATCTTTAACAAAGTCAGCTTCACATCACCCCATGAAGTGGGGAATCTTATTCCATTCTTATAGGTGATAGAGGGACTGAAGCACAATAACAATAAGTCACCTGCAGGAAATGTGGCAGAGCAGGGGATAGAACCCTGATGTCTCTCCTCCTGGGTTGCTATCCTCGCCCTTAGACACTCCTTCCTCTGAACAAGGGTTCCCAAGGCTTAAAAATAGTGACAAAATACAATGATATAATATTTCTCTTCTCATTGTGTTGTTCAGTTCTCTCAAGTGCATTTATGTCCCACTGGAATTACACTTAACGCTGTCAGTCTCTTGGTATATCATGCCCCAAAGTCCTCAACTTCCAAGGATGTTATGAGGATAGAGATGCATATAGCTACACGCGGAATTTGTGGCTGTGGAAGTAAACGCATTTAAATAACATTGAAACAGAATTGCAGCAACACTTTAGAATTCACTGTGTGAATATACTCATTTAAGCAAAATACTTACTGGCTAAACAGCACAAATTATAATTCATTGGTCATTGTTGCGGTTGCCCTGAGACATGCCCTTGAATTTATGACTTCAAATAAAAGAATATAATTGTTAGGGATTCAGGTATAAACACTGTTTTTATTTTTCTCACACTGTTTCCTGAGTGCCAAGAGGTTTTGGGTCAGCCTTTCTTGCTTTCAAAAGTAGTTTAATGTATTCCCTTCCTTCCCTTTCCCCCAAAATGTACTGATGCTTATATTTAGGGCAAGAATTGTCTATTGAGTGGTTCTAAAACCTTGCACACAATACTTGAACCTATAAAGGTTATAGGAACTAGCTTCAAAGAAAGGTCCTTTACGTTGTCCTAGTCTGGTTCTTTTCAGTAGTAAATTAGAATTTACTGTTCTTCCCTGTTTGTGAATGGATGCTGAAAATACTTGCTTCTTGGGCATTTGAGTTAAGCCTCTACACTTTTTTTTTTTTTAAGTAGTATTTTTTTATGGTTGACTCTGAATAATTAATCATTTAGCATAGGAAATGGGCTAGTTACCTGATTCCCTACAACATTTTGTATTTGAACGTGACAAAAGATGTTAATTATGGAGCCTCTAATAAACATGGATAAAAAAATAAATCCCTTGGAACTCTTTTTGTCATTTTAGGGTAAGGACTATTAGAGTTCCTGGTTTGCATATTTGCATCTCTACTGCCTGCTTTGGTTATGCAGCTGACAGTTAACTAAGAAGTGGAATAAATCTCTTTATAGGAAACAGTGAGACTACAGATACCTATTATTATTTTTAGAGCTTGCAATTGTATTAGGTGTAGAGGAGGCGGGAAGAACTGTGTGCACCTATCTAACATCAATTCAGGATTTTTTGTGTTAGTGATCTGTCAACTAGTTAAAAATGAGGTAACCTCATTGGTTTGGTTTTAAACAATTTTGTCTTTATTACTTTCTAATAAATTATCTTGGCCCAAAACTGGCTAAAAAGTAATAGCAAAGTAAAACAAAGCTTGGTGAACCAAACTGATACACTAAGCCATCCTGAGAAGTCTTGTGGAGCATTGGGAATGTAAAATGGCTCTCCTGAGGTCTTGCTCATAGGATTTTCTTTTAGAAAATGAAGCGGTATTCTCCTAGGAAAGTGATCTCATATTATTCTGCTTCTATGGTGTTTTGCCAATCAGATGGAGACCAGATAGAGATAACATTAGTGAGCTGTTTGGGAAAGTGCTAGATTATCTTCCATTTATTTTGGGAGGCTAAATTTTGTATTAGATGATGATGAAGAATTGCTTTTCTCTTTTAAATAGTTCATTTGAAATTTTATTTTAATGTCAGGTAAAAATAAGTGTTACTAATATCATACTTGCCATTATCATACCATATAATACAGGGATAAGCAAAGTCTGGCCCGCGAGTGCAAAGTCAGTGCACTCCATTTCCCAGCGTCCCCTGCCCGTATGGCTAGGGCTGGTCTCCATTGACAGCCATGTGATGCTGTGGCTAGTAAAGCGAGCAGAACACTGGCTTGCATTCATAGATGCTTCTCAAGGAAATCACAGGACGTTATTCTCCCTTGTACTCTGCCTTAGTGAGGCCGCAGCTGGAGTACTGCGTCCAGTTTTGGGCTCCACAATTCAAAAAGGATGTGGAGAAGCTTGGGAGAGTGCAGAGGAGAGCCACGTGCATGATCAGAGGTCAGGAAAACGGACCTTATGATGAGAGGCTGAAAGCCCTGGGACTCTTCAGTCTGGAAAAGACAGGCTCGGGGTGATCTGGTGGCCACCTATAAATTTATTAGGGGTGTTCACCAGGATCTGGGGGAACATCTGTTCACCAGAGCACCCCAAGGGATGACAAGACTGAATGGTCACAAACTCCTCTGTAACCATTTCAGGCTGGACATAAGGAAGAACTTCTTTACTGTTTGAGTCCCCAAGGTTTGGAATAGACCGCTGCCTGGGGTGGCTCAAGCACCCACTTTGAATGCTTTCAAGACACTTTTGGATGTTTATCTTGCTGGGATCCTATGACCCCTGCTGACTTCCTGCCCCTGGGGCAGGGGGCTGGACTGGATGATCCTCCGGGGTCCCTTCCAGCCTGAATGTCTATGAAATCCCAGCCGCGTCTGAGATATGATAGCGCAAGGCTGGGGTTGCCATGGAGACCAGCCCCAGCCATACTGGCAGGGTGCATTGCAGGGCAGGGGCTTGCTCCAGAGCTGCTGGGATCTTGTGGCAGGGGCAGCTTGGTCTGGGGCCAGGGCAGAGCTGGGATCTGCAGCCTGAATGCTCTGGGCAGGGGAATGCAGCTCTTCCCTGCCTCAGGACCAAGGAGCTAGGGCAGAGCCACAATTTGCTGCCTTCGTTTCCCCTTCCTGGAGCACGCAAGCTGCAGATAGTGGCTCTGCCCTGGCTCTGGACCAAGCTGCTCCCACCACAAGATCCTAGTGGCCCTAACAGCATGGCTGGGGTTGGTTTCCATGGCAACCCCAGCCTGGTGCTATCTCAGTGCGGGTGTGGCTGGGGCCCCAGTCATGCCGGCAGGGTCTGCTAGGAAATGGAGTCTGGCTGCTGGCCAGCTCTACCATTTTGCCCACCCCTGACATAATACCATGCTTGTTCATAAACAGAATGGGAGTGCCTGTAAGCATCACTCCAGGCTGCATCTCGATTAATGTATTTAGAATGAATAGGGGTGTGAACGCTACGAAGAAGTTCAGTTCTGGCTGAATGTTACAGGCCTTCCAGTCTTTAGGGACTACTCTTTTAGCAATGCTGCTTTAGTTTAAAAAAAAAAAAAAAAAAAAATCTTCAGGATGTTCATGATAAAATGATACATCAGTGGTACAAAACTATAGGTTTTCCTTCCTAAATAACTAATTATTTTTCCCTCCAATGAATATACAGGATTAATTAAAGACTGAGGTGCTTACTTGATAAAAGAGTTACATGATAACATTGAGGTATGCCCTCTTGCCTCCAGTCCATCTGTGATGCCAGTCCTCATCGAGTGGTTGTTTATATTTTTAAACAAGTATTTTTGTGTTTTTCACTGTTGTTGCCTATTGTGCATGGAACTGGCTTTTACTCAGATTGTGAGTTCTTTGGGGCAGGGACTGTCTTTCTGTTGTTTATGTACACAGTACATATGATGGCATCCTGGGCTATTATGGGGCATAGTGGAGCACAAGTGTGTTACATTATTACAAATAATAGCAAAGATATGTTTTCATTAGCCAAGGGCATGACATTTCCAAAAATGTTGCACTAAGGTTTGACTATTGAATCCGAGGGTATCTTTGAGAGCAGGCCATTCTTTATAATAGGTTAAATCTAATCTCTTGAATGTGATATAGACCAGAAGCTCCTAGTTTGAGCTCTAATTCTTTAATGTAACCTTCTGTCTTCCAGAGAACTCCACAGAAGCAGACTTATGGCTGCTGAACAGTTGCACAGTAAAAAGCCCAGCTGAAGACCACTTCAGAAACTCAATTAAGTAAGTTGAAGTCATTTTTTCCAAAGAAGAGCGTATCATATTTATCTGTGATAAGTCTTTGGTTTTAAATTATACCTGTTTTCAATCTAAAAGTAAACCCTCCCTGGTGTATAGCAGAAGGGAAGTGTGAGTTTGAATGTCATGGTGATCTTCACTCACCCAGCTGCAAAGGATTTGTAAACCCTAATGTGGTAATTGTCAAAATAGGTATCCTGGGGTTTTGTAAGTGTTTCAGTAGTCCAGTTGCTTGAGAGATCCAACCCTCTATTACTGCAGTGGTTTCCAATTAATTTTTTAAGAAAGATTTGTTAGTGTTTTCCTTTAAATAATTGCATACATGTTTTGGAAAGGTCTGTGAATGACTAACTATGTTAGTGATATAGAATCGTAGTGATAGTGTTGGGGACTTCCACCTTTTTGACTTCAGCAAAAGTATAGCTGTAATGAGAGTTAATGGAAAACCTGAACATTCATAGGTGGATTGTGTCGAGTATAAATAAAATGTGTTATTCCCCATTGCTCATGTTACCTGCGTGGTGTTCCTTTTAGTAAACAATCCCATGGATGTTTCTGGAATCAGTTGTTTGGTGTAGCCTATTGATTGATCATTTGCTGAAAATTCACTTGGCAAGGAACATACAGTTCTCATCAAGCAGCTGGCACACTAAGTGGGGGTGGGGAGGGAGTGGTAGTAGGGATGGGAGCTTGATTGAAGCTCTTGGCTTGCAGTCCTACAGCTCCTAACAACTCCTCAGTGCTGTGCCCTGGAACAGAAACAATTTGCCCACAGTGGGTGAACAATTAAAATAAAAAGATTCCTTCTTTATCCTACAGAGAAGTTCATTTCCTGGTTGCCAGTGCAGTGTTCTGTGATGAGATTAGCCTCATGTGTTGCCAAGAAAAGCTTGCTTCTTGCTTTCCAGAACTGGCAGTCAGTGTGTATGGGCCAACTAAACAGATGACAGGATCTTTTCCAGTTCAGTTGTGGTGATCTTTCTGCTGTACTGATCACAGACCAGAATTGACAGTAGAAGTGTGTGCCTTGCTGGATGGAGCTGATGAAGAGAGAGGCCCAACAAAAATACTCCCTGAATTTCATGTTTTTGCCTTTCCTGCACTCGTGAACCTCTGTCTCAGTTTTCTGACAAACAGATGTGAAAAATAGTCTCTCTCAGTTGATTCTGATTGCTGGCAGCCCTTTCTTTCTGCTAACACATTCATTGTACTACAACTTTTTCAGTTTTTGACATGACTTAATTTTAGGGAATGAGGATTTTTTTTCTGTTTCAGTATTTCATAACGATTGCACTGAGAGATGTGTTTGAGATGTTCTTCTGTGGGGTTTATTGATTTCTCAGGTGCATTGTGGAAATCTTGTTTCTCTCTTTTATATTAAAGTTAAAGAGGAGGTGAAGCGTTAGACTATTTCACAAATAGCATTTCATAGCAGCAAACTTGAATGAGTAAAGCTACTTGTTATTTTGTCATGTCAGAAGTAGTTAGCTAGGTTGTGGTCATAGGGATCTTTGTTCCGAAGAATTTAATCACTTAGCTTGATAAGGTTCTTTTGCCCAAGGAAAGATGTTGTAGCTTTAGAGTTTAGTGTTTGCTTTTAATGCAAAATATTGAAGACTGTTTATACAATTGCTAATTTTAATCATACTACATGCGGGCAAATACTTGGATCTTTGTAGCTTTGTTTATTCTTTGGTTTCTATAACAATTTCTCATAGTGACTTTTTTGAGTATTTATGGCTTATTTAGAATTTCACTGATTCTAAACAGTAGCGGCATGTGGTTCCTCCTCTTTAAAGAACTGCCTTGGATCAGTGACTAATATTCCTTGGCCAAATAATGCATTTGAAACCAGCTAGTAGAATTCAGCCTCTCCAATGGCAAACTAGTTATATAAAATGGATGTTTTTTTTCCAGGTTGCTAAATCACAAGATACAAAAAAGACATGAATACTTGTTTTAAAGTCCCAAATACCTAAGTGGAAAGAGTCGGTGGGTTAATTGAGTTAAACTGTATTTTAGAAAATGGAGTATTGTTCCAGGAGTAGCAGGTAAAATATGTGTGATGGGAATTATGAAGGAACTACTATATTTACTTGAATCTAAGACTGTTTTCCCCCCCCCTCCCCATTTTCCCTTCCTCTTGGTTTTGAGTACAAGTCAGTGGAGGGAGGTGCTGGTGGCAATTCTGGCTTCAGCTGTGACTCAGGGTTGGGGTCGGATTTGCAGGTGCTGCCTGCCCCACCCACCACCGTTGCCCCTGCAACCTCTGTCCTCCCTTCCCCTTACTACTTATCCTGTGGCACTGGCTGGGCCCCAGAGCCTGGGCTGGAGCTGTTGCCACTGCTACTGGACTTGGGTGTGGCCAGAGCAAGCATGCTCTGTGCTCCAGGCTGAAGCAGAGCTGGAGTCAGAGGGTAAGTGGCTGGGAGGAGGCTGCGGGGCAGTGCGGGAGGCATAGGACAGGTACTGGTGGGAGGTGCCAGAGAATATAGGAATAATGGCCAAGTAGTTTAGGGGGTGGGGGGAATTAGGCATGAGGAGGTCAAGTCATGGGAGAGACGGGTAGCAAGGGTTCAAGCTGCTTGACGCCTGCCCCTCTGCCGCTCCTTTCCCTGCTGACTGTGGGGGATGAATTTTAAGACAACCCTTCAATAATTATAATTTACCATGTACAGAATATAATAATTTTATAAATTTTCCATATATAGAATCTAATTATTGGGAGGGCAGGGTCATCCTAAATTCAGAGTGGTCCTGCATTTGGGTAAATAAGGTAGTTACGTAGGCGTATTAGTTTTCCAACATTGCAAAGGCCATTTCTAAGTGAAGTGCAAACTTGGTGAGTGTGTTTGTTTGTTTGTTATCCACTGAACACCAAATAAATAAAAAAGAATTTCCATCAAATGGCATTTCTCTCATTGCAGGAATTTGTTTATCGGATACCATCCCAGTAGCATTAAAACAAGTAATGAAAAGGAGGAATATTTGCTTCTGAGCAGCACCTGGTTTTCATACATGGAATATTAATTCTGTGGGGTAATGTTTACAGTGCAGATATGACTAAACTGACTGACACAAGCAAAAGAGTCCTGTAAGGCATATATGTGCAAAAATGACACAGCAGGTCCCTTTATCAGATTTATGCTTTGGCACCAGGTTAAAACTGACTGTAGAGTTTTATGCCTGTTGGACATCTACATAAACTTTACATTTATCCTATAAAAGACATGACTACTTACTAGAATGGGCATACGGACTGTTTGACGAGCAGGTGGGTCCTTGATGATCATAGGTATGCCTTTCATACTGCAGTCCTGAGCAGCTGTTTACCAAAGGGCAGCCTGCGGAAAAGATCCAGAATCTGAGACTCCATTTGACAGATAATTTTTTGTTTCATGGAACTCTTGCTGGAGGGGAAAAATAGACCTTGGCCACAATGTAAGTGCCTAAAATGTAATCCTCTAGGGCTACTATCAGATTTTTTGGGGGGTATTACACATGGACAATTTTGATTTCATTGGACCTTTTGAATAGCTAGTATGGAAAAAAAACCCCAGCTAATAAATGACATAATGCTCTGATTTTTTTTCAAGAGTTAATGGTACAAGTATTTATATAAGTAGTATATAAATTGGGTAACTGCTCTCACAGATGGCTGGCCATGTGTACATATAGTGAAGTTTGACTATTTTTAAAATTAAGATGGTTCAACAGTTAAACTTTGGGTGTTACATATGATGAAAAATGCCTTACCTCCCATTTGGGATTCAGTGATTCTCCCAGCAAGATGGAAACAGTTTTAAATGCTACTTTTAAAAAGGCTTCCCATTTTGTACTTAATTTATATATAACTGCTATAAATGTCAAATTTAAGGATTCCCTGCTGATCAATATGATCTGTTTTCTTTTAAGCCCTAAGTTCCATACATAGTGTCTTAGATGTGGTTTGTGGGGTTTTTAAGTGCATTCCCGTAGGCTTGATTGAAGTAACGTCACCTTGCTTTCTTAGAAGCACTAAGCTGTGATAGGTGATGAATGCCAAATGTCTTTAACAATTGTCAACGATTTCTACAATTTTGTTTTAGAAAAAGAGGGAACTTGGAAGTAATTGACAACTTCTTTGTATTCTGTTTATCCTAGAGACCTAACCAGACATTATATCTTGAATAAAACTCAGCATGTCATTCAAGGAGCTGTCAAATATCGTCTGAATGCATACAGAATTTTTTTCCTGCTATACTAAATAGCGCAGTCTTCCCCCCTCGCCTGCCCCCCTACCCCCACCACACTCTGTAGCCTGACAGCTCTGTTAATCATATAGAAAAGACATTTTATGAAATGGAATTTTTCCTCTGCAATCCCTTGCATTATGGCAGGCATGTTAAACTTGCTCCGGCTGGATCTGTGGAACCAGTAGCAGTTGTGGTGGGGGTCTGGTGGTGGTAGGGCTAAGCAGCTACAGAGCAAGCAAGGACTGTCTGCACAGCCCTCAGTCACCTCCTCCCCCTCCTCCCCAGCATGCCAACAGCCATGTCCATTGGGGTTTAGGGGCCCCGGATTTTGCAGTATGCCCCACCCTTAGCCCTACACCCAGCTTTTAGTACCCTGCCAGTAGCTTTGCAGGTCAGATTGAATGGCATCACAGTCTGGGTCTGGCTCATGGGTCACATGTCTGACACCCCATCTCTTATGCTGTTTGTTGATGTGCCACTAGCCTGGATTAGCTCACCTGACTGGGGACAGATCATTTGAAAGATGGTAGCAGAGAGAGCTTTCCTCTTCAGCCATCCTTCCTCAGTCTTGCACCCCCCACTTTTTTTTTTCCTTGTGTTCTCAATTGGCTTTTAATTTGAGGTTGACATTGGCTGTGACACTTGATTTCTGAGTAGTGGCCTCCCTGCTGTTCCTTACTTTAATGCAGGGGTTCCCAAACTGTGGTACATGTGCTCCTGGGGGTACACAAGACATTTCTGGGGGGTACACAGGAGAAATTGTATAATGGCAGGTTTAATTTTCATAATAATAATTGGCATTTAAAGGGTTAAAATATAAACCATATGCTGGTAGGAGTCTGCGGGCAACTGGTAAATCTGGAAGAGGGTGCTCTAGTGGATAAAAAAAAAAAATTGTTGCAATTTATTTTAGAACATTGACCTTTTCCTCAGGTTTGGTTTTCTTAAAATTATATGTTTAGTAGCCGGACAAGTAAATTTACATGTGCTGTTCACTTTTTCTTGTTGTGGTATGCTTCTTAAAGCTGGTTTGTGAATCAGACTAAAGAATGGACATTACCACCCTTAATGCATGTTGAGATTTTTTTTAATTAATTTTTTTACAAGTATAACCACTTAATTCTTTGCCCCCCCCCCCCAACGTGTCCAATTTCTCATATCTGTTTGTGCCTTCTCAGTCCTTGAAAGTTATTTTTAGGTGAATAACCTTTCTGTGCTCAAACCTGTCTCTGAAGAGCTTCAGGAAAGTTGATAACTTGAACTAGTCACCTTTTTCTTCTCATCCTCTTATCACCGCTCTTTTATTTTACCATTATTAATTGCTGGGGTCAGGAATCTTTGGCTTACCCTACTTAAGCTTTTGTGCCAACTTATTTAGGACAAGGGTTGGTAATGTTTTTGGGCAATGTCAAAAACACCCATCTTATAAGATGTTGGCATGCCAGGGGTGGACAGCAGGGCAGCTGTAAGGGGCCTGATCCTTGTGGCAGTACAGCCCCAGCCTCTTTCCCGCTATCTTCCCTGAGGTCCGAATGCCAAGCAAAGCGCCTTTCGCATGCCGTGCTCTGACATTCGTGCCAGGGGTTGCCTACCCCTGATTTAGATTATAGGTGTGTGGCATGTTTCACTGAAATAGAGAAGTACAGTTGCAGTGCACTTGCAGCTCTGCTGCTATAAAGGTGCCTTATTTCGGTGTAGCTAATATCTTCTTCCCTTTCTCTTGTGACACCAAGCTATGTAGCCTTACTAGTATAAGCATATTTAAAAAAATCCTTGTATTGGTGTTTCCATATCCACAGTAAGTATACTTTTGTATGTGGATAAGCCTTTTCTCTGATACCTGTGACTTGTGAAGGAGGAGAAATTTAGGAATGATTAGCCTTGGAATAGCACTGTTAAATAGTTTAAGGTTCTGTCTTTGCCTTGGTTTTTACAAATTCGTGATTAAGCAGTGTGGAAAAATTGGGGCAAAGGGTCAGAAGAGAATTCTTAGTATCAACTTCCACTTTTTTAAAGCACTGTTGCTGCTGTCACTTATGCTTCTCTCATATATTGTTTGTAGCATGAGTCATGTTAATCGCACCATAAACGGCAGTAATGTAAGGTGCCATAAAATGTCATACCAGCCACAAAAAATGGTCCGTGTATAATGCTGAACATCTTTGTGACTTGCGGCTTAAATTGAACATGTGGCATGTGCACACCTGGAGGTTGTCTGGGGCTAAATGCCGAAAATCAGCTGACTGTCGAAACAAGCCCCTGAGAACACTGTGTCTCCGACCAGTCTAGAAGGGATGTTATGTGCACAGGTCTGGGGCAGCCCCTAGTCTCCAACCAGCCTGAGACTTCACTTGTGGTATGACAGGTTGTGAGATTGTTAGGACTGAGGATCCTGTGATGTGACTATTTGAATGTCTGCTAGTGGCTTTAATGGCATTGATGGACTTGGGTGTTCAATCCAAAATGGAAAGCATTATGAACATATTGTATGAGAAGATTTAGCCTGAAAGATAACATTTTGACAGCCAGGCTTTCCTTTCTAAATCGGTCTTTACAAAAAACGTAAATGTAGTTGTGCATATGGCTGGTATCCAACTTGATATGAATCAGAGTTGTTCCTAGTTCTGATATTTTTTTTCAAAGACGGTCTTCAGTGGGATCTGTCAGAGTTTTTCTAACTGCAGCTATGATGTTCCTGGTCAGCATGAATGTATCCCCTTCAGATCTCAGACTTAATGTTAACAGAGCCCTTAATGTTCGTGGGCAGAATTATACAATCCTCCTACTTTCAGTCTGGTCCCTGGGTTACACTCCCATAGTACTAACAGTGATTGAGTTAGCACCTGCAGACCCAGTGACCAGCTGGCTTTATTACAGCAAAGTCCTATTTAGATTCAGAACCAAAGAATTGTAGAGAGAAGAGAGACAATGCACAGAGTTTATTTAATGGAAAAAACTATGTACAACTCTCCTTCCTGGTGTTTGTCCATCTTCGACTTGCGGATCCTGGTAGATGTAAACTCTCAATACCATCATTCTGCCACAAACTGCAAAATGCTAAGACCTGTCAGGTTCAGGTAATATAGTCTGTACTCCTAACTTTCAAAACAGCTCATTCTTGCTGATTTTGAGGAACATATTTTTAAATCCTGCTCTGTCTTTTAATCTCTCCCTGCCTCCCCACAATGTCCATGTCACTTCAGCTATTTCAGGTGCTTTGATCTGTTAATTCATAGTATTGATGAAGAAAAAAACATTACTTGCAATTTTACAGGATTTACATACAGGATCCTTGAATGGGGAAACTTTTAGCTTCTCCATTGTCTTTCATGTGTGTCCTGGGATGTTAATATGTGGGAAATATTGTCCTCTTTCTGGTGACAGTTTCCACTGACATAAAGTGTTGTGGATAAACACTAAACATGTCCCTTAATCATTTAAATGTAGGATAATTCCATAATTAGGCCACACAGGTTTCCTTTGCTTTGTGCTGTACATGCATTCCTGAAAAACCAGCCTATGACTTGAATTCACATAAAGGGAACTGACCCCCAGACCCATTTCTACCACTTTTACAAGACAAGTTTGGTACTTGCCAACAGCAGACAATACACACAAGCGCAGGGCACTACCGTAACGGGGATGTCGACTACTGAAATGAGTGTTGCAGATAACAAGCAAGGAGCACAGATCCACACAGGAGACTACGTTTTGGTGAGCATCACTTCCACAATGCACTGCACAAAATGGTGGTTCCACCACATCAGTTGTGTAAGAGTGAATTTACCTCACACAATGAATTTTTGGTATAAATTGGGTCATTGCATAAGAATAAATTCACACATACAGAACCTACATAAAGCGAGGGAAACCTGTATATGGTATTCGTGTAGCTGTTGCACAGGAGTTAGGTATTTGTCATAAGGCAAGTAATTTTATTGACGTTGTTAGAAAAAAAGTATTCCAAGCTACTGTTTGTAAGTGACGTGGTTGGGGTTCTGAGAATATTGTAGATGACAGAAATAATAACATCAAGCTCTTAAGTAGCTGGTGATGCCACAGGAGTTCTGTTCATCTATTGTACTACTGACATTTGGATCAAGAGAAGAAATAGATTAGTGTTTGTGTAACCTGAACACTTGTTCAGAGATGCTAGGTGAAAGTAAACTGCTGGTACTGCTTGTCTTATAAGTGTTAGAAATCTTGGGTGGAGGAACCTTATTGTGCATGTTTACTTGTGTAATATGCAATCCACCTATATGCATTCATACTATGCTCCACTGGCCAAAAATATAAAGCCTGCTTTTAGTTCCATTATAAACTCATTCAAGCCTGTTTTCCTTTTATTAATAAAGTGCCCAGCATAAGATTTTGATTTACATGTGTTCATACAGAAATTTGTGGTAGTGAAGATGATCTGAAAGAGAGAGCATAACAATTTCAAACCTTAGTTCATATGTATTTTACAGTTCATTTTAGCACAAAGAGATTTCTATTGCATTTAAAGAGAAATGCTGTAAGCATGCTTTTAATCTTATTTCACAGAGATGCAAAATTGCTTGTATTTCATTGTTTTTGGTAGAGATGGTTGCTTACAGTGATGGGGCAGCTGTAAGGATGTGTTGTCGCTGAGGATACTGGCATTCCCTATGCTACTCTTGCCATTCCAGGGTGGGGAAGTTATTTTTCTAAAAGTCCAGAAAGGAGTGTAGCTGGGAGGACTTTTTCGGAGCAGTAGTAAAGTTCAAATACGCATGTAGTGGATTTATTTGTTTTGTCAGCTTGAGGTCATCAGCAACCTATACCAACCGTACAGTTGGTCCAGTAATAGATATCAATTACCCACAAGTATTCTTCCTCTTGCACAGCTTCTGCATCATCTCAGCATTGTTGGCAGTGTCACTTCTAGATCAGTTTCTTTTCATTACTCTGTAAAACTCAGAATTGTTGATCTTTATGCCACTAATAAATAGCAATGCACTCTTGATATCTGGCAAACTTTTGGTTGAACCTATTTACTGCAGACTTGGACTCTGAGGGGGAGAGACTTTTCGAGGGTACAGGAGTTGACCCCACTTCCCCCTCCTCATCCCTGACCTCCAACCCCAAAAGAGGGATAAAGTGATGAGGCAAACAAGTAGAATCTATGTTAAATTCAGTTGAGGAGAACCTTAATGCTTCAGCAGAATTTTGGATGCTTTGCATGACAGGTGAATCAGGTCACTGAAAGGCCAGTGGAAACAAACAGTATCATGTGCTCTCCAACATAAATGGCAACAGAAGGGAACGTCAAGGGATCTGTGATCATGTTTTCTCATTAATTCTGCATGCAGGCTTGTTCCTGAATAGATAACTGTCCAGGCTGTCCAGGTAGAGATCAGTTTCTATTTGTTTGGTTTTTTTTTTTTTATAGTTGCTTATAGGGTGAATAGTTATTTCTCATCCTCGGTTTTATCACATATTTGCTGTATAAAATGCTTGAGAATGAACTCCAAGTAAACTGTAGAGTTAGGTTCTTTAATAAGGATAAAGGGGTATCATAAATGAATATTATTCCATCATGGAGAAAAATGGTTGGGACCATTGGGCAGTTTCCAGGATTGCCAGGATGGTATTATAGTTATGCTAAAGTAAAAAATGATGACTGGACAGATTTGACCGGTATATCCTATTGCATTTAAAAGTAGAATGCTGCCTTTTGCAAAGGAGATTTGGGTTTGGGATAAGTATTACACTTATTACCCCCTTGAAGAGGATAGGGGAATGACTGAGCCAGAAGAATCTGACCATTTGAAATTGGATTTTAAATACTTGCCTGAGATCTAAATCTTTCATACAACTATACTATTTCATGAAATGTGCCGTTTTAAATCCTGTTACTGGTGAAGTCAGTGGCGAGGCATAGGGGGTGCATGTGTACCCCCTGAGAGCACGGGTGCACCCCTTGACAGCCAGTGTTCTTGGGGGGGGGGGGGAGCAGGTGAGAGTACTAGCACCCCGCTGAAAGCGCTGGCTGGGGAGTGGGGACGCCAGGAGAAGCAATCCCCGTGATCATCCCGCGGCCAGTTGCGTTCACTCAGAAGTGTCAGTGGCATGCCTGGAAGTGCCAGTGGTGCATCGCTGCCACTTGTGGGTCAGCAGGATCGGCCACACGGTGGACCCCCCCCAGTTGCTGACTGGCTGCTGGGGGGCAAGTGCCCTCTCCCCCAACTCAGGAGGCATCAGTCACCCATGGGTGACGTATAGGCTTTTTATGGTTTAGTGGTACAGTGATCTTGGTTATATGACATTTCATTGACACTTTAGTTTGGATTAATTAGCATAGTTGGTATTCTATTTTTTATTTCTGCTACAAGTTTGATTATGAACAATAGGACAATTTTTGGATACTCTTTTAAAAATGACCAGCACATAAGAGGTTAATTCTGTCTCCTTATCTTGTTCTAAACTTTTGAATTCTGAGCTGTAGCTATGGTTTCTTAGTTGCCCAGGAGCCACCAGTATGTTGGAAACTTTGTTTATAAACCTTGCAAATTGGGTAAGTTTATTAAGTGAGTATATACAAGATACTTTTCTTTGAGGACATATAGAAATCAATTACAGTTCAGTGCCACTGGTAAACAATAACTCTGTAAACTTTTGGCTGGGAAACTTGGGTCACTGGGTAACATTTAAGACTTTAACCTTGTTTGCTTGTTGGTCAGAAAAGGAGACTGTGAGAGAATCAGGGGTTTGCAAAGGATTACAAAGGTTATCTAGTCCAGCCCCCTGCAAGCATTCCCACACAGATATGCCTATCCACCCTTCTCTTGAAAGCCTCCAATGAAGGAGATTCTGCAGCTTTCCTGTCTAGCTTATTCCTTTGTCCTTGCTGTTTTGGTGGGGTGGTTGGTTTTTTGGGTTTTTTTTTTTTTTTACATTTAATCTAAATTTCTTTCCTGCAGTTTAAACCTTTTGTTTTGCATCTTGCCCTTTTGTAACAAGGGGGAAGAGTTGTTTCTCCTTTTCTTTATGGCAGCCTTTAAAGTATTTGAAAACTGTTACCTGCCATGTTCTTCCATGTCTTCTGTTCACCAATCTAAAAATACATAGCTATCTCAACTTTTCCCTGCATGGTTTGCCTTCCAACTCCTTTACCATCTTTGTTACTCATCTCTGGATTGTCTTTTAGTTTTTCCATATCATTCTTAAAATACACAGCTGAGAACTGGACACAGTACCCCCCAGGTGAGGCCGGCCAAACAGTAGTACCAGCAGCTTTTGTGTCTTACTATACTGTTAGTAAAGCCCAAAATTACATTTGCTTTTTTTTAGCAAATGCATCACATTCCTGGCTCATGCTGTGTCTGTAATCCATCAAATTCCCAGATAGTTTTCAGTAATGCTGCTGCGTAGCCAAGAAAGTGTGCACACTTTGCGATATGGCCTACTAGAAAGAATTCTTTCAGCACTGGAGCTGACACAACATAGAGCAGCCATGGCCTTTAATAGGAATTTGAATCTTGAATCTCCTCAAATTAGGAGTCTGAAGCTGTACCAACCGAGTTATCTAGTTGGTACATCTGTAAAAGATGCACCAATCATTCCTATAAAGCTTGAAAATAAAAGGGATAACAGTATACAGCTACCCTTAAATCATTTTTAAAACTGCTTTTTTATAAAATAATCCAAAATAAGTGAAGGCTAGATGTTGCTTTTTTAGAATATCACAGTCCATTTACTGGTGAAAGAAAATTTCACATGTGATAATTTAATTATCTCTAGAATCCTTTAGCAAGGATAAGTGCAGCAAAAGTAAGCTTCAGAGTTTCTCAGTAGTTCTCCAAGTGTAGTCTGCAATATATGTACAAGTAGTTTGTTGAGTCTTTCCTGGTTACCTCATTCTGGCTGCTCTTGTTTTCTTAAACCAGTGAGAAGATCCATGAGAAGCTGCCAGCAAAATCAGAGGTAGGAAATATCAAACATACCAGATGGGAAAGCTGAATCAGGAAGGTAGTCTGGAATGAGTTGGAAAACAAACAGGAGCCGAGGTTTTTATAGCAGAAGTTCAGAAAAGAGTGGAATGAGCAGGGAGAAAGAAACTAATTTGATTTTCTTTTCCCCTATGTGAAATCAATCTATTGCTGAGGCATGGCATGAGATTGAAGTGAGAGGCTTGTGAAGAAAATGATTTGAGACTCTTTAAGCGGGCCACCCTCTGATGTATATGTGTCCTTGGCTTAGCAATGAGGGGCCAAGAATGACACAGGATGACTAGTTAAATGTAGCAAATCTCGTATCTCCATGTGTGTGTGGTATGTATTGCTTTTAGGTTAAACCTTTCAGGGTTTTTTGTGTAATCCAAACAATGTCCATGTTGAGGTCTTTTAAATTAAAAATCTTCATAAAAGTATAAAGATGAAAGAACTGGTGTCCTCATTTCAGTTTATAGTATTTCCACAAGGTGCAGTTAAGACCCTGAATCCAGGATGTCACATAATTAGCTCTTACTATCTGGTTCCATACTTAAGCATGATTTGAACTGCTTTCTTGTGAAAACAGAATTATTTTAAGCATACCAGATGCTAAATCTCTGGTGCCTTTACTTGGCACCAGAAATTATTTTTTTCAACAACTGAAGTGTAATTCCTTAGCTAAAAAGGATAAAAATGGTATTAATCTTCTATTTATGTGTTTTGAAATTTCTTCCTGGTTAATATTTTGGATTTATCAGGTTGTGTTGGTCTGTTGTATAAGAAAGGTCCTGTGCAATGTTTAGTGCTGCTGCTGCTACTTCTGATACTAGTTCTGATCTGATATTATATCTGATACTTATGTCATGGCCAGAAAGTGGGATAGAATGGCACCTTAGAGGCTTTCAGAAGCATAAGCTTTCATAGGTGACAGTCTACTTCACCTGCTGTGAGGGTTGTCTCACTGTGTCAATACAGAAAAATCTACATGAATCTTTTTACTTATTCTCAGTATATTCTTATGTCTAACTTTCTGACCCGAGCAGGAATTTTGCCTTAGATCTTCCTATCCTGTGCTAAAATGTTATTATTTAAACTCTTGGATTTACCTCTTACCCTCTTCTAGAGGAATCTGAGATGTTACTTAAGCTTTGAAGAGTCCAGGTCAGAAAATGCAAGTCCCCTGGATCTTGCTGTGCAGAAACTAATAGAAAGCACCTGGGCTGTACCTTTCTCTGACTTCCGTTCTTCCAACTAGTTCATCTGAGCTTTAGAAATCACCTTGTCAATGAGATAAAAATGTAGAGTGTAACTCCCACTTACAGTGAATTTAGCTTACAGCTGTGAGGGGAAAAAAAGAAATCTTTACTGATACAGGGTAATGTATCCCTGACCCTTTTAACTAAGTTTTCATAATGACAAACTTGTTTGCTGGTTTTATCTATATATTACTTTATATAAATCATTTTTATAGCTTTTCTCTTTTTTCCCCATTATGAAGCATGAGGGATTCTTAAATAAAATGCAGGTTGTGTTGGCTTGGGCGCACACTCTACCACATCCAGGTGGCCCAGATATTGTAGAATGAAGAGCTGTTTCAGGGTCTCTTGCAAGAACTTTGACAACATTTGTCTATAGGGATGATCAATTTATAATAGTACTTGGACCTGCTACAACAGATTGTGTAAACATGGTTCAGACTTATCAGTTGACAGTAGAAATAAACCTGAAAGGAGCCAGCACTTTGGAGTCTTAGTGGCTTTATCTTGTGTCAGTACTGTTTGCACCGTAGTTAGTTGCTAAGCTTTTGGCACCCAGCAGAGACCTTGCTTTCAGCATCCCATTCTTTGCCAGCCCTGGTTTTCTGCTGTCAGGTGGTAAAGGAGGCCCATTGTCTTCTGTAGATGGTTCCCTCTGTCACTGACATCATGGAAATTTTCACTAAACCCCAAAATGAGAGGAGATCTGTCAGGATGTAAGAAGTGGTCCAGTTCACTTGGAAGACGGTAGGCCTCGAGGATGAGGCAGTCTCCCACCTTAGTGTGGGTTTGGTCTTGCTCAATTATGGGGAGGTTTCCATTACTATCTTTCTGTTTATGCTTTGATGGCATTGTACAAACATACATTGACAAACTATTATTGGCTTAAACCAATGAAAATTATTCCCAACACATAGGTAATTGGATTTCTCTGAAAGCAAAAGATAGACATAACCAAAAGGAAAAAAACAACAACTAGTGGGACTCCAAAAAATAGTAGTGGGAAAGAGCAAAGAGAGAGGATGGTTTCACTTTGAGCTCTTGGGCAACATTTCTGTTGGCAGTGGTAGCCATTTAAAGGGTCTCTATACTAGCAACAATTTCCCTTGAAATACCAGCTAGACTTGTAATAATTTTACAAGCGACTTCTAAGAATTTTGAAGTTCTGTGTCAGGAATAACAGGCTATCCCTTTTTCTCTTCACAGAAACATTTCCCAGCAGTACAGAAATCTTCCCTCCCTCTACCTACCAGTAGTAGTGCTAGTAGTGGTAGTGCTAGTCTCAGAATGATCTGCCTTGCAAACTCCAGGTTTTCTGGTTTGTTTTTTGTGTTTTGTGCAGCTGAATTGAAATTCTACATCGACTTATACTCACAACCATGGGCAAAACTATCATTCCTGTTGATGATCAGACTCTATTGTAGCTCCTTACAAAGCAGCCTTCTACTCTAGCTTGTATCCAAGGTGAATTACAATTACGTCTTATTGATGATGAAGAAAAATCTTCCAACAAAATTCTTCTGTTGATGTCTCTAATTGACAGTATTTGTGCCGTGTTTGAAAACCTAGGCTGTTCACATGGATATGCTGTTCAAGTTCTCAGTCACCAAGGTGCAGTTCTGATCCTCTTCCACTAATCTCAGCTTTCGGCAGAATTTCTGCTGGAGGGGAAGGCTGGTCCATGGCTAATGCATTGATTTCATAGATTTCATAGACATTAGGGCTGGAAGGGACCTCGGGAGATCGAGTCCAGCCCCCTGCCCAAAGATTGACTCTTATTCAGAATGCCTTCTCAGCTGTCACTCGCCTGCTCTGTGGCCTTAGGCAGATCATCTTCCTGTGTTTGTGTTTTCCCTTTCCATCTTTTATCGTCTTGTCATTGAGGATTGTAAGCATCTCAGAGCAGTTTTTTGGACAGCATCTAGTTAGTATAATGGCGTTCTGGTCTCACCTGGAATATATAAACACTGCCATAGCAAAAATGGTGATAAACTAATCTTTGCCACATTGAAGGAATATTAGATCAGAAGGGCCTCAGAGTTTTAGATTATTTATCTTGTTTTGACCAAGGTAAATATATTATACAGCTCTACGTGTTATAGTCTTAGCTCCTGTTCTTTGTGATACTTGAAAGGTGTTGCTTAAAACTGTTCAGTGCTCTTTAGTTGCTGTGCAGAAGGTTTCGCCTCTCTGGCTTTTGGCATCTAGCCACAAAAATCAAGTAGCAAAATAGCTGCATTTCTGTCTATTTGGGTCTGGGACGTTGTTCTAGGATGAAAGACCATGAATGTGCCATTACTTTTATGTATTAATTTGATAAAACTTTATAAACGTGAAAAAATGACACGAACACATAAAGGATGGCCCTTTACACACAGCATGAACTTCCTTTTTGATGATTTTACCATGACATTGAATAGGCTATTGCTGCTGATTCCATTTTACTGTTTAAGATGAAATGTAACAAGTGGATCCATATTGTTTGTGCTTAAAGATTATACTAGTGGTGCTCAATCTTTTGGCCCAGTGGGCCAGATGAGTGGTGGACTGCACAAGGCCCCGTGCACCGGAATAGGGCCCTGGGACCCTGTGTTGGCCTTGCTATCCAGCCTGTAGGGCTCCCCATGAGTCTGGAAGTGCTTCCTGGAATTGGGATTTTTTTTTATTATTGCTTGATTCTGCTCCCATTGATGCTGGTGGGTGACATCTTCTACTGAGTTTAAAGGGAGGGCTCAGCCTTTGAATTAATTCACTGACCATCACATTTACCTGACTATAAAAGCTTAAGATAAACAATAATTTTGTACCGTTGCTTGGAAAAATCAGGTAAAGGATGCTTACAGTATTTCTCTAGTCTAGTTGGTTTGCAGTTGTTAATGTATTTGTGTAAAATCAAGCTGAACAGTAGAAAGATTACATAGCTAATTGCAAGATTACTGCTATAACTCAAGTGAACAAGAGACAGGAAATGGTCATTGGGACAATGATAAATATGTTTTGTGGTTAATAGAAAATGCAGAAAGCAATATAAAGGGCTGATGCAAGAAATCTTTTTGTTGTAAAAAAAAAAAGAGTTGCTGGTTAAATCTAAGGACTTTGATGTCAGATTGGACAAGAAGGTGAGGATTATTGGAAATGGAAGGATATGGCTATCTTCGGGACTCCTAGCATTTGATTCTCTGGCCCTCCTGAACATTTGAAGAAAAGTAGTACAGATGGTATCCATGTGGTCTTGGTATTGTAGGTCCCTCATTCATCCTGAAAAACTATCCTGTGTAGACTTGGATACATCCAGGCCAAAACGGACCAAAAATGGTATTGGACAACTGCCACTGAAATTGTAATGGTTTAAAACTCACTTTTTGCAAGTTTCCAACTTCATCTCCCTTTCCTGTCCACTGTGGCTTCAGTCCACTTCAGAAACTAATTGAACTCTGTTATAAAAGGCACAAGAATTTAGGGCACTGAGAGCAGGTTTGCTTTCAAAATGAAAAGATTAATGAGAGGGGACCAGAAACCATGTTCAAGAATCTGTCCCAAAACCACAGGAGTGAGTGGTCCAAAGTATACCTGTCCCCTTGGTCCAGTTGTACCATGGAACTGCAAGCATAAGACATTAATACAATTGTGCCTATTTATTATTATCATTTTCTCTCTTGCCTCACAAGTATTTGTCTAGGCAACGAGAACTTTTTCAGTAACTACTGACAGACGGTCCAAATGCAAATTGGCTTCCTCTTCCCTCTCTCCAAAGATTCCCAAACAATTAAAACTAATTATTTTACTTTCAGTAGTATAAGTCTAATGCTGAACTTAAATTAAATATTTTTCAAATTAAATAAGCACTGCTACTTTTAGATTTCAAGTAAAAAAACAAACCCCATTAGGCTATGCACAAACCACTGGAAGTAAGTGGGGAAAGTAGAATACTGAGGGCTGTCAGAATGGTATGAAAAGAATCAAATCTGCTTTTGAAAACATGAATACAAGGAATGTACATGGTGGAATAAGATTACAATATTAACAGAGACTTATTCTTTGCTTGATCTTTGCATTACTGAAACACAGGAGTTTTCTTCCCAGAAGTTACTCGTATTTGGTATGTAAACTTCAGTTTAAGACTTGTTGTATAATCTTTACAAAATAAGTGTTTTTCGTATTATGTGCTTCTCCTTCACTGTTAACTCAACAGTTGTTTTGTTTTGCCATTTTAAGCCAGCTGAGTGAGCATAAGAAGTTAGTGTGCTGGCAACAGGTGGCTGATAGCCTTGAATATTTACGTAATTAAATATATGTTGGCTTTTATCCTAATAGCTGGGAGCTTTTGTAGGTGGAGAGCATAAGAAAGCATGTAGAAACTTGCTGTAGCAGGATTAATGCAGAAGTCAACATGATCTAAACTTGCCCTTACTGACTAGAGTTTGTATGTGTTTTTGGTTCATGACAGTCTACTAATATTTAATGAGTATTTGTACAATAACAAAAAAAACCTCCTTGTTTCTCTGGGTGTACGTAAGTACAAAAAGCATCCTCTTTCATACTTATGAAAGGCTGCCACATGCTGTATTAAAAGCTTTATTTTAGTGACAGCATAACATGATTCAGGTAATTTTATTTTAGTCCATAGATTGTAAGACATTTGCTTTTAGCTAACAGACTGTAATGGTTTGTCTTAGCTTCTAATAAACAGTTCTAAAGAGGGTTAAATATGCCAAAGTAGAATATCACGGTTCCATAGACAGGGAAAATTGGGAGATTGTTTGTCACTGGCTTTCATTATATGCAACAATCTGTGGTTTGGCTCATTATCTCTTGTAATAAACCTTTGAGGGAGGAGGCATTCATATCTTTTATTGCTGATGATAACATTTGGATGGAGTCTGGACTTTGTTTCTTAAATTTAGATAATAATATCTGTCTACCACTTTGAATTTTTTTTTTTTGCATCCAAGATTTCTGTTAATTGAAAATTTCCATTATTTTCCTCAAGGAATCAATAAATCAACAGGACTTAAGCAGGAAGTAGTTAGCCATGGAATAGTTTTCAGCCTCAGTATGTCCCAGAATTTTCTTTAAGAGTTCACTTCCAGTAAGTCCTCCTAGCAAAATGAACTGTAAACTCTGCTTTCAGTGGTTTTATAGTTCCAGCAAAGGGAACTGGATCACCACAAAAGTACATTAAATGTATATGTGATGACTCAAAATAGAAGAATCTGTGTTTTTCTTTAAGCATGTTGCATTTCTACTGTGAGATCTTCAGTAGGCATTATAGTTAGGCATTATAGATACAGTGGTGCCTTATTTTCAAAAGAGCAGCATCCAGAGAAATAAAGCATATTGCACAACTCCTCTTAATGTCCTTTTCTTAATGTCCAAAGCCTCTCTCTTACCTATACTTACAGCTTTCTTCTCATCCTTGACTATGCTTTTTCCCTTGTTGGAAAGCAGGCCTTATGGATGTGTCCCATCCATAACAAGACATGAAGCAACTCAGATTTTCTGACTGTATGCCCTCATTTGTGCCTTTATTTCTTCTGAGGAACCATTAACTATGACACCTGTATATCAGGAAGTTTAGAAGGAAATTCTATTTGGAGGTGAGGAAATTACCATATTGTTAAAACATTTGTGACTTCTTTTGAGTCCTCTTCAAAAGCTTAGTTTTATTAGAAGACTTTCAAGTTCTGTTATATATTTAAGATAAGACTAAATCAAATTCCTTCTGACATAAGTTTACTGGGCAAGTTTACAAAATAAATGCTGTAAAAAATGCTTATGCTAGTTGTCTTCATTTTAGATCTTGCCACTTAAATTTTTGTACTTGAAATATCAATTTTTTTTTTTAAGAATTGTGATATTTCCTGCATCTTGCATGTTACTTTTGATAGTCATAAGTGGCCACTTGTCTTAAGTGTTCTGTGGACATCTTCACATCCTCAACTGTACAGACTGGATTGCACTTAACTAGCTAAGGTGAGGGTAGCTATTCTGAAGTTAGGATTGTTGGTCTAATGTAGAATGCTGAATAAAATAGGTTAAGTTTGCAGTATTTTATGAGTCTGTTTTCATTGTTATGTTTGTAAAAGATGAAAGCGTAAGTGAAAGTTTTTGGTCATACAGTTTTTAGGGGCCTAAGGTATGAATTAGACATAGGATAGCATTCATACCCTAGGATATGTTTATTGAAAGTGCATGTTTATTGCATAATTTTTAAAGTTAAGCTCCTGTGAAATATTTGTGACCTAGGGTATGAATGATGCTGAGGCCTACAGATCCTATTCAGAGCTTGCAATTGAAGTAACAGATCTTCTCATTTGACTTTTTCTTCACGTTTTCTAATGCTGGACCTATTAATATAGGTCTGGAGTTGATCTGCAGTGAACAAAAGTTCATACTTTGAAGCATACAGAAGTTCTGACTTTGATCAGTGAGGCAAAATGTTTTAGTCATTAAGATCCACTGCCGCTTGCAGTACAACTTGTTTGCTGGGCTCTAGTGCAGCTAAGCAATGGGAGTAGTGTGGATGCTTGTCTCTATGTGAAATAGGTCACTCAAGCACATAAAAAGCAGTTGGTGTTTGGAACTGGTCTGTCAAACATTTATATACTTTTGACTGGCACATTCAGCTCTAACTTCCAATTAATGTACATTAGAAGTTACTTTGCTGCAGTCTTCAAGCAAAACTAGTGTAAGACCAGTATAAGATCAAATCGGCCCTTCAAACTCTAATACCTTTTTAAGATGTAGAGTTTGCTTTAAATCATTAAACAGAAGAGTAACATTTGTAATATGGGTGAATATTACTGCTTGGCCTTCAGAACAGGCAGTAGCTGGTATTCAGAAATGCTTCCACAAACAGAGTTCTGCAAGCTGGAGGAGAGCTTGGTTCACATCCCACGAAGGTCTTCACAATGTTTGAATTTTCTAAAAGTGTTTTGATAATTTATAAATATTAGCTTGGCCAGCGGGGGCTGTGAAGACAGAGATCTTGGACAGAGACTGTGTATCAGCTTTGTCTGGAGCAAATGTTTTTGTGATGAGGGTTGGAAAGGTTTTTAAGATTTATTATGGAAATATTGAGCTATCATAGAACTGCAAAGGCATTGCTGTAAATTAGATGCAGGTATGTAAGGGTCATGGAGAAGATATACCATAGGTCTGACTGACCTACAGTGGACATACATAATCTGTTGCCAGCATTATATGAAAAGCCTACATGAATTTTATTTCTCTTTTATTCATGGTGTTGTTATTATTGAAAACAGTATGACAGCTCAGTTTTTACTGGCTGTGTTCCCTGGTTCCATTGACTTAAAGGCATGTTGATGTTTTCCTGCGTAAGAGGGTTATTCTTTTTTTGAGTCAAAGACATTAGTATACAGTGTTTATGCCATAAATACGAATTGAATACAGTGCTAAAGTATCTCTTGAGCAACATGTTTTCTAGGTCAGGAGCTCATAGTTTAATAGCAACCAGTTGCATGTTCTCTAGTTTGTGGTTTCCATTTCTGTTTCATGGAAGATATCGGTTAAACATGTTTATTGCAAAACTTTTAAAGTTAAGCTCTTGTGAAATAGCGCTGAACATTTTTATTGTGACTGAAGGAACAATTAGTTGAAAAAAGCCAGGTCTTGCCTCGTCTATTGTCGTCATTCCTGAATGAAGCTGAGCTGAGGATACAGTTTGCCGTGATTACATTTCCTTATGACTCTTGCTTAGAAATCCCATGTTAAAAGGACACTGTCATATTTGAGAAAATTGCTATATTGTGAGTAGCTGATTATTGAGTAGAAGGGCCTTAAATGACTTCAGATAATATTCTAAATTGTATTACTTTCATAATAAGGTTTCTACAGGAGTCCTTTGCTTAATGCATTGTTTCCATGTGGAAAGAGAAAAACAGGTCAAGTTGTCCCATTTCTCTTCTCTTCCTCTAGTCTGTACTATAAACCTTCTGATAATGCAGCTGTGTTATCAGCTTCACCATATGCCAAAGATATTATGTTGCTTTGTAACTTCAGTAGCAAGTGACAGGTGGCAGGATGGAGACTGCAGCTGTATTTTATCTCCTCCAAAATGTGTTTCAAGTAGCCTTGCTGCGTGATGTAACATGTTACCCACCTGCCCTTACCTTCGCCAAAAGGAACAAGTGGTCAGATTAATCTTTTTTTTTCCCCCCTGTGTGTTTAATTTGGGAGGATCATTTTGACAATTCTGGGCATCTGGGACAGCAGTTTGAGAAAGCAGAGGGAAGTTCCCCCATATTGCATTTTTTGCATTTTAGGGTGGGGAAGTTCCCCCAAATTTGTATTTTTGTTGCTGTTCTGTAAGGCACATCTTTATAATGATTTAAACATTTCTAGGCTGTAATTTGTAATGTCTTTCACTTTTTGGTACACCTATCTACTATCCTATTTTTTATACATCAGTAGAGGTAATTGTTTTCTAATAAAGCTCTGGTATTCAGTTCTCCAGGAATATAGGGCTCCTATAGACGTACAGCAAGGCTGCTCTAATATGCTGTAAATGCAGTGCATCAGAACTGATTGATTGAGTCTGCTGGAACACGGAAATTAACACACTCCAGCAGCCTCCAGCGTCGTATGCATCAGTGGCCCTACATGGAAAAATGGTGGACCCCTTTGAATTGTAAGTGTTGGTATTTGCATACTTTTGATCGGTCATCTTTTGCAGACCCCTTAGACATAGTTTGTGGATGCCCAGGGGTCCATGGACCACAGGCTGAAAAACACTGTCTTAGAGGATAAGTGCTTAGATGTTGAGCAGGAAGTTTTAAGTTAAGCCAAGGTTATGTGAAGTTGATATGGGGTAAGTTAATATACTTTATATACTAGATATGCACACAAAAGAGAGAGCTGAAAAGACAAACATTTTTCTTAAGGAAAAAAAAATCTTAGAGGTAAGGCTTCCCCTGCATGTGCACACAATATACAGCATTAACATAAGGTTGTTTAGTTAGATGAATGGAGAGTACTCTTTTTACAGGATTTTTTTTTTTTTACACGTGACACATCTATTTAGTTATTTGGCAGCTAGTAGTACCAATTGTCATCTTATGCTAATTGGACCTATAGCCCATTTAAGAACATCTACATGGGTTTGCAAGCTGTGCATGAAGATGCAGCTTATTTAAACTGGCCATTGTGCTGTTTATATTGTAGCCAATTCTCCTTATCTTGTCTAGTTTAAATTAAGTTATCTTTTTACTCGTGTGTGTGTGTGTGTGTGCGTACGTGCACATGCATGCATGTATACCTACATGTAGTGGCTAAGTACAGACAGTCAAAAGGCCTGAGGCTGAATCAATTCACTCTTTGCAGGTTAGTATAAACTGCGTAGATTGAACCGGTAAGCAAGTGAACAGATGCTTGATGTTTGATATGCAAATGCAGCCACATATTTGCAGTGGCCTAGGCCAGAAGCCAAGGGGGCGCTAGAGCAGGGGTGGGCAAAATGGTGGATCCAGCTGGCAGCTGAGCTCCGTTTCCCAGCAGCCCCTGCCTGCCTGGCTGAGGCTAGTCTCCATGGAGACCTCAGCCACACCTGTGCTGTGATGGCATGAGGCTGGGGTTGCCATGGAAACTGGCTCCAGTCACGCTGGCAGGAGGCTGCTCTGGATCTTCTGGGATCTTGCGGTGGCAGTAGCTTGGTTCGGAGTCAGGGCAGAGCTGCAATCTGTCACCTGCATGCTCTGTCTCGGCCGTGGCAGAGCTGTGGTCCAATGCCATCATGTTCCTGTGCGAAGCGTGCAAGCTACAGATCATGGCTGACTCCAGAGCAAGCTGCCCCATCGCAAGATCCCAGTAGTTCTGGGTCAGCCCCCTAACCTGCTCTGCTGTGTGCCTTGCTGGCACATTTGGGGCCAGTCTCCATGGCAACCCCAGCTTTGCACTGTCATGGTGTAGGTATGGCTGGGGTCATCATGGAGACTGATCCTGGGGGCAGGGGCTGCTTGGAAATGGAGTCCATTGCTGACCAGATGTGGCCCATGGGCCAGACTTTGGCAGTCCCTGAACTAGAGCGTGCCTCCCTGTTCTGCTGGAGCAGACAGCTTGGGCCAAAGCTAGCTGGCAAACCGTGGTGGGGGGAGGAGTTGTAGGGGAGGTGCAAAGCATTCTGGGATGCCGTGAGGCTGAGTTAACTTGAATCTGGAGGGGATCTAGGACAGAAGTTGCAGAAGTTGGATAAACTGATTTTAACCTGAATCAGTTCAGTCTGATACTACATCCATCCAGGTTTATCTTAAACCAGTTTCTGCCATTTTGAAAGCAGTTTATGTGCACTGAATTTCAGTTGTGTTACGGATTCAAACTGATTTCTGATTCCTTATATTGGTTTATGTCCCTAGCTGGCATCTAACAGACTGGGTCCCTGTTATCACTCCGTAAGTAGGCCAGTTGCTTCTAGTCATGTAGCTGGTACTAAACCTCAGTGACTTCTGGGATTTGTCACTGCTAGCAAAGATGTAGATGCTAATGGTTTTATGTTGTTATCACCTCTGTGATTGCTGTTATGTTTTTTATTGTAATAAGACTTCAGTGTGTGTATGAAGAAGAGTGATGGTCCTGGGAAGGGCCACAGTCTTAAACAGTTAATTTCTCTGGCTCATTTGTTGTTGTGGAGCTCCTTTCCACACAAGTAGTGTGGCCATGTACCTAATAATAAAGTAAAAAGTAAAATAAAGCCTCTGTTAAAAAAAAAAAATCCCTTTCAATTCTTCAGAAAGCAGAAAAGAACCCAAGATAAGTGCTGGCTATACATCATTTTTTTGTAATGCACAGATAGTGTGGTGATATGGGTGGCATAAAAAATGTAGGTAGCTCCAGTGTGTTGCTTTTATTATTGTGATTACAGGTTTGTTATGGCAATTTCTAAGAGAAGTCATGCAGAAAAGAATGAAGCATAAATTGAGGCTTAGCTAAATACTCAGAATATTCTTTATTTTTCCATGAACATGTGCAACAGCTGTGGCTACCCTGCACCGTTCCTTATGTTGGAACTGACCTCGCAATCTTTCCAGCCTGCCTTTTGGAAGTAGAAAAGTGACTTCTTACCTAAAAGCAGGGGAAGAACCATGGGGGGAAGTACCTGAAGCTGGAGGGCAAGGTTAAAATAATGACCCACTGGGGAACCAAAGCTCTTAATGATAACGCCATGAAAAAAATCCCCAAATATCGATTGGCAATCTTTAAAAAATAACATGAAAAACGATAGACTTGGCATGTTTTAGGGCACCCACAACACAAGCCCTGTTTAGTTTTTCATAAAGAGGCTTACTGCGATTGCAGCATTAACTGATAGTGTAATGAAGTCTCAGATGTTAAACTTCAACAAGGCTGAACACTAATTTCAGGACTCCAACTCTGACTAGGTGGTGCTCACTCAGAAGGTGCAAGCTTAACAAACGGTGCCACGCCTCTAGTGATAAGAGCTCTTATTAGGTTTAGACACTTTGGTAAACGCAGTCTAACAATGATGCATGAATCAGGTTAAAACCAGAAACTGTTTCTACTTTGTGGAAAGGCAAATATACATCTTAGTTTATCAGAAAATTTCACTGATACTAATGTATCAAATTTCAGGTTGTGATAAAAAGCAGATTTACATAGGAAGTAAAAGAATTTTAGCATTTATAAAGAGCTTCTCATCTGCAGCAGTTCTCAGCCTTTTGCACCTTACGTCCCACCAACCACTTTGTCAAAAAACCCTGGTCCCACCATGATAAAAACCAAACCCCACAAAATTGCACTGTTTTGAGATACCAGTTGATTCTTCTGTTTGAAGTGCAAACAACTGAGCTTTTTCAATCGGGCAATGAGCTTCAAGTCCCACCTACATGAGCTTCAAGTCCCACCTATATGAGCTTCAAGTCCCAACAGTGGGACATGTCCCACTGGTTGAAGAACACCAATCTAGAGTACTTTACATTATTATTTAAAAGAACAGTTTTTAAAATAGTATTTGTAAACAAATAGCAAACAGACTAACAGTGTCTGTGCCTGGGCCCTAATTATTGGAAAAATTTGGGTGTAGTTTCCAGCCCTTAAAAAAAGTAGTTCCTCCTTACATTCAGATCTGCCCTGGATTTGTCAACTTATTCTCATGCATCTTTGTAGGAGCAAAAGAATCTCTCTCCTCCTCACAGAAACTGGTGAATCTGTAAACGGCACCTTTATAAATTAATTATATATAGCACAAGCTTTCGTGAACTCGAGTGGATATCCACCCTGCCTTCTGCCTGATGTCAGACTCAACACAGCTAACTACCTGTCTTGAACTTGTAAACTTCCATGCACAGTTAATATTACATCAGTTCCCATAGTAAAACAAATGACTGACATTGAGGTGAGAACACTTTCTTAGTCTTATCTCGCTTGTAAAAAGCTGGTTGCCAAAATGTAGTGTCTAACACTGTCAGGTATCAAGGGGTACAGATTCCTTGATGAGAGAGTAGTTAATTTGCTGATAACTGATTCCAGGAATTGCTTGCTTTTAGTCAGGCATTTATTTCCATTTCTATTCAATCTTTATTAAGTGACTCTTAAACATTTCAGGCACTTAGGGTTATGAAAGGATTTCAGTTCATTCAATTATGAGACAGGATTCTTTTAATTGAAAAGTTCATTGTAAATTTGCATTCTAGTGTATTATATTATGTTGTCAGAGGTAGAATTTATTTCCTGCAAGTGAAAAGCCACTGGATAAAAAAGGAAGTGAATTTAAAAGTAGCTGCAGTGGATATTAAAAGGGTAAATGGTTGAAGGGAAAAATATATATTTTTTTAAATAAGTAAGTGTGTTACTGTGATTTTTGACATTTTGCCTGGCTTTATTTAAACAGCTATGTGACATGCTTTTGGATCAGAAGTCTGGAAACTTCAACATGAGTCTTTTTATACTTGAAGTTTGAACTACTTTGATAAAATGATGACAGTGTATATACTACAACAAATCTTAATGTTTTATAGATCATTTTATTTCAAGTATTCTTGAAGTATTTTTGTTTTCAATGTTAG
>NW_017728886.1:159286309-159296264 GCF_001723895.1 Crocodylus porosus
TGTACGTACCCAATTAATGAGCATCTCTGCAACATACTGTTTGAAGTTCGTTCACTGAGCAGTCCTAGGCCTTGCTTGTTGTAATCATCCAAGCTCTGCTACGAAGAGCTAATTGATTTACTTGTGGGCTTTTCTGTTTTGCTTCTCACTGTAATATCTGAGGAGAGGGCATGGGATTATCTCCCTTCTGTACATGAGGAGTTGAGAGAGAGAAGTTGTTTTTGTGTGCCTAATTTAGGATACCCAGGACCTGATTTTTTCAGTGCAAGTCATTCTCTGGGTACGAGGTTTGAAGCACTGCTCCTGTTGATATCATTTGCTGTTGTAAGTACTCTGCATTTTTGCAAACTGGACCTCAAGGTCTCAAGTCAGTCATCACAAATTGAGGAACGGACCATTAGGAAGCACTTGTCAAGACCAGCAGCTTCACAAGCATTGCACAGGAAATCTTATGCAGAGGGGAAAAATCATTCAGTAAGGATCTGGTTCTCAACTGTGAAATGGTCCTTTTTCTTCTGAAAGATCCCAACCTTATTCATAGGATGACCACACATCCCAGTTTGGCCAGGAGAGTCCCAGATTTTGTAGGCTGGTCCTAGCTAGTTGAATTAAAGTCCCAGAAACACGGGGGGGGGGGGTCGGTCAGGGTGCTATCTGGCAGGGAGGTGCAGCATGGTGCACCAGGCAGGTGGGCAAGCACTGCTGCTGTTTTGAGGGAGCAAAGTGGGCAGACTGGAGCAGGCACCACCCCGCCCTCATGTGCTCATCCTGTCTCTTCCTGAGTAGCAGCTAGAGGCAGAGGGCGGGCTGGGCTGGGTACTGCTCCAGTCCACCTACCTTGCTCCTGCACAACAGCAGTGGTTTCTGCCTGCCTTGCACACTATGCTGTTCCACCTCCCTGCTGGACTGCGCCCCATGCTGCTGCCCACCTGCTTCTGCCTGCTGTACCACTGCTGACTTGGGAGGAGAGAGGGCAATGTCTCCTATTTCCTTAAAAATAATATGGTTGCTCTACTTATTCAATGCTAATAGATGGTCCTACGGACAACAGTCCTCATGTTATACAGCCAGATCCCAGAGGAGGCCCATTGTCAGTAGTGAATCAGAAGGGGAACCTTGTAGAAAAATAGGGTATGTTCAGTCCTGATAGCAGTCCTAATACACACAGAGGCTGAATTAAGAATGCACAGGGTCCTTGCCTTTGGCATCCCCGTATTTTGAGTGTTTGGCCTTGCAGTCTTCTCAGTTCTGTTTTTGAAAACTGGTTGTATGTGTAATTTCCTAGTTAAGGGGAAAAAATACTGAACCCCCCTCTACAGATTCCAGCAGTAATATTATATCCATGCCTCCATGCATTATCAGCAGGTGTAACATCTCTTCCTCTTCACTGGTGGCTGCTTGGCCCCTGTGTTGCTACAATCCCCAGCACTTAAGCATTGTTATGCCTTTGGCTTCCTGTGCTCAGTTTAGATACCTAACCGGGCATAACCTGCTGCAGCTTACAGTTGCAATTTCAGGAAATTCCTGCTCAGACCCAGCTAGAGCTTGTTCAGTGAAGAGGGATTCTCTGGGTTATAAAATTTGAGTCCTCTCCAGAGCAAGTCTAACTGCAGTTGTTGAAGTGCTTATTGCTTGTCTGATTTTAGGCACAAAAAAAAAAAAAATCCTGAAAAAAGATATAGTTCATGAAATTAAATCTATCCTGCTACACTTTCTTTTCAAGTTCCAACTTGAAAGTTTGGGGAGTCTTGATATTAGCTAGGAAAAGGCCATAGGATTTTTTTTTTAGTAGGGGTCTTAGGGGAAACCAATGGTGGTTTTTTTAGCCTGTTTCCCCTAGCACCATGCTTGGGAATTGGCTGAAGTATTTTGACTTGCTCTCTTTGGAAAAAAAAATGTAGGCAGACAGTTGATTGACATGGAAAATTTCAGCTAAAATTGTTCAAATTTGCTAAAATTTATGAGCAACTAAAAGGTAATACGTAATAGGAAGTTCCAGGTGACCTTTTTATTCAGTGCTATTACAAGCCCCGTCTGTAATTATTAGGAATTCTCAAAATACTAGATTGATTAACTGAAAAATCCAAAAGTTAAGTAGGTACCCACCATCAGGTTTATTTTTAAAGTACATTATATTTTAGAAAATGCCAAGAGAGAGCAGAGTTGTCCAGCTGCAGGGAGATGCATCAAATAATTGGTCCTGTTCCCTAATTTTGATAAATGAAAATAAAACAAATATATTCTTAAATTATTCAGGCTCAACAGAATAAATAACTGAAAGGTAGATTTAGCAAAAGGAGTCCTCTGCCAAGAGTTTGCTGCTGATTGTTATAGCTTTATTCAGGAGTGAGAGTTAACAGGCATAAACCAAGGTGTTCCTTTGAGTTAAGGACAGTTAGGCTTCAGATGTGTTTTGTCTTATACTCGCTTGCTTTGAGCAGATGTAATGGCAAGTGGTATAGGGACTTAAAACATTACCTCCAGCCTTCTTCTCTTTGACTGATACCCTCTCTCTAAATGAATATTTTAGCTACCTGCTCTGACAGATGGTGGAGGAAGGTAATCATAGGAGTCATGTGTTTTCCTGCAGATGGAGGTGTAGTTACCAGATGCACTTTATTTACCAAATGTTAATGGTTTCTTAAGGAAATCATTCGGTACCTTCTGGAGTTGAGTTTCATAGCTGGGGAGGGAAGCATTTGAACTACAACAAACTGGATTTTTGAGTGCTGGTTGTTTACTGGATCAGTTATGACTAATTGATGGGCTGACTAATTCACATTGCTCAATAGCGGGTGCAGCCTCGAGTGCTTGAAGGACACATACATAGCTCATTTTCGTGGACTGTGGAGGTTTTAAAACATAGTTAAGGGAGGTTTGTTAACTTTTGTTTTCACCTTGACCCCTTGGAAATAAGAGTATATTGACTGATATGCAAATATGGTGTTGTCAGAACTCTATAATGGAATTAGTTATTACAGTTGTGTTCTAATAAAGAAAATTGGCTCTTTTTCTTTTGTAGACTTAACTCATTAATTACAATAGGTGTAACAATGCATTTCAGTTTTTCTTTCTGCTTCATTTGAAGTTATTTGTGTATCGAAGGCTGACTGAACTTAAACAAAGAGAGAAAACCTAGCCTAACTTTCAGACGTTAAAGTTTAAACAGAGAGGGTTAACTATCTACAACCCATGAGAAACAAAGGGGGTTTTTCTTAGAGTTTAGACAGGTGCAAAGGTGCAAATAATTACAGTCCTAACCAAAAAGCAAGAAAAATAAGCTGTACAGCAGCTGGCAGGCTTGATCTGTGGCAAGTATACCCTAGTACTGGGACTGAGCATACCAACTTCATGGCACATTTAAGTTTTGATTTGTTTCTAGCATAAAAGCCTCTGCACATATTTCTTTCACTTCAGAATAAACCTGAATTGCAAGGAATAGTCCTAGTGGGGTAGGAGTGGAACACTGTCTTTACTCTGCCTGTTTCAGGGTAATGTTTCACTCAAACGGGATAAATACTCTGGATCATGCTCTAGACTAAGTACAGACCTTCAACAAGCCCAATCCTGAATCAGTTCAGTCTTTGCAGATTAGTCTAACCTGCATTGGTTGAACTGATAAGCAGGTGAATAGACATTCACTTTTGATACCAGAAATGCAGCCACATGCTTGCAGTGGCTCAGGCCAGAAGCTGGGGGGGCACTAGAGTGAAGCTGAGCTAGGGGCAGGGAAAAGTGCCAGGCCCTGGCAGGCTGAGTATGACTGGGGAGGGGTTTAAATGCCTACCCTGACCTGCACGGTCTCTAGTCAGGATGTGCCTGGAGAGGGAAGCGGGAAGCAGCCCTGCCAGACATTTCCTCCCTACTCCATTGCTGTCCCGCAGTGCTTCAGGCTGCTGCTGCCATGCCTCCTGCCACTCAAGCAGCAAGTGGGGCAAAATGCCTGATGGGGGCTGCTGGGCCCTTGCCTGGCAGACCCTAACTGGGGTCTGTCTGGTGGGACAGGGGAGGGAAGAAGGCAATTAAACCCCACTCTGTCTCCCCATTAGCTTCAGGCTGATGCCAGGACTGGCCAAGCTGGAGTGGGGGCAGGGGGAGGAGGGGAAATGCCTGACAACAGGGTCTGCTACATCCCTGCCAGGCAGACCTGGGATGGAGTCCCTTGGGGGGGGGGAAGGAGAGGGAGTGGGGAATAAATCCCCTCTCTGTCCCCTTTGCCTTAAGGGGCCATGCTGGGCTGACATCTGGCCATGGCCCCAGCCCTTGCTTCAGCTAGAGAGCAGAGGAGTGTGGCCAGCCCTGCCCTCTGGAGCAGACAGCACGGTCCAGCCCAGGGCTGCAAAACATGCTGGACTTAACTTAACCCAGGAAGGGGTCTGAGGCAGAAGTTCCAGAAACCATTTTGACCTCAGTCAGTTAAGTCTGATACTACATTCAACCAGGTTTATTTTAAACCAATTTAAATTTTGAAACCAGTTTCTGTGCACTGAACTTTTGTTCCATCACAGGTTTAAATTGGTTTCTCACCATTTAAATTGGTTTATGTGTAACTTTTGTCCCTAGCCTTATTGACTCAAGTTTGTGTTTATAGAAGCTATTGACTAAAGATGGCAATGGCAACTTGTATATCTGAACTTCTGGTATCTTCAAAAGTAGCTGCAAAATTGTCAGCTTTTCAAGAGAGAATTTGAGGAAACTGAGCAAACACCCAACAGCAAAGCAGAATGGCTTAACATTAAGATAAAAATAAATAGGTTGTAATATCTTAGGCATCTCTGGGTTATGTAAGTAGCAACAGTGGTAACTGATAATCACAATTAGCTTAGCATACCCAAATACATTTTAAGAGGTATAAAAAATAAGCCCTCTCTTTTCATGTAATGGAAACAATAAACAGTACTTCAGTGAACATGCTTCTCGGCCGTGCGTATTTGAGGCCCCGACTATTTTTATAGGTATCATACAATTAACTGATTAATTGTGCAATTGCCTTGAGCCCAGTTACATGTGCAAAGTAGCTACTATCACATGATAAAAAGGTCCAACCAGCTATAAAGTTAAACCTCGAGAATGTGTACTAACTTTATAGGTGGTTACTATTGAGCTTTAATTTGCTCATGTAGCAGTCTCCCCTGAAGCTGGGAGTCAACTCGCAGGGTTTCCAGCCACAGGGATGTACCCCCAAGCATTGGGAATCACAGCTGCCATGATCCAGGGTCAAGAGTGCATGCCTCAGCCGCAGCTGTGACCCAGAGACAGGGCTCTGGGGCCCAGCTGTGCCTCGTGGGTAGCCATGACCCAGGGTGAGCCGCAGATGGGACCTACAGCCCTGTCAGTAGTAGGATCTCTGGGTCCTGGCTACCTGTGAGGCAAGGAGGTACAATTGCATGGATCATGCATTATATCCAATCATGTCTTTACCTGCATATGTAGAGGGGGCCTCATTGAATATTCCACATTTAGGTCTGTTGTGTGGCAGGGGGAATGGCACATGGGATAATAAGATACCTGTTAGATTGAACTACCAGTGTTTAGTATCATATACCAACGGGGGGGCATAGATTAGAGATTCTTTGATGCTTTGGAAAGTTGTTCTTCAAAATAGGATTGTGGGATTCCATGTTCCAGATCCAGCGTTTTCAGCCTCAGGCATGCTGACTTCTAGAATCCGATCTTCCTTATCCCAAAAATCATGAGACTACTCAAATACATTTTGGATGGTTCTTACTTTTTTTTTTCTTTTTTTTTTTTTTTTTGAGCCTGAAAATTAAACTCTGACTTTTTTTATTTCTTTAATAACCGTAATGGCTATAAAATGTAGTTATCTTATTCTAATAAGATTGAGCTAAAATAATCCAGACATAACATAATGAAAAGCATTAAATTTTGTGAGATGTGAGATACAATCAAAGGAGTTGGCATCACTGCAGACCCTGACCTTCCCTTGAGATATGTGAAAGTGAAGCTGAGTTCCTTCCCTCCATCTTTCAAAGTAAAGATTACGCTGAGTAAAGATTTAAAGTAAGCCTCTGTTACAACTCTACAGCCCCACTAATTTCAAATTATGCCTTTTTTCACCCCTGTGTGACTAAATTACTTTAATCTGAGTGGGTCTAGGATAAATGGATTGGGATTCTGCTAACTATTGTTTTCTGCTCTGCAAGCAAACGCATTTTGCATCTTTTCTGCTCGCTGTGTTGATTTGGTTAGTAAGAAGTTCCACACACCTGGCTACCCTGGTACATTTGATATCTTTTTTCCTTATGTGAAAAAGCAATATGAAACTGGGTACAGAATATCACCAAATTAGAATTACAGCATTTTATATTTGTTACACTAATGCAAATTAGAGGTGCATTGACACATCAGTCTGATATTGGATTGGTACCAATATAAAGAAAATTGACTATTGGAAAATGGCCTGATGTGGCTGAGAATTTGGCTGATAAATGCCCGTGCATGCGCATCACATGGGCAGTGAGGAGTACAGCCCGGCAGCTTGAATTGCTGTCTGTAGCTGGTAAGTCTGTTGTGGTGGAAAAGCAGGGGAAAGAAAGGGGGTGGGGGAGCAGATCAAGGCCCCCACAGTGAGGGAGGGACTAGGGCTGGGGCTGGGGCTGAGGCTGGAACGCAGGCTAGGACAAGCACTGCCCAGCCGAGGCAGGGCAGGGCATGGGATGGCTCCTGCTGCTCTATGCACCCTGGGAGTGCACAGGGGGGTCCTGTGCCCCTGGATCTGCGTGGGGGATGGGGTGGGTAGCAGCTGTGGGCTGGGGGTTGGGCCAGGGCTGCACTTGAGGCAGATGGGGGAGAAGGGCTACAGCCACCTCAAAATTCGCTGTAGGCCCCTCTGCCCTGTAGTCCCTTCCCAATGCCACCACCGCCCGCCTCGAGTGCAGCCCTGGCCTAACTTGCCCTCCCCCACCCATGCCAGGAAGATCTTGGCACAGCTCTGGCCTCAGCCCACAGCTGCAGCCCACCCCCACCTTGCCCTGCATAGATCTGGAGGCACACATCTCCCCTTCCATGCCCTCCCAGGGTTCATGCAGCAGTGGGAGCCGCCCCCATGCCCCTCAGATGAGCCACGGCTCCATCCTCTGCTCTGGCCAAGTAGCACCTTGATCTGCCTCCCCACGCCCCTTCCACCACAACAGACTTACCAGCTACACACAGGTCTTCACACTGCTGGGCTGCATATCGGAAATCAGATTAGTATCGGCTGATATGCCGCCTTAAAAACTGGCCTCAAATCTCAATTGGTGCACCCCTAAGGCAAATGATTATGCACCAATGCAAGCTTCATAGCAGTGGAAAATCATGACCTATTGTGTTGTAAGCTATATGTGCACAGGGCTGAGGGAACCATTTGACAAAGATCCCAGCCAGTGGAAATGTATGACAGCTGTTATATGTTGTTGAATAGTATTGCAATACTTTCATGAATCTTATACCCAAAGACCTAAACTATTAATCAGTTTCATGTGCATAAAGAGTCATAGCCCTTAGAGTACTAGCATTCATCAGTGACTATTTTGTTTCACTTCAATGAGTAAATATTTTAAAAGTGAAAAAGCACTAAACACGCTTAGTTTCTGGGTTTAGTGTAAACACACTTAAGTTTTAAGCAAGATGTGTTGTGTTTGCAATGCTCCCTCTCAAATGTGACCTAGCATACTGAAAGGCTGCGGTGAGAAAAAATAACTGGACTTTTTGGGCAGTATTACTTCATCTGCTGTTTGGACAACCCAAATATTGCAGCAATGTGTTAGTTCTGGGAGACGACTCAAAACCTGCTGTTGGAGGGTAGACAATTATTTGCATTCCCATGTGTGTTGATGCAGATAGCTGTGCTAATTCTGTGGGAATGCTCAGTGTAAAGTACATGTTTGCAGGAACTGGAGCAACATCATTCTGAGAGGACTTCTTGTGCAGCTCATTCTGCATGTGCCTGGCTGACACTGCTGATTTGAAGGTGCTCATTGAACATCATAAAATTGACTGTAAACAAAGGTGAACCTGACTCAGTCTGCTTTTATTGTCTGCACAGAGAGAGGCAGCAGGAAAGATTTGCATCACAAAAAGCTTTAGCAAGAAAAATAAGTGCTTGAAAGGAGGCTTTAAAACACCGGCTCTTCAGTAGGAAAATTAGGAAGTTTCCATCAGGGTTAGTTGAAGGTTTAATCACATTTACAGGGTGTGGAGTGAGACCTGAATCTTGGGTTTTAGCAGGCTGCCAGAAGTGGGTGGTTTAAGAGTTATTTCAGGGACTTCTTGAGAATTGCTTGGTTTTCTTGGAATATTCAATTCTAGGGATAGAGAGGAAAGGGAAACAGCAGATTTTTACTGCTAAAATAAGACATGAAAAAAGGGACTGTTGTAGCTTATATTATAGGTTATACACTACTTCATTATTTTATAAATAGCGACCAGTATCTTGAAGTGCATGCAGGAGTGAAAAAGGTCGGTTCAGAGCATCATCGCAAGCATTGTTTATAATAGCTCACTGGACTTGAGACAAGCAATTGTGTTCTACCCTGGCTGCGGCTTTGATAAACTTTGAGCATGTTCTCAGTAGAGTAGGGTACGTGGGGAAATGTACTTAGAGCCATCTGGCAGAATTAGTGTCTTTTGAAATATTGATAAATTTGCTTCTGAGGAATGGCAGAGGATGATTAATTTACAGATACTAAATGCAAAGCAGAGGAAATCAAGGGACTTGCCCAGGGTCACATAGGAATTGAAGCTTTGGTCCTGAGTCCTAGTGCAGTGTCTAATTTCTGTATGTGATGGCTTTCCCCTAGGGATCCAGGAACAGCAATTGGACTACAGCATAACTAAGACTGCAAGTTGTATTAGAAAATCTTCAAAAGAAAGTTCCTCTGCAGTCTCTGCTCATTCTTCCAGAATCTTAAAAAATGACAAGTAGCACTTCCATTTCATCTTGGTGAAACGTACGTTAGTTTGTTCCCATCCTTATTTCTATCTGCTGTGTTGTCAGTGAGAGATCATGCCCTGTTCCCAGTACACAGCCTACTGCAGACTTTTTTTTGAAGCAGGTAATTCTAGTCACAGTTAGAGATGAGATACAGGGCAAGGTAAATTAGTGGTTTGATTCACACAGTCAGTTCCTTATGTGTTTTCTTAGGTCAGCTCACAGAGGTAGTGAAGTCTAAGGATGTGGTAGTCATGGGGGACCTGGACTTCCCGGACATCTGCTGGGAAGAGCAGTCAGCCAGGTCTGACCACTCGTGGAGGTCCTGCACTCTAAGAACCTACATCTAACCCAGGAGGTGCACAGCCCCACCAGGGGAGATGCCTTGTTGGACCTAGTGCCTGCCACGGGTGATGACCTGGTGAGGGGGCTGCGGGTGCTCGACCACCTGGGCGACAGCGATCATCGCCTGCTGGAATTCACCATCCAGCTCAAGGTGGCAAAGGCCTGCAGTAAGGCAGCGGCCCTAGATTTCAGGAGGGCAAACTTCAACGAGCTAAGGAGGAGAGTTGGGGAAGCGCTGAGGTCCCAGAGTTTAGGGGAGCCAGGTGTCCAAGGAGAGTGGTTGCTCCTTAAGGAGACGATCCTCTAAGCCCAAAGGAAGGTAATCCCAATGAGGATCAAAGGGAGCAGGAGGGCACACAAGCCTCCCTGGCTCACCAAAAGCATCCAGGAATGTCTCCTTGCTCAAAGGGAGGCATACACCCAATGGAAAGAAGGGGTCATCACCAGGGATGACTATACTGCAGTTGCTTGGTGATGTAGGGGGACAGTCAGGAAGGTCAAGGCAGAGATGGAACTAGGACTAGCTTCCCAGATTAAGGACAATAAGAAGTCCTTCTTTAAATACATAGGGGATAAAAAGAAGATCCCGGGTAATGTGGGGCCCCTGCAGGATGTGTTGGGAAATTTGGTCGTCACACCAGATGACAAAGCTAACATGTTTAACGATTTCTTTGCCTC
>NW_017728886.1:159296275-159313064 GCF_001723895.1 Crocodylus porosus
CTCCATTCCTTCCCACTTTTTAATATTAATTTTGTATCATGTCTATAGTGTCAATGCTGTTTAAACAATGAGCTTGTGTTACTTATGCTTGTGTATTTTCTAGCACCATAGGGCCCTGGTCTGCGTTATGTTTGAGCATAAGGGTAAATTTATAGAACCAAGCGTCTGTGGTGACCAGCACCATCTATGGTTGCTTTATTTTCTTAGCAGATCAAGCAGTCTGACATAAAGCATTAAAATATTTCCCCGTGTGTAACGTTTTAATTTGCTCAGTGATAGAGACAGTTTGACCAGTATTCCTACATACCATGGGTTGTACAGCTAAATAATATTTAATTTTTAAAATAGATTAGTAACTTAGAAGGGAAAAACACCTGGAATTTCATGTTTGGCCATTGCTGTTGAATTTGTTTAAGTGTAAAATGCAATGAGATAATCTCATGCCAGGGTAAGCCTGTCATGCTTGGGGAATGGTATCAGGGAACTTCCAGCTCTGCACACCTAAATAGTGATGATGTAATCCTATATAAGCAGTCTCCACTGTCAGCTTTGCAATCAGTGTGACAGCTCAGTTATTTCTCTGAAACTAAATTGTTCTCAGAGAAATGCACGATTCACATATGTGGCTAAATACTTCTAAGCATTGGTTTGGGTCAGTCCTGGCCCATTTTAGAATTTTGATTATTAGCGAATGAAACCATTATGAATGACAGCCCGGTATTTGTCATTGTAGTTTTTTCCTAAAGCAGCTTATTTAAAGTTGATTCAGTCTGTAGAGACCTACATCTACTGTTAAAATCTTGTGTTTGTATTTGGACAATGGTTAGAACAGTGTAATTTGCTTATTAATGAAAATAGTTGAAAACACATTTTATGTCGCTATTGACTAATCTAACTCTTATAACAAGAGCTTGATTTTTAAAGCGAAGCAAATGTGTGCCCATTAAACAGAATATAATAGTATTTCGGAGCATATTATATGCTAACATAATGTTACAGAAATTGTACACTATTGGAGGAAGCAGAATGAATGAGAAAAGAGGTCTTTGGTTTGATTTTGGCTTTTCCAGTGCTTGTTCCACATGGCTTGTGTATTTAAAAAAAAAAAAGAAGAAAAAAAAAAAACCCACCAAAGAAACAACCCCCCCTTTTTTTATATTGACCTAGTTAACATTTCTTAGTGTTGTGTTAAAGACTAGATTCACTTACACCAGGGATTAGTAACCTATAGCCTGTGTGCCAAAGCTGGCCCACAAAGCTGGGGCATCCAGGAGATTTGGTGGCGTGGCAAGCAGTGACCTACCTTCAGACCAAATTGCATCACTTCAGCCTGCTGTTCTAAAAAGTTGCTGACCCCTGACCTACACCATTAAATCATGAATTTCTTATACACAAGAAATTGTCTTGTCTATGACCTGATTGTGTACCTGCTGAAATCAAAGAAACATTTACAATTGACTTCAATGGAGTTTTTAGGCTTGTACTGACTTCTTGAAAAATGCACTCTTCACATGCAGAAAAAAATTGCTGAGACAGCTTCACTGAGGCAGGGTGGGGCAGTGGTTTTTAAACACCCTGTCTGGCCCGCATGGGACCCTAGCTCAAGCAGGGAGTGGGGTAAAGCCTGACGGGGGCTGTTTCACCATGATCAGGCAGACCCTGGCTGGTATCCTGTGAAGGTCGGGGAATAGGCTTAGCCCCTGCCCTGCCTTCAGTGAGCCGGCTCTGGCTGGGGCCTAGCCAAGCTCCCCACTCTCTACTTCAGCAGGTAGCAGCAAAAAGCTGGGTGAGGCCCGCTTCTCCCCTGCCAGGCAGACCCGTTCGTGCCAGGGAGGGTGGGGGGTTAAGCCCCCCTTCCCCCACCTCCTCTGCCTCAGTGAACTCTTTGCTTGAGTAGGGAGTGGGAAGAGCCTGGCTTCCCCCCTCCCAACCTCCTCAGCCTGCTAGAGCAGTGATAGTGCTCTGGCTGTGAAGCAGAGGGGCATGGCCAACCCTGCTCCACTGGAGCAGACAGCACAGCCCAGGCCTGCAAAGGATCCTGGGATGCTGGGCGACTGAGTTAACTTGAACTGGGAATGGGTCTCGGACAGAAGTTCCATAAACCACTTTGACCCCAAATCAGTTCAGTCTGATACTGCCTCCAGCCAGGTTTATCTTTAATGATTTTAGGCCAGGTTGAAAGTTGCTTAAGTGCGGTGAACTTCTGTTGTGCTAGGGATTTGAACTGGTTTCTGATCACTTAAACAATTTTTGTCCCTAGCCTGAGTGTTGAGATCATACTTTTCTTAAAAAAAACCCAGTGTTTTAAGTTTTGAAAAACACAAATATGGAATAGTCCGTTATTATTATACAGAGCTTCCAGTGTTCTCTGGAATGTTCATACAAGATGAAATTCTGTCCAGTGAAGGCACACACTTAATAGTATCAGTAAATAGAGTGAGAGGCAGCAATTGGCTTGGGCTTGTCTGATTTGAGGCCTACCCTGTTTTCCAGTTTGTTTTTACACAGTGTGACAGGGACTTTTCTAGGAAACCATTTTGAAGTCTGAGTAGGGAAGAAAGTTATGAAGCCAGAGACTTTAATGGCATGCAGCCCCTTCTCTCACCCTCTCAAACTGGGAGACGGACTGTATTAAGCTATAGTACTAAGAGATCTGCCTCAAAAAAAGGGTGCGTATGAATCTTGGAAGCACCTCTAGAGACTTCTTCACATGGAGGTTTCCTCTGAACTGGTGTGTGAAGCCCATCTCTCTGCAACAGCTGAAAAAGGGGATACTTGATTAGGAACACTGCTTTGCTCTTAGAAACTGCTGGATGTGATATTCTTCCCCTTCTCCTGATTAGTTCAAAAACTCTTGGAGATGTCATGCAGGGAGATGTGCCACGGTTTACAGGACTTAGAGATGTGGGTCAACAGATGGCTGAGCAAAGGATGTAGTCAAGAGGATGACTCTTGTTGATATCTGTGATGATGGGGAGAGTGGGTTTAACACCCCAGTAGGGTGTTAATCTTAATTAACCCAGTGTGAATGAACACATTAGACTGGTCCCTCATCCATGAAATATCAGTTATTCAGATACTTTGGCTATTTCAGCATCTTTTTAAGATAAACTGGCTGTGGTGAGGCTGTTTCCAGCATATTTTAAAATGCTGTACAAAAATTTTCCTCAGTTAGGATCTCACATATCTGGAATTGAACGGATGCTACCATTGAATTATACATTACTTATTTTGATTTATCTTTAGGTAAGGGATTTTTTTTTTTTTTTTTAAAGAGGCTTAGCCAAGAATAGCTTCGATTTTTCAGAGTTGCTTATCCCAATTTTGGGGCAAAAATATTTTTTTTAAAATAGCTCAAGACGTTTACAGTGTATACATATTGCATACTTCTTCCTCAGGGGCAAACATTTGATTTAATATGATATGCACTTAGTGATCTAGATACACTCTCTGACAAGTCTGACCTAAGGGTGAAAAATAAAAGTTGGCTTCCCACCTTAGTTTATTTGTAAACACCATCTACCTGCAGCTGTGCCTCATGCTGCGTTGTAGAGTGAACATGTCATAATTGGCCATACAGTCTCTCCCCAAAGTGCAGTCAGGGTGCAAGTCATTGGGGTGAGTCTGGAAAGACCATTTAACCAAAGCAGAAGGGTGGATGGGTGAGTTGCCTAATCACCTTGCAGGTGATTAGGCACTCAAGGTAGCAATTCAGTGTGCCAACTTAGCAAAGACAAAGGGCATCTAGTTCTTACCTTGATTAAAGCTGGTAGCCATTCTGTAAATGGGTCTATAACGTTAGCGTTGAATTTTTACAGTGAAGTAAAAATTACTTGTACTTTGTTTCCACTAGGATATTACACTGGGTAAAAATTGCACTGTTTTCCACTGAAGATCTCTGGTCTCAGGACAAACAAGTGCAGTTAGGTATACCACTGAGGCTAGCTTCAGCATTAAGGACATAACACTTTTCCTAAACAGTGTTGAGTATGGCTTTTGTTAACACCTGTTTATTACACTGTAGTTACTGGGCTTGGACTCGGTGTCTAGCACCAACGAACACTTAAACAGGGGTTGCGCCAGGACAGAACCATGCTATACCTCTCTACTGATTAAAGGCTAGTGAAGTTCGTTTAGATGGTGAAATGGAGGAGAAGGCAGCAGAAGCTTGTCTGCTGGGTCTGCCAGCCACAGCACTGCACAGGCACATTGTTAGAGGAGCCTATCCCTGGGAGTGCGGATCCATTCTGTTCCACAAAGACTCTGTTAGATGTCACACATAAGCTTATAAGAACTCTGTGCTTTCAGATGCCCTACATTTATAAGACTTTGAATATAAAATCAAATGCATTGTTATCATATTCTTCTGTAGCCCATTCTAAGCTTAGTGCAGAAAAGATGCAATCACAACATAAGCATGCTTGTAGAATTGTGAATGCAGCTGGTAACGCAACATGCAGTCATTGGAAATATATTCTACTTTTATATTCCAGAGAGAGAGCAAGCATAATTAATGTTCCATGAGAAGACATCAATAAAAAAGGCTATGTTTACTCTTGACATTAATGAACACCAGTTTACAATAGAATTCCTGTAGTGTTTTATATTACATCCACATAAGTACCAAATAATTCAGCATGATGATAACGCTGAATAGCGGCTTAGCTGGATTTAAGCATCTGCTGCAAGGCATCTCCTCCAAGCACTGCCTGGTAGACCTACCCCTTCAGGAGTTGCAGAGTCCTCATCCCATTCTGATTGCTTGGGGGAGTGAGTGTAGGAAGATTGCCCATGGACAGTAGAACCTAGGACCCTATCTTCCCCACCATCACCACTTTATCCCTCCTGGCTTACACCTTCTACCCTCTCCCCTCCCAACCTAAGCTTCCCCTGATTGGTACCCAAAATGTTCCCAGATTCTTATGCATTTATTATTAACGCTACTAAGTACTTGGGAGTGTTCATTACATATTTTATTTCTAGGCAGAAAAAGTATACTTGGAAGTTGAGCTATTTTTTAAAGGAAGTTAAAATGTACTGTTAGAATTGAAGTAAGCATAGCCTGTTAGTTTGGGCTTGTGTGTGACTTCTGAGGTAGTGTGACATCGTCTTAATATAACAAAAATCTTTCTTCATTCTTTTGTTTAATTAACCTTATATTATATTCTAGTGTGATGGAAAAACTATGGCTATAGAAGGAGCCTCGATACAGATATACAAGATACACATTCATCATCATCATCACTTTAACCTGCATATCTAAGTGAGATAAAAATAATGAACTGGGGTTCAGTGAGGAATTGAAAATATATGTTTTTCCATTGTATAAATGGAATACATATTCCACTGTATAAATATTACCCACAGTAATGCTTTATGCATGTGTGTAAAACTCTAGAACTCTTGGTTCAGAGATGATACCTTTTATTGGACCAGCTAAGACATTGCAAAAAAAATATGTATGTGTGCGCATTGAGAAGGCAGGGCAGACTTGCACCTTAGACTTGAGTAAGATATATCTGGGCTGTGCAAAACTTTGCTGCCAGTTTTGTTTCAAAGCTGTTTTGACCTGTTTCAAGGTTGAAATGGCAAAATCGAAATGGAACAGATATAGTTGAAACAACCTTGAAACAAAACAAGACAAGTTGAAACATTTTTGCCATTTCGATGTTTTGCCCATAGGCTATAATGGGGAAGGACAAAACAGTCTATAAGTTTGTCATTTCTGTCCTGCTTTGGATGAAACTTGCAGGAATGATAGCCCCTTCTGAGGGCATGAAGCCTACCAAGTTTCAAGGAGATAGGTATGGGGGTTTGGGGAAACTGTGCCCCAAAGTTTTGAAAGCAAAACATATATCACATGTATATGTTAAGCCACAGTGGGGTCAAAACTGCAGGCATGCTAGCCCCCTGCTGAGGCCTCAAAGCCTGCCAAGTTTCAAGGAGATAGGTGCAGGAGTTTGGGGAAACTGAACCCTGAATTCTTGAAAGCGAAACTCACGTCATGTATACATGTTAAGACACAGAGTCAAAACTACAAGTGTGCTAGCCCCTGCAGAGGCCACAAAGCCTGCCAAGTTTCAAGGAGATAGGTGCACAGGTTTGGGGGAAACTGTACTTCAAGCTGAGGACAAGCAAAACTCGTGACATGGGTGACACTGTGTGTGTTAAGGCAGAGCAGGGTGAAAGCTGCAGGCATGCTAGCTTCTGCCGAGGCTGCAAAGCCTGCCAGCTGTCAAGAAGATAGTTGCAGGGGTTCTGGGGCCCTGCACCCCTAGCTGCTGACAGGCAAAACTTGTGTCATGGGTGCTTGTTCAACTGTGTCTGTCTTGGGACATGGAGGAGTGGGGAGAGGGGGACTGTAGGAGGCCTGGCTGCGAGGCCCTGCTGCAGCTACAAAACCTGCCAGCTGTTAAGGAGATAGGTGCAGGGGGCTTTTGGGGACCTTCAGCCCTAGCTGCTGACAGGCAACACTCGTGACATGGGTGCTTGTGCAACTGACTGTCTGTGTCTTGGGGCAGAATCAGTTCCTGGCTCTGTATTGATTCTTTCCTCTCTTTAATCTGTGGTTTTGTAGGTGTTAATCCTTGCTCATTGACTTGTTATCCTCGCTAGCTATTGTGTATTGATCTGGTCCCTGTGCGAGTCATGATTGATTGGTAACACAGTAGCTAGCTAGCACAAGCACCCATGACATGAGTTTTGCCTGTCAGCAGCTAGAGGTACAGGGTCCTAGAGCCTAGTAGCCCCTGAAAGTAGTCTTTGAAAACTGGCAGACTTTGGCCTTAGCAGAGGCTAGCAGGTCTGCAGCTTTCACCCTGCTGAACCTTAACACACACACTGTCACCCATGCCTAGATTGTGAGCGGTCTACATAGGGCCTGTCTTTATTTTCGACATATTTAGTAATGAGATTTTTTTTTTTTTTTTTTTTAATTCTGTTGCATTACTAAATTTGATGCCTTTACTATAATTCTGAGCCTCCACTCCTCCAAAAATTCCTGCCCAGGCATATCCATCAAAGGACTGGGTGGCCCTCGTGCATACATCGTGATCCAGGAGGGTCGACGGTTGCCACACATATAATAATTCTGTAGTTATTAATTAGTAATTTTGTGCTAGCCATTACAGAATAAGTTCAAAATACAGTGAACTATTTTTATTCTTAAAAATGGACTGGAGTGGGGGGATATTCTGAGCAAGATCTGAACACGTTGAGATGGCAGTTTTGTATTGGAAAAGGTTTCCTGTCAAAGATTTTGTTCAAAGACACTGACAAAGATCCAAGAATATTTCCATGGACTGCAAAGCAAAATGTGTACTTTTGTTTGTTCTTCAGTTACTCTCCTTTTCTTCTGTTCCTGTATGGTCACTATCACATCACATAAGTCTTAGATGCGAGACTGTTAGCTTTAGACTGACCTTCTATCTATGGTGTGACAAAGACAAGTGGTCTCCTGTTCACTTAATAACCTTCCATTCCACTATTAGCATCCCTTGACCAAAAAATATAGCTTGAAACGTACACAAGATACGTTTCTGATGTAGTCACAAAAATTAATGTAGTGTAATGTAGAAATACCCAGCTTAATTTTCAACAAGGTAACTGGAAGCACTGGTAGCCAAAGCAGCATGGAGCTTGGCACAGAGTAAATTACCCTGCTTTTGCACATGCTAGCTATTTTAAAGTAAGGTTGGGTAGCTCTGTGCCACCATGCAGTTGCTTCAGAGTTCAGGTATGGTCTGTATGTAATCTCTTGATCTCTATCAGTATCAGTTGAACACAATGTCTTATTGATATATTTACAATTTTAAAGCAATTTGGAAGTCTACCAGTACCTTGATCATTATAATAAAATAAATTCCAAATTCACTTACACTTTGGCACTTGATCTTGGTTTTTTTAATCATAGAAAATCAGAACTCCCCCTGCTGCCTCAGCTTACCAGGATGTGGGTCCAGCTGCGGCTGTCCCCCCATGCTTTATGGTGCCAAGCAGCCCTGATATTTGGGAGTGCAAGCCATGCTGTTGCCTCGCACTCCCAACCCACGCCCCCCCATCCCTGCTGGTGCCCCTTATTCCAAACCTACAGCCTCCCACCCCGCCAGGTGCTGCACACTCCCAACCCACATCCCCCCTCCCCCACACTGCTGATGCCCCTCACTTGTGACCTGCAGGCCACTGCCCCCCCCAGCCCTGCCGCATGGGGCCCTTAGCTGCCATGGCTATGGGGCCAGGGACCCAGATCCATAGTACCTGAGCCCTGACTGCCACCTGTAGCGGAGCACGGAGCCCAGCTCCTCCTATCCCATGGGCAGCACTACCGGAGTGGAGCTGGTGTGGAGGGTGGATGTAGGCTGTGGGCTTGGGGCTCCCTGCCCTGCTGCACTGTCCTGCCCCCCCCATCCCCTCCCACCGGGCTGCACAGGCCCTGGGGGGAGGGCAGTAGGGTGGGGAATCTCGGGTCTGCAGTGGGCAGCCTGCATCCACCCCTGCTCCATGCAGAAATCAGGGGGACACATGCCCCCTCCCCCCATGTCACCTCAGGGAGTGTGGCGTGCAGTGGCAGGGAGCAAATCCCCTGGACAAGCCGCCTGTGGCTCTGTCCTGCTCCCCACCTAGGTCCTGCAGCCACGCATTGTGGCCTTGGGCCCCAGCCCTGCCCAACTCCCTCCCTCCCTTTCTTCCTCTCTCATCATGGGGTCCTCAATTCCTTCTTCCCCCAGATTTACCTGCAGGGAGCTGCGGAAGCTTCTGTCCATGCTATTTGGCTGCCATATGCATGTGTATACGCACACATGCTTGTGGCACCCTTTGCCTGATCGCCCTCCCAGCAGCCCCTTGCAGGCTGGAACTTTGCCAGTCTGGAAGGGGAAGCCTGCTGTTTCCCACTTTTTTTCTCCTTTAAAGGAGAAAATCCATGTTTTTCCATGGCAAACAGAAAACCTGGATCCCTGGTAATCTCTTATTTGAACCCCTTCAGACTTACCATATTACAAGTTAAATGTTGAATTCTACTTCAGTAAACTTTGAAGAGTTTCTTATTTGGTTCATTCAGCTTGTTTTAGTTGTCTTTGTTAATTGCTAAAATGGAGTGCTTGTTGGGATTGGTGCTTGTGTTCGTGTCTGTATGAGATGGGGTTGAAGGCTCAGATGGAGCGAAAACATTTTTTCTTGAATAAAGAGCTCTCTTGTGACAACTTTATTGTTGCTTTAGCTTGAAGTTTTGAATGGTCTCTCATCATGAATTTCTTGGGAGCAAAAATTAAGGTGTCATCTTTGAACATCTTCAAGGGAGAAATAGCAATTTGTAACAATCGTGGTAAAGAGAATATGTATCATTCTGTATGCTGATCAAAAACTCCTGTTAGGTTAGTTTATACTGGACTTGCTTTGTTGGTCCCATCTTTGTATACCTTTTGTAAAGTGACTTCTTAAAATAGGATTTTTTTAGTTTATTGGTAGTCATTTTTATAGCAGTTTTTTAAAATGAGAAATCATATGGAATTTTACAGTTTGATTAATGTTCCATTATTTCATAGGATTAACATTTCATTTGTATTAAGTTTTTTCTTCTTCTTTAAAACGAAGTCAAAACCGATGGGATGGATTTATTTGTTTCCAGCTGGAGGCAGTATCTTGCTTTGTAGTATATAGGCTGGGTAGACAATCCCCAGAAAGCCTTTTGTATTTGGGGGTTGAATTCATATCCTAAAAAAAGTACTTCAACTTCTTTGTTTCTTTGATCAGACTTATAGCCCCTTCTGATAGATGAGTTATAAGGCAGTTAGCATGTAAACGTGGCTATGGTATGCCCTAGAGAGGCGCTAGATGTTAAGCTTAACTTAAGATTCAAGGAACTTGGTTTCCTTGAGTTAGTGTTTTCAAAAGGCTCTTGTGTGAAGCAGCAAATATTGGAATGCATCCCAGTGCTTGCTTCAGTTGTCTTTATTTAAATGCAATCCTTATAACCAGAAAGGGGGTTTTGGGGGAAGACCCACATCATCCAGAAATCCTGCAGCTGGCTCACCTGCTGCATTGTTTGTCAGGTGAAGTGTTGGCTCAGGCAAGTGGTCATGTCCTATGTTTGAGAATAAGTTATTGTTATATAAAGAGGTACCTGAGAGACTGCCTCACTAGTCCTAGCTCCATGTGTCATAAAAGATGAAAAGTTAGTTTGAGCCATCTGTTGCTTAAAAAAAAGAAAGAAAATTCCAGTCTACCACCTGGTGTTTCATTGAGCTTCAGGATTTATTCCAGATAAGCACTGGTTTACTTAATAAATATTGGAGGAGAAAGTGGGAGCAGCAAAAAGACAGAGGCAAGAGCTCCCCCTCCCCACACCCTCTCCTCCCCTGACATTTTACTTGGTGCTGAATAATACCATTCAGATCCTAGTTGTTTCCTTTTGTGGCTCATCTGTCATTACAAACAATTTTCTTTTCAGTTTGAAAATTGGAGATGAGGAGTAACATTAAACAAAACCTACATTATACAATGATTGGAATAATGTTCTGAGCAGTATATGATTTAATTTGAAGCAGTGGATGGCCACCTGCTGTACTTTTGTTCGCAGCAATCTGGCAAGTGGCTGCACTGTGTTGGTTCTTTCATTTGTCATGTGTATTTGGAGCCATCTAAGTGAACTGCAAACTGTTTAATCCTGCACAGAATGACGAGTATTTGGCTACTGAGTATTTGAATAGAGAGAACAACTCCCTTTCTGAAAGTTATGTTTTGAATAATTGCAAGGCATTTTTTACTATTTTGATAAGACATCTGAATGTTTTAACTTTATCAGAGGTTGGCTTGTGCTCTTAGATAAAATAAAGCAAAAAGGGGACTATGTTACTCTAGGGTGTTGTGAGTACTTAACTATAGCCCAGCACCTGCCTCTTGTACCCACTGTAATTGCTTTGGCTGGCTAAGTGGCAGTTGGAGGAAATTAGCCAATTTCCACTGATAGTTGTCAGAAGGGGCCACAAGTGACTCATGGCACAGTACAGTATTGCCCAGGTTTGTGATTATTTTGAAACATACCCTATACTCTGCAGTGTGTGCAGGTAGCAGTACATTGTGTGCTGCATCATGCCATCTGGTTCAAGGGAAAGGCTGCATACTTGGAGCTTAAGTCACCCTGAATCTCATCCTCAAATTATATTTTAGATGGCAACTATGGTCTGCTTTATTTATGTAAATTAGATGTAGCCCTTTTGTGCTTGCCAGTTCATCCATATGATTGTCACTTGAGCCAAACGTTGGTGCCCTTAATAATCCAAGCTACTATGATAAGGGGAGCAGTTTCACAGTCCTGATAGACCCCAAAAAATCTTTCTCGAGTATTTTGCTTGCCTTCTTTTTTAGTCTGTATGTTTTATATATTGAAACTTGGGAGAGAGGCAGTAGGTTGGAGGAGTTGTAGATTGTGTGATTTTTTGCTGTGAAATTCACAGCAAAGCAGCTTGATGCCAGATGCCGTTTCACATTATACCTCTTATTGACCAGTAAATTTGCTGTAGGAATTTAAAAGGAAAAAAAGCCCTACTGCAAAACAGATTGTTGGAGGAAAATATACGTGCCTGAAATCCTCACACTGGAACAGTTCTCAGCATAATATGTGAGCTCTATCTTTTTGGTAGTTCAGGTTCTGCTGGGTCTGAAACTGTTCAGATATCACTGAGGTTTAGCCCCTTCTCATAGGAGATACAGTCCTAGATAATGAGAAATGGAATTAATGATATTCCCCCTCCTTGAACTGAAGATTTGTGTGCATACCTCCTTTCAGAAAATATGTTGAACATTGCCAAATGTTTCCCCTCATCGTAAAATTAGTAGCAAGAACAATGGTAAATTGCAAGATATCCTTTGCTTAAGAAAGCAAATTTACTTTATAACTGCCTTGAATGTTTAAACATAAGGACTTAAAAGCTGGCCTAGATTTACAAAGGGATTGAATGTGGCAGAATCCATCGCCGTTGCACACAATGTTTAGACACTCACCTGATGGAGTAGAATTCACAAACCTGAGTTCAGGTGCCTAAGTTTCCTGTGTAGTCAACAGAGAGGCTACGGTGCCCAAGATAAGTATTTACAGCAGGTAAGCATGCTGAGCAGGTAATCCCAAAGAGAGGGGTGAAATCCTGCAAGCCTCGGGACTTAGGTTATCTGTTACCTGAAGCCTCAGGCCTGTGTGAGGCCATGTTCATAACCCTGACCCTTCTTCTGTAGTTAAATGCCCAAATTGTCCCATTGCGTATTGGGAAGAAGTGTTTCACACTTTACAACCCTTACAGCATTACAGCCTTTTATGTAATAGTTTAGCTGAGGCATGCTTAACCAGTAGCCTTTGGGGCTTGTTGTGGGTCAGAAAATTTGGTGGTGGGGGAGCAGTGGCAATTAATATGGCCACCCTCCCCTACAGCTAAATTCCTAAGTACCATGTGGTGGTTAGGAGCTGGGTAGCACTCCCTTCCTCCTCTGTCTGTCCCCACTGAATAGCCCAATAGAGTCCAGGCCATGCCCTCTTCCCTGTGAGCAGCAGGATTTTCTTCTCGCAGGGCTGTGCCATGCTCCTTCCACTTGCATGAGTGGATTGGGACTGGGCCATTCCCCTTTCCTCCTATGGACTGGATTGCGGCCAGGTCATACGCCCTCCACCCCCTTGGAGGCCAAACTAAGCTCCCTTCCCCAGGTGGCTGGATCAGGGCTGGGCTACCCTTCTCCATGCGACTGGATGGGGCCGCACCGTGCCTGTCTTCATTTCCAGATTGGGATGACCTATACGTAGGCAGGCTACTGCCCATCTGTCTTGCCAGGCAAAAGAGTTGAGCACCATTTGTTTAGTTTGATTAGAGCTCTCTCTCTGGAAGTGGGAAACCTAGACCTAGCACCTCCTTTAGCCTGAATGTGTTCAAACCTTCACATCCTGGAGAATGCAGTAACCATCCAGCCTGATGCTAGGCGTAGGTGATAACACTCTCCATGCCTGTTGTTAAAGCTGCACCACTAAGATGCCAAGAATCCAGGATCCCTAAGGCCACAGAGTAAGGCAGGAGGGAGTGTGGTTCTGCAGCCTAGTGACGAGGGCTTGCACCTGGGTTTGGGTTCTGTCCCATTCTCCAGGGCTGCTTTACATGATTTCTATGAAAGAGTTGTTGAATAAAATACATGAACAGGAAGAGTGATAACTTGGGATGTATTGGTTTCTACTTGTGTGCTAGGCTTACTAAACCAAGCTGTACCCTTGCTTAGAGCAGAAGCCTAACTAGGGTCGGGCGACTGGGGCAGCTGTCTAGGTAAGTGGTCTCCAAAGTGGGGTGCATGAACCCCATGGGGTGCGCAAGACGATTCATTGGGGTGCAGGGAGAAAATATTAGAACTTCTATTTATATTTATTTTTATCTAAAAAAAAAATAAGAAAGAAAGAAATTAAGCTGTACTAATATTTAATATACAGCTTGACACTGGCACCCTCACTCGAGCCATATGTCAGACAGTCACGTGTCACGTACGGTACGTGAGGTATCCTGAGGGAAGAGTGGGAGTTCCACAACGTGGAGGGGTTGACAGTGGCACCCTCAGCGGTGCCCTCAATAAATCTATATATATTGGGGGTGTGTGCTCAAAAATTTTTTACTGATAGGGGTGTGCGATCAAAAAAGTTCGGAGACCACTGGTCTAGGGCACCAACTTGGGGTGGGGACATAAAATAATGGCTGCTGCAACAGGCACACAATTGGACCGGTGGTGTGGTAGCAATTGGAAACTGCCACTTCCCCTGTGTGTGGCAGCTGTCCCACGTGCCTGGCCTTATTGGTACACCTCCAGCTTGACGCACAGGATTATAGTTTTGAAATAGTTTTGTTTGAGTTGGGATAAGATTGTAACACTTCTGTGTCAGCGTAGAAAGGAATGACAACAGCAACTTGGAGTACTGCAACTGATAGAGAAGCATGTTGATCGGTACAGCAGCCCAGCCCTTGTCCCGAGTCTCTCAGACAAATGCTTCAGTTTCCTTTTTATGCATCTTGTGATTACTCCAAAACAGAATTCGCTGTCTGTTTCCTTTCACATGGAAACTTCCGTACCACTGTAAGCAAAAGGTCAAGTAACATCTTATTTCCTCCTGATTTACTATGTGTATTATGTTGGTATTATTTTAAACAAAAGTGCTAAAATGCAAACTGACACATTTTTTTTTTTTGATTTCTTACATTTGTTTAAGCTGTACTTTGGGAGTGTGGAAGGGTAGATAATGAGCAAGTATCTCAGCGGAAGGGTAGATACTGCCCCCTGAGCAAGTATTTCAGCAAGTGAAACTACTATACATTACAGGTATGTTTAGCTCCATCAGATAAAATCTTGTTATCCTGCCTGTTCTGGAATAGATCATTTTAATATTTAACTTCTTCAATCTGAAAATATAACAGTGCTTTATTTGTTGTTCAGTTCAAAAAATGAACCTGATCATATTGAAGAATAGAAGGCACATTTCATTTTGAAAACTAGCTTGGTTACTGTTTATAAAATAATACAAAGTAGTGGATACCTGATATAGTCAGATTAAGTTAAATACATGTTTAAACATTAAGCTGAATACATCTTTGGAAACCAAATTGTTATAGTAAGAAAATACAGGCCCACAATAAACCTCCCCAAAATGCATAACTTTTTGCATTTTGCAGCTTCAGTTTTTTGTTAACATGATTTTGTATATTTTAGCATGATCTTGGTTAAGATCTTTACTTCTATTCAATCTTAAACAAAAGATGCAGGGTTTTCAGTTCCTTCATTTTTTTATGTTGTTGCTTTGCAGCTCTTTTTTACTTAGATAGTGATAGGTCTGCTATGACTCATGTCAGATACTATCTGTTTCAATATGAAATTTTGCCATCAGGGCCTGAAAGCGCTTCCCATATGTCATGGTTACAGAGTGAGCCTTATGTTGTGTTGTGTTGTATCCCTTTGCGGTCCTTTTCAAGAACAACCCTTAGGCTTTTTGGCTTGGCTTCATTAACCGCTTCCAAGGGTGGAACCCTGCAGATCAACTACTCTTTGACTGGATCTCTGGGTTGCAGCCTCATTCATTTCCCAACTGTAATACTGTGACATGGCCAACTCTACTTGGCAGCTCTCCTGGGCTGTAGGAACCTCTGTCCTATAAGTTGATTACAACCATCTAAAAATGGCATCTTCAAGACAAATATATTGTTTATTCAGCAGAAGCAGAGGAATGGGTTAAAAATGTTCCTAGTCTTGGTTATGTTTTTTTCTCTACACTCCTCGCACAGCCCCACCAGGGGAGGCGCCTTGTTGGACCTGGTGCTGGCCTCGGGTGATGACCTGGTGAGGGGGCTGCGGGAGCTCGACCACCTGGGCAACAGTGATCATCGCCTGCTGGAATTCAACATCCAGCACAAGGTGGCAAAGGCCTACAGTAAGGCAGCAGTCCCAGCCTTCAGGAAGGCGGACTTCAACGAGCTAAGGAGAATAGTCGGGGAAGCACTGAGGTCCTGGAGGGGAGGGGAGCCATGTGTCCAAGAAGAGTGGTCGCTCCTTAAGGAGACGATCCTCGAAGCCCAAAGGGAGGTAATCCCAACAAGGGTCAAAGGGAGCAGGAGGGCACATAAACCCCCATGGCTCACTGAGAGCATCCAGGGATGTCTCCTAGCTAAAAGGGAGGTGCACACCCAATGGAAGAGAGGGGCCATCACCAGGGATAACTATACTGCAATTGCTCGGGAATGCAGAGGGGCAGTCAGGAAGGCCAAGGCGGAGATAGAACTGGGACTAGCTTCCCCGATCAAGGACAACAAGAAGTCCTTTTTTAACTGCATAGTGGGTAAAAAGAAGGCTCCGGGTAATGTGGGTCCCCTGCAGGAGATGCTAGGAAATTTGGTCGTCACACCAGATGACAAAGCCAACATATTTAACTGTTTCTTTGCCTCCATTTTCCTAAGCAGGGACCGGAACAGTCACCCCCCACTTAGGGCCCCCCTCTGGCCCCAAGGGAGGTGCACCTAGGCCAAGGGTTAGTGAGGAACCAGTTAGGGAACTTCTGGAGGGACTGGTTGTATTCAAATCAGCTGATCTGGACGATCTCTACCCCAGAGTGCTGAGGGAATTGGCTGAGGTCATTGCGGGACCCCTGGCACGGCTTTACGAGCACTCACGGTGCTTTGGTGTGGTGCCAGAGGACTTGAAGAGGGCCAGTGTGGTTCCCATCTTCAAAAAGGGGAAGAAGGAAGACCCGGGAAACTATAGGCCAGTTAGTCTTACCTCGATCCTGGGCAAGCTTTTTGAGAGAATTTTTCTGGCACATATCCATGAGGGGCCAGCAGGGGAGATCATGCTTAGGGGCAACCAACACAGGTTCATTAGAGGCAGGTCCTGTCAGACCAACCTGATGGCCTTCTATGACCAGGTCACCAAATCCTTAGATGCAGGGGTAGCAGTGGACATAGTGTTCCTGGACTTTCGGAAGGTCTTCGACACTGTCTCTCACCCTGTTCTCATTAAGAAACTGGGGGGCTGTGGTGTCAACACCCACACAGTCAATTGGGTCGCCGACTAGCTGGACCAGCAAAACATTGTTTTGCTGATGACAGTAAGATATGGGGGGATGTGGGCATGCTAGAAGGGAGGAATAGTCTGCAATCGGACCTGGACAGGGTACAGGGGTGGGCGGATGAGAATAGGATTCAACACCAATAAGTGCAAAGTGATGCACCTGGGGAGGAACAACCGGCACCATACCTACAGGCTGGGGAACTCCCTTCTTGTCAGTGCA
>NW_017728886.1:159313424-159322204 GCF_001723895.1 Crocodylus porosus
GCCTGTTACAAACTAGTCAGAGGGGACCAGCAGGCACTGAGGAAGTCCCTGTTCCACCATGCACTACCAGGAGTGATCAGGAATAACAATCACAAACTGGCAGAGGGTAGATTTAGGCTAGATATCATCAGTAGGTTCTACTTCACGGTCAGGGCAGCTAGGATCTGGAACCAACTTCCAAGCGAAGTGGTGCTGGCTCCTACCCTGGGGATCTTTAAGACTAGGCTAGATGTATACCTTGCTGGGGTCATTTGACCCCAGTACTCTTTCCTGCCATGGCAGGGGGTCGGACTCAATGATCAGCTCGGGTCCCTTCCGACCCTAGAAACTACGAAACTCTCTTAGCATTTAGCTCAAGGGTGTGCAATTACTTGGGCCTGAAGCCATATACTGAGTTTTGAGGAGTTGTCATGGACCAGGCCAGCAACACCTCTGCTTCCCCCCTGCAACAACTCACCAAAACTCCCTTTGTGGAATGGGGTTACAGGTGGACAGAGAGCAGTGTTTGGGAGCAGGATGGGTAAGTGAGGCCAGGGTCATGGGGAGCTGACTGTGTGGGTCTGGGGCTCAGCAGAGAGCTATGATCCACTCCCTGCACACCCCTGCCTTGGGGGCTAGGGCAGTGGGAGGAATGCCTGGGCACTAGGTCTTGAGAGCTGGTTAGGGGGTGAGGGGAGAGAGGAGAGGGCAGGAGGCATGTGCAGCAGAGCTTGCCCAAGTGGTGCAATCCATGGCTGCCCCTGTGGTGCTCCAGATGAGGTCCAAGTCCTGCCTGCTCCCACCTGGGGCAGTCCTGGCCAGCACACGCAGCTTACTGGCAGGACTGCTTCCAGTGCCGCTGCCCAGGTGCTGCTTAACTTCCCTTGCCTCCAGCAGCTCTTCCTTCTGCTCCTGCCTCTGCTCTGCCACTGCTAGTATGGGGGCAGGAAGCTTCAGCCAGGCATCTCCTGCCTCAGTGCACAATGCTCCAGCTCCCAGCTGCCTTCTATCCACTCGGCCACTGGAGATGAGGGGAGCTGAGCAGCACCTGGGCAGCTGTAGCCACACTGGGAATAATTCTGCTGGAAGCTGTGTGCGATGGCCCAGACTGGGGCCAGCAAGTGTGGGCAGAAGCATGGTGCTGGTTGCCCTGGGCAAGGCTCAGCCCTATATCTACAGCCATGAGGGCAGTCGCAGTCCTGATCTGATCAGTTGGCAGGTGTCCCCCTGCGTGCTGGATCCAATCAGTTGGTGGGCCAGATATGACCCATGGGATATATTTTGCCAACCCTGGACTTAGCTCAACTATGTCCTGTGTGTGGAGTGGGGGACCAACTGCATTGTTGCAGTCTCTCAGGGAACAGCTACTCAGTGAGTTACCCTGAGGTAAACTAGTATGAATATTTATTGCGCTGTAAGCCACTTTGCCATGTACCAGGGATGTGCACATGGGCAGTCACCTCAAAGTAGCTAATGTGCTATAAATTTACATCCTATCTTATCTTGCAGCAACTTATTTGTGCAGATATATGAGCATTGCTTTTTGTCAGTCCCTAGGGTATGGACAAACAAGCACATTACAGTGATGTAAAATGAGGCAAGGACATACTGCTTATCAGCTGCTCTGTAGGTTGAGGTATGCTCATGGGGAAGGATGTTGTTGCCTACTCTGGTATTCAGCATGTTTTTGGCTTGATGATTGTCCAGGTGGAATCAATAAATACTGATTTATTGATGTCCAACTTAAAGCACCGCTTGAGGAGACTGTTGATGATAAGTTCCATGTCAGTACTTGGGATTTCTTCCAGTTCTATCATGTCTGTTCCTTGGGCTGCTATGGCAACATTGTTAGCATTCATGTATCACTTAGGTGTTGTATGTGGGATGTCTGAGATGTATAGGTTGAAAAGTATTGGTGCTGGCACTAACCCTTGGGGGACTCCATTCTTTAGGGTTCATTTTCTGCTTTTTTCTCCTTTGCTGGTAGTGAATTAAAATGATCTGCTGGAGATCATGTTCCTGATAAAAGTGCGTAGCTTGCAGTCGGGTATCGTGGAATGCAGTATATATGTGAGGTCTTGATGCCATACAGTGTCATAGGCAGCTGTAAGAGTGATAAAGACCGTGCCTGTCTTCTGCCTCATTTTAAATCTGTTTTCTTTTTTGGATGTAAGTAATGTAACTTGGTCAGTTGTACACTGATTTTTCTGAAAGCCGGTTTGTTCTTTTGGGAGCTGGGGATCAATGATCTACCTTCACATTAGACTGTTCTCATTCCCTCACCTTTCAGAAGGTCTGTAGTAAAGTCTCTGCCTGGGTAGATGCCTTAAGATGTTTAGCCATCATGACATGGGGTGCCAAATTCACAGTGCTCCAAACCACGTCACTTGCAATGCTTTGTGCCTCAGCAGAATATTGTGCTCCTTCATGGTCCAGAAGTTGTCATACTAAAAAGCTCAGCACTACTTAACAATGTACTGAGACTCATAACTAGCTGCACAACTTATACACATAGAGAAGTACTTCCTGTACTCTTGGGCATTAGATCTAGTGACATGAGAAGACGGATCTTAACATCACTATTGGCAGTTGAGGCAAAAGATGACTAAAATCACCAGCTCCATTAGCTGCTAACTGAAGACCCAAACAGATGGAGGCTTGAGAGGCTTGAGTCGTAAACCATTTTTACATGAAGGCCACAAGCTCCTGGCAGAGAATGGGAATGCTGAACCAAACCTGTGGGCAGCAAGAGTGGGAAAGGTCAGCCCTATTCTTACAGCGTTTTGTACCAAACATCAAATGAGTCCTGTCCCGTCTGTGTCCTGTGCCCCCCCCCAAAAGCACAACCTTGACAGAAAAGTGTGGGTCAAGCTGAGCAGACTGAGATCTGGATATGGACGCTTCAAAACAATACTTCAAAAGATGAACATCTTAGACGGCCCCCGGTGTGTATGCAGAGTCCAACAAATAGCACATCATTTAGTTAAATTCCCAGGCAGGGTAGATGGAATCTGCACATTGAATGATGATACCAGGCAGTGGCTCATAGATTTGGAAGTTGATATCTGATGCCATACAAAAGAAGCTGCTCCATGATTACTGTTCCTTTGCACGCACTCACTCCATGGTAAGCCAGTGAAAGCCTAAACTGTGGTAGCTCACTCCTCAGTAAAACAGGGCAACATTACTGTTGTTTTACTTTCATTTATCCTGAGGTTATAAGAATGGGCACACTGCTAGTGACTGCAGGACAGCTAATGTGCAGTCAGTCCAGGGATGGGCAATTATTTTGGCTGGTGGACCTCTTAACATGTTTTGATGAGCTGTCGAGGACTACACATACAAAATCTTTCAGAAGATATCATTTTAACAATTACAGATAAAAAAAAAAATCATACTACAAATCAAACATCTGCTATAACATACTTTAATTTTATTTCCAAAAATATTTTTTGTCCTGATTTTACATTTTTTGAGAAGTGTATATAAAGGTGATTTGCATACTAGCTCAGAATAAAGACTTACTCTTGTATATTGTGTATGTGGTAGGGGGGGTGCATGTGTGTGTGGGGGTCTTTCCCTGGGAGCCAGCTGGGGGTTGGGTGGGGAGGGAGGCTTGCTTGGGTGATGTGGTATAGTTGTAGTCCTTGCTACCCCCCCCACCATCTGGCCTGTGACTGCCTCCACAGGGCTCTGCATGGGGCTGAGCCCTGCCCACTCCTGTCTGAGGCAGCCTGCACTGACCTCCCACTCCAGCCAGTGTGAATAGTTTTCCAGCAGGACTGCTCCTACTGTTGTTGCAGCCACCTGCATACTGCTCAGCTCCCTCTGCCTCCAGCAGCTCCTCTTCCTGCCCCTGCTGAACCTCTGTGGGCAGCAGATAGCATGTGAAAGAGGTGGCAGCTAGGGGGACATGTTCGGCACCGCATGCCCAGCCAGGCAAGGGGGAACGAAGCTGCAACTGGCTGGCTCTTGCCTAAGCAAGCAGGGCTCCAGCTCCAGCTCTCAGCTGCCTTCTACCCACACAGCCACACACAGGTGGAGTGCCTTGGAGGCACCGCAGGCTAGATACAGTAAATTGGCCAGCCACATATGGCCCATGGCCATATTTTGCCCACCCCTGAGCAAGTCCCTGTCCCCTTGTAGTAATTTGTCTCCATATTCTTAACTCCCAGCAACTGCTGGTGCTAACTCCTCCTGCTTCATTCCTGCTTTGTTCTAGAGTTTGGCCTTGGAAATATAAATCTTTTAACCTGGCTGGTGCAAGTCAAGTGGGTGATCACCTGTTAATAGTCCCTCCATTGTTCTCTCAAGAATTTTTGAGATTCTCTGTACAGATAACTTATCTCTGACATTGTATTGTTTCCTAACAGTGGTCTTTGATTTAGCCCTTTGTAGTCAAACAGTACTGAGTGGGTAAACTGAGGTACGCTTATATTCATAAAAAAGTAATACAGCTATCTCCCTCATTCTCTGCACCATATCAGAAAATGCACACTAAGAAAACTTCCTTCAACTGATTATTCTTCACTTGTTTTAGGTGCTGTTAGAGATTGAGGGTTTGCACAAGTCAACACACTGGCCATGAAAGTCTGTATGCAGCTTTCACATGCTAAGCAGATTTGGGCCTGTGTTAGGCCATAGTGGCTCAAACACTTTCCCAGTCTTCCAAGTTAACTTCCATTCCCTGCTGAAGTGAAAAGGACAATGATAAAAGACAGATTTTTGCTTACAAGCTATTTGCTTATTTTTCTTGGCTTAGTTGCTTGGATGACCTTGGGCAAGTAATTTTTTCCCTTTTCCCTTAGTCTTAAGAGCTAAAAAAACAAGGACATGTGTATCTCACATACGGAGTGGGCTTCGCTTACAAAGGGATAAAAGCTTTGCAGACCCTTGGATGAAAAGTGCTCTATAAAATGCAGAAAATTATGCTGACATTCAACTTGTGCTTATACTTGCAAAATAACAGGAAGTATTATTGTATGCGGTGGGATATTTGGTTCTCCCATATCATGATATATTAGCATGCCTGTCTGGCATATATACTTATCAAGCATATGCTCCAAAAATACCAGTGATGGTAAGTACAGCTTTCTTGAGATCTTTATTTTAGCCTGAGGGATGTCAGGTTGGTTTCCTGATAAAGTGATGCTTCAAGAAAAAAAAATGATTCCCAGATTATTTTTAATGGAGAGAAGATTAGCAGTAGCTCTTATGGACTTTGAAATTCAGTAAACTTAGCAATGTGCTACATAGGTAGTTGGGGAGGTAATTATAGCTGTTTATTTTGGAACAGAGAGAACGGCTTTTAGAACATGGAACTTTCAGGCACTGACTTGATTATATTTGCACTTGCCTCTGGCACAGTTTCTAGGAGACTTATCTTTTTTTATTAATGTGCCAAAAAAGCCTTTGAAAAATGCAACTTTAGATGAACACAGTAGATTGTGGTTAGGCTTTCCCATCTGTCCTACCAACATTCAATTTCAAACTTAAATACGTAAACTCCTCCAAAATGAAAAGTATGTTTAAAAAACCCAACAACCTCACAATGGAAGCTCACAGAATTATGTACTATTAATGTAGAGGAGATTAGGTGAAAGTTGAGGCTCCAGATCTCCAACAAAGTGCCCTTTAAATGTGGTGATTTTATATCCAGGCTTTCAAGAAACCAAGCATTGATAATGATTTAAAATATTCCTTACTATCTTCTTTTTTTCTTTTTTTTCTTTTTTTTTTGCTAGGTAGTTTTAGTAACATTTAATATCGCTGTAATATTCCGCGTGGGAAGAACAATTGTGACAGTTGGGCACCAGTCCCATTCAGGCTCCTTTTAAAAAAAATTCATGCAACATCATTGGCCTTATTTAAATTTTTATTAACGATTGCTCAGGTATACATGATCAGAGTACTGATCTTACCATGTTTTTCTTAGTTTCTACTCAATCCAAATGAGGGATGTGGGTTTCAGTCTCTTCTCACCTAAATCCTTCCAGTGTTTCATATATATTTTTTCCCTATTTATTTGCTTGACAAAGCTTCTGGGAAGGAATGGAGTAGAGCATACATTATGGGAACATTTCCTGTGATTGTTCAAACCTGTCAGAGCTGAGCCACTGCCATTGTGTTTAACCGTCATTGAATAAAATGAATGAAAAACTGTGCAGTGGAGAGCAACCAGTTAGGGTAGAACTCAGGGCCCAGTCCCTTTCAGAAGAGCAGCCATATCTCACTGGTCCACACCTCCTCTGTTTTTTTTTCTTCTTCTCTGGGATGCCTAAAAGACCCACTTCAAAAAAAGGAAAGGTGAGGGGACTGCATATTGGTTAATCTGTGGAGTTGCATTTAGAGTACTGTGTTGGGATGTTGTAGAGATGTAGTTTCAAACCCACTGTGGGTTAGGGGGCTTACAATGTGGGTCTCCTAACTTCTGGACAAATGCTCTAAATACTCAGCTGTTTGAGCTAAAAAGGAAAGCATCTCCCCTCTTGCCCATATACACAACTTCCAGGGATTAACACGTGATAACCATGCGTTTATGTATGGCCAGAGTATTACATACATAACCATGTACTTGTCTGGTCAGTGTGTAGCTTATTGAGCACAGGCATGCAGTAGTTGTGTGGATGTTTATGCATCCTCACTATGTGGGGAATAAGATTGCAGACCAGGCATCAGTGCCAAAAATGTCATTATTTGACTAGAAAACAGCCATTTAGACATGTCATGGGTAATAAAATTTTGCTCTTGGTAGTTAATGGCTTGTTCAGTGTTCCTGTCCTTTTGAGTGATGGACTTCATATATGTATAATGCATATAGCCATCTTCAGTGCATCTTCTGTTTATATATCTTTATATTTCTAAGGTTATTTAAGGTTTGGTTTCTGATGGTTATATTATTGCCTTCAGAAGGTGTCACTGTAATAAATAACAGTTGCAACTTAAGATAAATAAAAGTGGAAACCTAAGTATCTTGTTTAAGTGAGTATGATCAGATTGTTTACTCTGGGAATTACAATTACTTGCTATTTGGGAAAAATTTTCTGGCTGGATGACACCTGTGTTCAGAGCTAAATCATCCAAAAATGAAAATATATTATATCAAACTAAGAGCAGCACCTGAATTATTTCTGATTTTAAATTAAAGTGATTTAACGTATTAAATTATTCATTGTATACTTTGTACAAATCTAATCTTGCACGTCTAGAGATCTTGGAAATATTACTTATTTTTGAAAATTAATTTGTTATACAATTACACTTATTTATTCTGAGAAGTACAAAACCATGGAAAATATGTATATAGAATTACCAAACAGCAACCTAAATACCTAGTCAAGTGTAGCCCCTCTGTGTCCACTTTGCACTAGGGCAAAGTGTTTAACCATCTTGCAGGAAAGCAATGTTATAGAAGAAACTACAGTGCTGACAAATTTATACCTGAATTGGATACAGCATTTACCTTCTTATGATCAGTGTAGTTTCTTGCATTCCACATGCCTGCGAATAAGATCTGCACCTTGTTTTTGGAAGGCAGGTGGAGGGGAGAAAACTTTTTTCCAGATTCATGGTCTAGAGCTGACCTTTTTATTGAGATGCTATGTTGCAAAATGGCCATGAGCTTCTCTGTCAGCCAGCAAGCTAAGAGAAGCTGTCAAAAGGTTAACACTGGGCTCTAGGGGTGCACTGATAAAGGTTTTTGGGGCTGATATTGATTGCCAATTACTAATGAGCCATTTTGGCCAATACCCATCTGATTGCTCAGATGCAGCCCAACAGATTGGAGAGTAGCATCCAGCTGGTAAGTTGTGGGGAAGGGGCAAGGGAGGGGGGGACAGATTGAGGTACCTGTGGTGAGGGAGGGAGTGGGACTGAGGCAGGCGCTGCCAGCTGGTTTGGGGTGGGGTGCCAGACGGCTATGAGCAGCTCATCTAGGGGGTGTAAGGAGGGGGGTGGCTTCGGCCACTGTGTGGGGGCATGTGCCCCCCTGGATCTGTGCACAGGGCGAGAGCAGGCTGAGGCCAGAGGTGGTGCTGGGCTCTTCCTGGTGCAGGGGGGGCTGGGCTGGGCTGGGCTGGGGCTGTGCTTGGGTTGGGTGGCAGCAGCACTGGGAGGGGAGGCTATGTGGTGGGTTACAGCCACCCCAAAATTTGCCATAACCCCCCTGACCCCTTCCCAGTGCCACCACCACCCAGCCTGAGCACAGTCCCACCCCAGGCTACCCATGTCGAGAAATGCCTGGTGCCATCTCCGGCCTGAGTTCGCAGTGGCAGCCTACCCTTGCCTTGCATGTGGATCTGGGTATCACACACCTCCTTATCCCCCCAGATGACCCGGTAACCAAGAGCTTGACCAGGTAACAAAGAGCTTAGATGTGAAGGAGGAAGCTGATGTCATCATCTTGGACTTCCAGAAGGCCTTTGACACAGTGTCCCACCCAATTCTGGTGGGCACGCTGAGGGACTGCGGCATTGATGAATGCACGGTCACATGGGTGGCAAACTGGCTCCAGAAGTGAACCCAGAGGGTGGTGGTGGACTGGTTGATGTTGACCTGGGAGGGTGTGGGCAGCGGAGTCCCCCAGGGCTTGGTCCTTGAGCCGGTGCTGTTCAACATCTTCATTAGCGACCTGGGTGAGGGTGTGGAGAGCACCCTGTTCAAGTTCACTGATGACACCAAGCTGTAGGGTAAAGTGAATACACTGGCAGGCAGGGACCGCATCCAGGAAGACCTGGATAGGTTAGAGAAGTGGGCGGATCTGAACAGGATGCAGTTCAACAAGGACAAGTGCAGGGTGCTGC
>NW_017728886.1:159323037-159326814 GCF_001723895.1 Crocodylus porosus
GACTTACTAGCTAGACACTACTTTCTAAGCTGCCAGGCTGACCGCATGCATGCTGCAGCTGTGTATGAACACAGCCTTTATCAGCAACATTATTGGCCACATCAGGCAAAAAAAGCCAATTGCCGATCATGTCAATTTTCCTTTTTTCAGTGCCAATATGATATGGAGTGAGGTATTGGTGCATCTCTACTAGGCTCTACCTCCCTTGATGCTTGCTTATTTGGAAATAAGCTGACAATCATTTTGCAGCACAGTATCTTCCTCCTTCTATTCTTGTGACAAAAATTCAGATTCCCCAATTAAAACACACACCTGAATTTTGGAGGGATGATTTTTGGAGCAAAGGTGCATGTGGTGTGCTGATAAATGTAGTAATTCTTAACCTCTTTTGTTACTTGTGTAAGAAATATTTATATTAATCTATAATATTAAAGCATAGACATTGAAGTGTTTGTAAATCTCAGTCACCTTTGAATAAGCTTTCATAATTTTTCCTTTCCATAGTTTTAAAATCCCATAGGAACTCTGTACTGTCTCCTGCAGTTACTGGGATGAGATTTATAGCAAATATGAAAAAGGAAGGAAAAAAACGGTCCTAAACATTAATGTGGGGAATTTGGTACATTAAACTAAGATATGGAAGATGGTTGGTGAAAAGATGTTTCTCAAAATATTGCTGTAGTTTACAGTACCATTAGATAATCTTTAGTCAGTCCAGAACAGAAAAAGCAGGCTCTTGAAACTCCTTCGGGTTTGCCTTCATGTGGAAGTCACTCTGCAAGCAGATATGATGCAAATTACAGCATGGTACCCATCCCACTCGTGCATTTTCTTCTCCAGCATGTGTGTTCTTGAAACCAACACCTTCCTTTGTATGTGATGTGCAAATAATGATAGAGAGTTTAGTAAACAAAATATTTTTTGAAGCAGCATGGAAATTTAACACTGAAAGCTATACCTGTTATAAGATGGAAAACATGATTAGCTTGAGAAGGATGTGCACAATTCTTATTCCGCTCCTGGTTTAAAAAAAAAAAAAAGAAAGCAGCAAAAAACCTGAAAACCCTGGTGGTAACAATCAGAATTACCAGGAAAGGGGAACAAGGAATGTCAACTGGTATTGAAACAGGCTTCTGAAGAAAATGGCAGAGCAAGGGGTTACCTTGTTTTTATTGTTTTGTTTAATGGTCCAAGTAGATTGCTGCTCTTCACACAACAATTACTTCATCCTTATTGAAAGAGAACAGCAAATGCCTTCCTAAATGATGAGTGGGATGAAATTTTGCTTGGTTTGACATGCAGTATTTACAGCAATGATCCATTAGAGGTACAGTTCCTTTCTTTAGTAGGAGGAAGTGTTTTTACTGTTTTTTTCAGTGACCATCATGCTTGTGGTGAAACTGTTAAAGGATTGGAGAGAAGATCAGTTGTTTGAAAGGGACTCTTCTTAGATAAGGAGATTGGGAGTCAGGTTTCAAAGTTTTTTATTTCTTTCTCTGTTACTGGCTTGCTGGGTCACCCTGGATTCATTTAATTATTCTGCCCACTTAGGGTGCATCTACACATGCAAGCACGTGCGCTTGCAGCCGCTCAAATAGAAGCGGTGCAAATTTGAGCCGGGGGTTTTTGCTTCAGTGCACATGCTTGGACGTGCACTTTGTAGTGGAGCAAATTGTGCTATTTGGGATAAAGTAACCCTGCCTGACTTCTTCCGGATCTGCAGCCAGGGGGAGCTAGAGCCCAGGTCCAGTACCTGTGCTGTCTCCAGTGGTATAAAAAGCTGCCCTGTACTGGCCCCATCAGTACAAAAAGCTGCCCTGGCAGGTAGCTCAGGGCTACTTGCTCTCAGGAGGTTCTGGGGCCCAGCCAGTTGGTACCCGAAGATACTACCCCTTGTGCCAGCTGGACTGTTGAAGCAGCCATGAGAGTTCCCTGCACCCTCTACCCACTGCGGCAGTCTGGCAGTGGGGGCTGCTGCCTGGCTGTGACCTGCTGTGCACCTGCCAGACCCAGATGGGGACTGCACAGTCAGTAGAGGCATCTGCCCCTCTGGGCCAGCTGCCAGTGGGCTGTGGCGGCAAGGTTGGCACTACTGCCATGTGTGCCCCTGCCCAGCCACCTGGTCAGCTATCGCCTGGAAGATGTTCCTGGTGTGGTGGCCTGCTTTGAACTGTCAAAACATGTCTTCCTGGACCCATTTGGCCAGGAGGTCAGCCACAGCCAGCTGGGTCTAAGGTAAGTTCTGCCACTGGCCTCCCTAGCAGGAGTTCTTGTGTTCCCTATTGGAAAACTGAAAAATCCCTGATTTAAAAAAATCCCAAAGTCACTCTGTAAAATACCCCAAAATTAATGTTCCTCCACAATTAAAACAAAAGACCACTATAAAGAGAGAGGGAGAGACAGTGATCAGTTGAGCAACGTTTTTTTGATCTATCTATGGTGTTAAAGCAATTTGGAAGACTACCAGTGTCTCCTATCATAATAATAAAGTGAACTTTCAATACATGTTTCATGATACATGAATATATATTTTGCTGCCCCCCCCCACAAGGGCCAGATGGCCCTCACAGGGTCTACCACCCCCTTTGCAAAGTCCACATGCCCCACCCCAGCCCCCCGATTGTTGCCCCACCTGGTCTCATCCCCAGCCAGCTGTTGCAGCCCCCCCAGTGGCAGGCAGCGTGCTTCAGCACCAGGGTGAGGGCCAACCACAGATGCTGTGGCAGCTAGAACGTCTCTGTGGAGGACCCAGCCTCCAGTTGCCTCAGGGCATGGTCCGGGACCACGCCCTGCCCTGCTTTTTTTTAACTCTTGGATATCTAGGGGTATAATTTTGCCTCTGTGCTGCAAACTTGCAGCATGGGGGGACATTTTTTCATTCCTGCATGTGCCTCTTGACCCATCTTAAAGGGGTTTGAGATGGGGCAAGAGGCGCGTGTGTGCTCGTCTGGATGCTGTCTTAATGTGTAACAATAACTCTCAGGTATCCAAGTGCTAGGTGTATTGGTCTAGAGGCAAAAGGAATCAGAACTCATGGTAAAGCTGATACGTTTTATAAGACCAAATAGATTTTTTGAGGAAAAAAAATCTGTAATTTTTTTAATTAAATAAAATTAATATCTTAATTAAAGCTTTTTTTGCAAAACTCTAGTTGGTCTAATAAAACATATCACCTCTACCATGAGTACAGTAACTCTTATGGATGTGATGAAGTTTAATGTCTCAAAGTTATTGGAACTTTTGGGTGGAAGGCATTATGTACAGACAACATTATAAAGTTAACAGCCTTCTATTTGCAGAGGGGAAATGAATTTATTTCTGTTTTACACTCCCAACTCAAAACAGCCATGTTATAAACTTTTTGGTATTCACCAAAAACTTTTGGTATTCACCATTCACCAAAGGTGTTTGGCTGTCCTAGCAAAACAGAACTTCAGAGGCTTCAATGATTTGTATCCTCGACCCACTGAGTTCTTTCACCATGTCAGTCTTTCCTGAAGCTGCTAAGGAGTCTAGCACACTTTTTTCTTGTTAAAGAGAAGGAGGGGAAGTGGAAAGAAAAACAATTCAGATAAAGCAGGTACCTCTAAATTATTACGAGGAGTGTTCAAGGTCCTTCCTAAATTATGCTAACAAATTTGCACAAGATAACCAGTAAATCACTTCATAGTGTGTTGAATGCAGGAGACTTATCCTGAACACAATGGTGTAACCTGAAATGGCCCTTTTATTTTGTTTTCCCAAGCAGTAGAAAGCAAGAATTGGTCTCTCACATTT
>NW_017728886.1:159326951-159338708 GCF_001723895.1 Crocodylus porosus
GTTGCCCCCCAGCCAGCATTGTCTTTTTGTATTTTAAGCTAAACATTGCCAGTCATCTGTTTCTCTAAGGCAGTGGTCCTCAACTTCCAGCCTGTGTGCTACATGGGGCCCTCAAAGCTCATGTAAACTGCCTGTCACCAGCATGTCAGGTCCTGCTGCTGCTCCTTCCCTGCTTTTTCATGCTGTTGAGTTCAGGAGAAGAGAGGAGGAACTGCAATGGTGTCCACCCATGCTGATATGCTGATAAGCTCGGAGCTTTAATGCAGCTCTGGATCCCAGGAGATAAGTATTGTTTCCCCCTTCCCTTTTCCCTTCTCCCACACTGAATTCAGCAGCCAGGAAAAGACGGGATGAGCAGCAGCAGTGATGGGGCTGCACTCCTGGGTTCCAGAGCTGCATGAAACGGCTGAGGTCACCAGTGTGTTGGCTGGAGCCACTGGTTTTGGGCACTTCTGGAGGCTGGGAGCTGAGCATTATTGCCATTCATTTCCCCCTCTTTTTCACTTCCACTCATCAAATTCAACAGCAGAAAGAAGAGGTTGAGCAGCAGTGGTGCTCAGCTTCTGGCATCCAGAGCTACATGAAAGCTGTGGCTCCATCCAGACCCCTGACTTGCATGCTGGTATGGTTTTCTGTGTAGACCTCAGCCCATTTCTAATTTTAAAGTTGTCCCATTTGTTTGAAGAAGAAGAAAAAAAAAAGGATGAGCACTACTGCTCTGACGGAAAGGTGATAGACTGTTCAGGCTGGAGATCAGGACATTTTTTTTTTTATAGCCTTTCAGAAGGGTTAGCTTTATGTTTTAGAATAATCATAGATCCTGTTTATTATGGAGTGAGAGGGCTTAAGTTTGCCGTTCTGGTTAATGTGGATCAGGCAGCTAAGACTCCATTGATTCTAGTAGGATCAAAATAGTCTGTGGGAATATCATGCCTAAGCTTTCAAATTAAGTTACTCTACAAAGAGTAAAGAATTTATCATGGCACATTTTTTAAATTTGCAGCAGCCAGTTTAAGATGTGGCTAATACCTTTGTGAATGTGTGACTTTTTGGCTGACTTTTCACAACCAGATTTTCATCACTAGAAATTACTGTGCGCACATGTACCAGACGTTGCAAAAGTAATGAGATTTATACACACGTTCAAATGTGGGCCACAGGTGTTTTTCTTTTTTTAGTAGTAATAAGATTTTTCATAACAAGAACTTGAAGAGAAGATGACAAGGTAGTACTTTAGAAACTGCATTGTTTTTATGCCACTAGATTTTCAGCTGAGAATAGCTTTCCTTTGTATTTAGTAAGATTTGCCCTTTGGTGAACCTCCAGCATTTTAAAGCCTTTGAACTTTTGTTTTGATATTAATGCTTTCTAACAGTTCAGCTCAAGTTCAAACATTGAACAGAATAACCACAATCCAACATCATCTTGTGAGATTCATTAGGAATCAGGCTATTAAACATTCTGACTTCACTGTAAAACTGCCTTAACACAAGGAAGGCAGAGTCATCCACAGCATAAGATGTGCAAAGTTGCCACTTAATATCTCCAGTGGCTTCCAAACTTTTACTTTGGGGGATTACACTTAATGCTTTCAGGATGTTCAGCCTAACAGGTTTGCTTAGAAGTGAGGGAGCTTCAAACCCTGTATGGATAGCTTTAGTATCATGGTAATAGCAAGTCTGAGTGTCATAGTCTAAAATGAATAGAATATAGACAGAAGTCTCTTACGTGTTCAGTGTCTTGATTTTCATGAATAATAGTTGATTGAAGTTTTGTTGGTGGGTGTGTATGTTTGTAAATCACTAACCTATAGCTGACTGTAATAGAGGTGAATGATGTGGAACATTATAGGGTTTTCCTGTTACGAGGCAGTATAAAGGCATCTTAGGTCACATTGATTGAAACTTTGCTATTATAGCCCAAATCATTTGAAAACCAATAGCATTGGAAAAAATACCTGATATTTTAGTTCAGGGGTGCGCTGAATCTGGTCTGCGCTGCTGTCACCCGGCCCATCGGCATCCCCATGGACCTAGAAATTTGATGACAAGGGAGCAGTGGCACCGGTCCCCTGCTACCAAATTTCTGAACCTATTGGCCCTGCACTCTGGATCAGGGTGCAGGGCCTGATCAGGCACTGGATCAGGCATCTGATCCTGGCATGTGAGGTTGGTGCCAGGCCCCAGAGCCTGATCCCAGATTGTGGAGTTTGATCTGGTTTGCGGACTAGTCCTGCATCACTTATCTGGCCACAGGGCCAAAAGCTTGAGCCACCGCTGTTTTACTATATAAGCTGATGTTTGTGTTTCCTACACAATATCTTAATGTAAATATGTTCCTTTAATACTCTGATGGCTGTGATACAAATCCATTCCACAGATAAATGATGAAAATAATGGGGAATGTTTAGTATGCTTATATGCTAATCCAAAATCCTCTGTAATGCAAAACCTGGGGCTTCATAATGGAACAAAAATGTTTTCTTGCCACGTGACCTGATGAATACCTAGAATAGAACACCTAAACTGCAATTCCATAGTTCCATCAGTTTTTGTTGTATTAACATTTACTCAGTCCATATTGTGTTGTCAAACTGCGGTTTCCTCAGAATTGCAAGTCACTGTGCAGCAAAGGGGTAGAGCTACCAAACAAGGACAAACGTTTTTCTGCTTTTGAAATAGTTTTCTTAGCTTTGATTGGTGTTATGAGTCATACTTAACCATAGGATTGACTTCTAACTTCAGTCTAATCTTTTTTTGGGGCAAACCAGAATACTTGCTTGTTTATTTTCATAACATTTTCACAAGAAACAGTGGCTCTTTGTTGCCAATAGCAGTGAGCGACTGTATAGAAAAGGTGTGGGAAGAAGTTAATGTTTGTAGTAATTTTTTAATTCTAGTCTTTCAATATGTCTCTTCTGTCACTAGAAACTGAAATGATTCTACCTAACGATCCTGCAAGGAATACAAGTTGGCACTTAGCTAGTTAAGAAATCTGAACACACCTCTTATGATCTTTTTTTTACCCAGTAATTGATAGTCTTTTACAAGGAGGGTAAGGAAAGTTAGCTTGACTATTTTTAAACCAAACATCTGGGCAACTTCTGCTGTAGTGAGATGTGTCTGACAAATAGTAATTCAGTGTAATAAGGTGCCTCTCTATGCACCTGGCTCTTCTCATGACCCACTAGGATTGGTTATTAACTTTCCTGTGTGACACTGTCTTTCCAGAAGCTTGGAATTTTGTATGCAAATAAACAGTCTCTCTGCACAAAACTCATATACCTCTAAGCAGTGATGAAATATAGCAATTGATGATAGATGATAAATTGATTTTTCTGCTGCAAGCATGGGTTTTTTTACTATTATGGTAATATTAAGAGGCCAACCAAGATGTACCAGGCACAGTACACATCTATATTAAAAATGCAGTCAGGATTCACTAATGAAGACAAAACCCAAAGGAGAGTGTGTGATGTTACCCTGGTTTAAAAATGCTAGGTGTGACTGCAAAATTGGATTGAATAATGATATCAGGTGAATGGGTACTTCTATCCCAGTGGGTAGCCATTCCATGATCTGATCGCATACAGATCATGACTGTAGAAATCTTGAAAGAGAGATGAAGAAAAAGAGAATCCTTATGATCTTCTCAGAAATCCTTCTGGCCCTACAAGCAAAAGACAACCAGAAATACTTGAGGTTTTGATGCAAGAAGCAAGGATATTTTTGGTGATAACCTTTAATTGGCTTAATTATATAGCTGAGAGAGATGCTAGACAAACTTTTGGGCAAAAAATGCCTTTCCTCAGTTCTGCTGATTTTTTGTGCCTGAAAATTTGTCTGGTATCTACTTCCAGCTATATCGTTGGCCCAATAAAAGATACCACCGGAAAAACCTTGCTTCTCAAGTTATCTGGACCATCATAGCTGTGATAACACTCCAACTCTGCTGTAAGTATGGATGATAGGAGTGAATTTGAATGTTTTGATTTTGTGAAATAGTGGGCCCACGTTACAATGGGAGAAGTGGCTGTGTAATCTGAGGGGCAGTGTTTCACAGATGGGCGAGTTTTCCAAGTTAAAAACTATATGAACAGGCAGACAAATAATGCCGTATGAACTTGGACACAGTATGCCATAAATAAGTTGAACCAAGTTTTTTTTATGGCTGATAACAGGTCTTTGAATCTGGTTAAGGACAGAAAAAAATATATATACAGTGAATATCCAGTAAAATAATACCTTCTGTGAATGGAAGAGGAAAGTAAGAGTAAGTTTGAACATAGTTAAGAGAGTAAAAGGAGGACAGTGTTACTGTGGTGGCATTTTAAGGAAAATGCATCAAGAACCAAGGCTTTTGAGTATTATAAAAGTCATTGGAGCAGAGTTGGCATAGAATTGACACATGATCAGGCATAGTGAGGTGAACAGTCCTTTAGAGGGAAGTGTGTATGTTGCTTTGCTGTGCAGCTTCAAGCTCAGATGCTAAGATGAGCCAAACATGACATGGAATATAAATGTTTAATCTTTTATGGGTTATAAGTACGATTAGGGCTGTGTAAAATTTTACCGGCTGTGTCGTTTCGACACTGTTTCAACCAATTTTGAGGTCAAAACAGCAAAATCAGACCGAAAGAAAGGCCATTGAAAAAGCCTCGAAACAAAACGAGGCTAGTCGAAATGTTTCGGCCATAGGATGCGGGTGGGAAGTCAGTCAAGCTGGGCTGACTTCCTAATCCCAGTGCAAGATCTGGCAGGGGAGAGGGTGTCAGCCCAGCTGGGCTGCTTTCCCATCCCTGGTGCTAGATTGCCCGGAGGGCAGCCCACCTGGGCTGCTCCCTGCGTGATCTAGCATGGGGCATGGGGAAACGGTCCAGCTGGGCTGCCTCTCTATCCCCAGTGAAACACTGAAACAGCCTTTCTGTTTTGATGGAATGGAACAGCTGTTTTGACTCTAAATGAAATTTGAAATGGAATGCTGTTCCGTCGAACTGTCAAACTCAAGGCAAAATGGAATGATGTCGTTTCACACAGCCTAAAATTCCACTGGAACAGAACAGCCACAGATATTAAATCCATATTTTGTTTAGGTCTGTATTCCTTTAGTGTACCTTAAATAAAATGCATCAGCAACTATATATATTTGCATTCTCATAAGAACTAAATTTAGCACCTGCTATAGGGCTGAAATACATAATCTTTATTAACTGGAAGAAAGCTTTTTTGTAGAGTATGGAAGAATAAAGCCATAGGGCTTTAATCTGTCTTGGAGATATCAGGGAGAAAATAAAATGAATAGAACTGTGGTTCCAGCATTGGAATTGCTTGGATCAGAGAGGACTAAATGCTCAGCATATGAATGATGATGGTTTATAATGACATTTAGACTTCTGCAGCATAATACAAAGCATTTGATTTACTCCCTCTTCAGTTGCATGGAGTTTTACAGTGTAGCCATCTTGAACACTGCACTGCAGACTCAAGTTCCAAAACTAATGAATATGGTTAGTGCTTGAGTATTTTTCCCCTCCATTTAAGTCATTATTTTAAGCAGTTAGCTTAAAGGGAAGGTTTCCCTTAGAGACTCTTGAGGGGTAGCATAGGACTGCTGGTATGTTTGGTGGGGGGGGAGAAAGGAGGAAATATTTGATGCAAATTTATGCAAAGCACACGCAAATGTAACATGCTATAACATAAATGTAACATAATTAACAGCCCTAGCAACTGATATTGTCTCTGCTTAGAAGAGCGATGGTAGGTACATAATGGGTACACAAAGCATAAGCTTACCTATATTTCTTCCACTGATTCTAGACAACCATCTCTGGAATTAGAAAGTAGCTTGCTGTTTAGTTATTGGCTTGTTCATGAAAATGATCTTCTGTGTCTATCATAGTGATGGTTTTGATTATGTAGATCAGAGTGTCAAACATATGGCTCCATAATCTGGCCGCTTCTGCTGCCCCCTTTGCTATGCCAAACCATCCTGGCATGCAGTGCCTGGGAGAGGCACCACCCACAATACTTGTTTGGACCAGGGCCCCAGGCTGGCTCAGGTTAGGTAGCTGCCATCTTTGTTGGATCAGGCATGCAGGTTGGAGAGGCCCATGCATCTAATCTGGTCTGTGAACTGGCCCTGCACGACTTGCCCAGCTCACAGGGTCAGTTGAGTTTGACACCCAGTGTAGATGCTCGCTCCCTGAAAAAAAAAGTTTGAGTTCACATCACAAAGTGATAAATTTGTTAGCATAGAGTAATAAAGTAGTCTTGAAGTGTGCGATGAGTGAGAATATGGTAGACACTAATACTACCTTGAATTGTCTATATCCAATCTCAGAGGTCAATAACACAATTTGGTTATCATTTAGGACAGGGGTTCTCAATCCCCGGGCCACGGCCTGGTGCCAGGGTGCGGTGGGTTGGCTGCTAGTTTACAGCACAGTCAGCTGCCAGACCTGGAAGTGGCTGTGGACTGGCAAACTTCAGGTCCCCCCCCCCCAGCCAAGTGGAGAGGCTGTGGCTCCTTCTGCAGGGCCTGCAGCAGCACAGGGTGTGGCCCACCGACCTGTCTGGGGGCTGGGGTTATCTTTACCTGTCTTCTGGCTAGAAATTCTGGCCACGGTTGGTTGTGACTGCTGGGTTGCGGTTTGCTGGGCTATGGTTTGCTGGGCTGCAGCATAAAAACTTTGGGAACCCCTGAACTAGGAGATGCAGTGCAGCCCACAGAAACGGTCTTCTGTGAGCATTTTTTCCCATGGAACATCTACAGCAGTGAGTATGTCACGAATATTTATGTTTCACATACATTAGGTTGAACACTTTTCAGGGGGACATCTATAAAATCTCAAACTATAGAAAAGGAAAGTCATGATAAAAGGTTAACTTCTTGAAAAAAGACCTTTTAAAAAGTGCAGCATTTTCAGAACTATAGACAACAGAGACAGCACCAAAGATACATTTTATTTGAATTTTGTAGCTTTTTGAGGATTGAGGCTATAACTTCCTGGCAGGGAGTGATATATTGGCCTGGCTAATGAGCACATATAATTAACTTTGGAATCCAGCTGGTTTATTAGAGAGGAATAGGCAACCACCAAACAGCCCGTGTTGTTTGTATTTTTTAAATTAGACTGGTTTCTTAGCAGTCACTATTCTGTATATGCACATGAGGTTGTGTGCAATACATATGAAGATGTGTTTTGAATTGGATGACATGTATTTTTGTAAGTCAACTAGTATTCAATGAAAGACTAGGAAACATTGATTTATACCCTTGAGGAAAATAAGGAGGGTAGGACAAAGCTGCCAGTGTAGAATCATGATCTTTATATATTCGAGGTCTTGAATACTTTATACATTCAAGATCTTTATATATTGGACTGCAGTCTGTTAGTAATGCTTTGGTAGGAACACAACACGTGTGGACAACTTAGTTACTAGAAGTTTATTTTATACATCCTTTAAATCATCTTGACTGACCTCTCTCCAGTGCATGACCTAGTATTCGTTATTGTTTCTCCATGAAAATCACTTAAGATCATGCTAAAGAGTGAAGTTTTGTTATGACAAGCAAATGGAAGTTACTCTGGTAGACATTAGTATAAGAGTCAGTACCTCAATCTTGAGAAATGCCCATTTTGCTCTAGTTAAAATGTTTCTCGGCTTTTTAAATAACGAAGCTTGAACCAGGCTTGGAAGGTTATCCTGGTATAAATTTTGCAAAGATGAATGTAGGGCATGTGGTTTTTCTTCCTGAATATTTTCCCCAGTCTATAAACCAGAGTCATAAAATGGAACTCAAGTGAGAGTAGTGCACAAATTGCACTGTGACTTGAGCAGATGCAGCTCCTCTGATCAGAGTCCCGCCTCAGAGTGTGAGTGCATTAAAGCCTTCTTTACACTGCTTGATGCACTTCTGAGCTTCAGACTTCTTAATGGCACCATCTCCCATTGCACTTGTAGACATCACAGTGACAGTGGCTGGACTGAGGGAGATTTTTCTTTCAATGTACAAAAAATGGAAAACTATAATTCCTTGAGCCCGTCTCCTACAAATTCTTTTTTCATATGTCATTTGTTCGTGGCTTGAAAAGACTGTTTGTATAGAAATAAAATGCAAAAAGCTTGGCTCAGAAGTAGGAGTAGCAAGTTAGGTGATTCTCAGTTATTTGTAAATAGCAATTCTAAAGCTTCAGTGTTCTTAAAAGGTAGAATTGGAATGCTACTTCATTTATTTCTTTTGTGTGGCAGTTTGGTGGACAACACTGAAATGCCCCTGTTGATGCTTTGTTAACAAATATTTACATTAACAAAAGTTAATGCAGAATGGGAAAATGCATTGTTTTTTCAGAAAATGTCCTGGGCGGGTATAAAAATACAGACCTGAAGAATGGTGTGTGCGTTTGAAAGCTTGCAGAAAAAGATCATTTTTTACAATTTTTTAGTTGGTCTAATAAAAAGTATCATCTCTGAACCAAGAATTCTAGAGTTTTGCATTTCTTTGTGTCTCAGACCAACATGGCTACCAAATATATCTCTATAAAAATGCATAGATATTTTTATTAATTCAGAAATAGTATCTTCTGTCTAGTTTTCAGTGTATAGAGATTGGCTTTGAATTGCACATTACATCAGTTAAATCTAAAACACTGTGGTGAGCCAGGTGTTGCTTGAGGATCTGTATGATTTAGCTAAACTGCAGGACTGGCTAATTTTGCTCCATCATGTGTTGAGCTGAGTCATATATTCAAAGTGGCTTAGAGGTTTGGGTGGTCTGCAAGTGTTGGTTTGAGCAGAATGTTTGTATCTTAGCAGTAAAACAAAACACATTTGGTGCTTGGACCTAATGTTTTGGAAACACACAGCAACTTCTGAATGTAAAGATGTATTCGTAGAAAAACATAACAAGAATCCCTGAAGCTGGTTCGCATCTTAAAACAGTTTGCAGTTCATATCTTAAAACATGTGGTTTGCAGTTCAGGTCTTAAAACAGTCGTCTTAAATTCTTTTTGATGGACTTTGTCCTTTTCATATTTGTCAAACATACTTTTCTCTTTACAATTTTATAGAAATTAGAAATTAATTTGGGAAAATACTTGTGCAGCAGTGAAGGCTGCTAAGATTTTTAACTGGAAAATCAGCAAGAGTGTTCTTTGGGGATGCTTCCAGGATAAAAGTAAGATTAAACAAAACAAAAGTGAGAGAGGAACGTGCTTGGCTGAGGCCATTAGAAGGCTGCTTTTCATATATATTTGAGATTTCATGATGATGGATATGATATAAGAAGAAGAAATGCAGTGTTCTCTTCCCTTGAACTAGCAACATACCACACCTTTCTGTCAGCTTTTTATTCCAGCGTGAAGTATACAAATGTGGTGTGGTTATGGCTACAAAGAAGAAATTCGGCACCACAGAGACTTGGACTGACATCTGCCTGCTGAGTGAAGGAGAGAATGGCTTAAGAGTTGTTTCAGTTTCTGCGCTACATCCTGTATGTCCTTTATTTCTCTGTTTCCTACTTCTGCAATATATTTCCTATATAGTATAGAGCTCCTAATAACTGTAGACATTTTGCAGCTCCTCACCTGCAGCTTTCATGAAGTTAAATGTGTGTAGTTTCCTATGACTCAGTGATAAGTTGTTATTAAATCTCATTCATTTATCTCATCTCACTTCCTACCATTAGGTTTTAGGTAGCTTTTGAAGCAAATTCTGGGAGTAATCTCTTATTATTTCAAGAATATGTTCCTGTCTTTGGCTTTTACATAGTCATTACAGCAATCCATTCTTGAGTAATTAAAATCTTCAGTGATCAGAGTTTTGGCCACCTTCCAGTCTTCTGTCCTCCTTCTTCCCCATAGCTGTACTGGAGGTCTCCAAGTAAAAATAAATTGTCTTTGTCATCCCCAAGTTATGGCCAACCTTTCCATCATCAGATATATTATGAAAGGCTTGTATTACTTCTGTTTGCAGTCTCTATATGGCAATGTTGTCAGTATTGCTTCCTGCTTTGGTGTAAATTCTGCATCCTGTTCTTGAAACCTCAACCTACCTGTCTGGAAAAGTACTTTTGTTTGTTTGGTTAGTTTTGCAAGAGTGCAGTTTCACTGTAGCAGTTGTCATGGATACACCGATTTTAAAATCAATATGAAAAACCTTTAGCTCTTTCAACATTTATTTCTTCATTTTCTAGGTGGTCTCAAATTTAAAAACAGGCTATGTAACCCTTTGCTTTTTCCTGTTTTAATTCAACTTTCATTTCACTTTTAAGACTGCATATCAGCAGGGTTTGGTGCTCACCTGCTGGTCAGGCCTGCAGGTTACTTGATGCATCCTTGAGCTTTGAACCAGAGACTGCAGCATTTTATAAGAAAATTAATTGGAACAGTCAGTGATCTTACATTGGGTGTCTAATGGTTTCAGAAAGAGATGAACAGGAAAGTGAGAAATGGGAAGATGAAAAGAAAGATGACAAAATATAACTGGGGGAAAATATAGTACAAAGATTAGAAGATGCATGGAAGATGGAAGAAAAAAGATACAGAACAGAGGGTTAAGTAACTCAGTTACTTATGCATGAGACCATAATGATGCTGACTTGCATTGCTATTTATTTTCTATTCAAAGTGAAGGTATGGCGTGCTGCTCTTCTGCCAACTTGGAGTTGGGAGCATCTGATTTATATACCCTATTTGTACATGCAAACATACAGAATAGAAATGAAATTTATGTATTCTTCCTGGTCTGTGGGATGCGATGCGCATATTCCCCCCTCCCCCGGCTACTATGAGCCAGAGCATTCTTCAGATGTGTTTATGTGGCTTGGATGGGGCAAAAGTAGTCTGTTTAAAAGCAATAGTTAAAGGGAAAATGCTCAGTGTCTACGGAGGGAGAATGGTGTGACAGAAGGTGAAGAGAGGTGATGAAATCACCACTGTAGATTTGTTCCTGTTCCCACTGAAATAATTAACAGAACTTTCCTTGACTTCAAAGAACTGGCTTAAATTTTTGCTGAGGAATGGCTAATATTTAACTTCTTGGAAGTGGAGGTTAAAATAGAGAGTGTTGATGAGCTATATTTTTAGAGTCCGGTTACAATGTACCACAGATGTGCTAAGGAGATGGGGCTTTGCAGAAATGCAGAAGCTGGCAGTTTTTCCTTTTAACTCTGATCCCTGCTGACATCACCTGCAGCACTTCATTGGTGGTGTGGTTACCCTTAGCTTTCTATTTCTTTTGGCAGCACTGAATCATCAGCAGTTTAATACACTCAGTACTACTTGCCTATAAGAAATTAAAAGCTAAAGGATCTCAGGCTGCCAGCAAAAAACTGGGGATTGGGAGGATAAAGAACATCAAGGTGGGCCCTGACTGAGGTTCTGCAACTTGCCTCTATTTACTTCTGAAGCCTGACCTATGTGGTTTAACATAATAACAATAATAGAAAACAGATTAACCACCACTTCCCCTTTCTCCAATCCCAGTTATAAACAAAATACTAATTATGGTGACCAGTCATTTCACTCTACCTTATTTTCATGGTGCTTTCAGACATGTAGGTATTACCAAAAACCCAAGCTAAATTCAAATTTAATTCTTCTTGTTTACCAAAAAACAAACAAACAAAGATTTGTGCTTCATCTTAGCCTTTGTATTCGTCTTAAGGGCCTCAAGGGCCATTGTGTATTATACTGGGCTGAGAAAAGATCAGAGACTGAAAAAGCAGGGGTGTCACAGATCAGGACTGACTGGCAGT
>NW_017728886.1:159338808-159365488 GCF_001723895.1 Crocodylus porosus
CTGAATCAGAAAGTTTAAAGGTTTAAGACTGAAAGCAAGGCATGGGAATTGAATAGTGCAACAGTGCATCCTCTGGACAAGGGGTTGCATCAAAGATAATGTAAGTTTAAAATTGCAGAACAGGAAGAAATACAATCATTATTTTTTATAATTTTTCATGTATAGAATCTAATTATTAAAAGGGCATCTTCTTCAGTTCTTCCCCCCTACCACTACTTTGTGTAGGCAGGTGGGGATGTCAAACAACTTGTCCTCTGCTTGTGCCTGCCCCTTGCTACCTCTCCTCACTAACTGCTCCCTCTCTCTTCCACCTCTGCTCCTGCTCCTTTCTTCAGCTTGCTCCCCTGTCTCTAGCTTCTCTGCCCACCTGCTCCTTCCCCCCAGCCCCTGCATCCTGACTCCTCCTCTTCCTCACTCCCCCATTCTTGCTTCATGCTGGCAGGCTCCATCCCCATTCTAATCTGGGATATGGAGCACAGCCCCAGCCCAACCTCAGTAGCAGCTGTATGGGTTGTGCCGGCTGGGGCTGTACTCGGTGCTCCAGGCTGCAGCATGGATGGAGCCTACCATTGCAGAGCAAGGGTGGGGTGTGAGAGGGAGAGGGGCCGGCAGGGGAGCCAAGGCTAGGTAAGTGAGGAGAGACAGAGGGAAGAGAGTGCAGGGAGAAAATGGTAGAGTGCAGAGGTAATGGTGGGTGGTGGTAGGCAGCAGCTGGGACTACGGCTCTGGCCCCGGGATGGGTCTACAGCCTGAGCTACAGCAGCTGACTGTGTCCCCCCACTACCCTTTTATGCAGTTCTAAGACTGAGGGGCTTTCCTCCTCCATGTTAAATTGAGTAAATATGATAGTTGTAAGACCCAGAAACTTAATTAACTTGAGTCAGTTCTGCTGTGTGTGTTTTATAGAATTGCAGGTCCAAAATTGCTTGCAGTCTTAAGAAAATCAACAATGCTAGAGGGAAGGGATGCAACAGAACACTTGCTAATTGGAAAGAAACATAGTTAATAATTTGTATGTAAACTTTATTAATCTACTTCTGAATGTTTTTTTACCTCCTTTATAACATGTAACATACCTTGTGTATTGTCAGTTTCACTTTGTATTAAGGCAAGTACCCAAAACTAGGTTGTTGGGGTTTGTTTGGTTTTTTTTTGTCTATTATATTGTCTTGAATTCTAATCAGCCGTGTTCCTGTAACAGTTTGAAAAGGTTTCCCATTACGTCTGTTTATTGCGCACACTCAAATTTCCAAAAAACTTCTTTTCAAATGAAATTTTTCAAGGAAGTTCTTTTCTTCAGGATCTCTTTTCTTGAAAGCTGCACCAGAAATCCTCAAGTGTTTTTAAGATGAGACTAGAAAAATACCCTGTTCCTTCTACTTGGTGAAAACCATTTTTTCACAGTTCTTTGTCAAAAAATGACTACCCTTCCCACCCTGCAGTGCTTTCTTAGGCCTCCCTTGTGATTTGTCTTACAGTGGAATTGATGCTTCCTGGGCTTTCATATAGGAGTAATGCTGAAATATGAAAGAAGTTTAAGTGCTCATTATTTGGATTCAACTTGAAAATGTACTAAAAGTGTAGGCTTCCAAGGAAGCTTAAAATGGGTACCTTTAGATGAAAATCATGGCCAGTCATCAGAAGATTTTTTATTATGACTGTGTCCATTAGTTGTTCTTAAAACTATTTCTAGTTTCAAAAAAGATTTCTTGGGTTCTTAAGATAATTACCGTTATATAATAAAGCCTTATAAGCATGACTGGTATGTCAACATCGAGGGATACATTCTATTTCAGAAGGGCAGGATTAGGCAAAAAGGTGGTGATGTTGCCTTGGATGTAAAAAAAACAAAAAAAAAAACCAAAAAAAACCCCCAAAAAAACACACATGCACTTGTTTCCTGGATCAGGAAGAAGAAGACAGCAAAGCAGAGATTTTATTTCCTCTTGTTCTGCAATTTTAAACTTATGTTACCTTTGATGCAATCCCTGACCAACAGGCATTTGGGTGAAGATGAAAAGTGAAAGATGCAGCACTGATCTAAGGGTGTGGATTTGTTATAGGCCTCCTCAGGAAGAGGAGGTGGATGAGGCACTCTTCAAGCAGGTGACAAATCTATCCAGAAATTATGAGATGGCACTGATGGGAGACTTCAGTTTTCTGGAAGAACAATGCGGCCAAACACAAAATATCAGGCCAGTTCCTAACTTGTGTGGAGGACAAACTTTTTCTCTTCCAGAAAGTGGAGGATGCAACTAGGGGATCATGTATCTTGGATCTTGTCTTGACCGACAGGGAAGAATTGGTGAAGGATGTGAAGGTGATGGGTAACTTGGGAGGAAGCAATCATAATATGATAGAATTCCAGAACCTGGGATAAGAAAAGCATAAGATTTAGCAAAATTAGAATGCTAGATTTTAAAAAAGGTGGATTTCATCCAACTCAAGAAGTTAATAGGTATGGTGTCATGGGAGGATTGGGGACAGATAAAGATAGATAAATAATTGTGACATGATGGAAGCGCAAAGAATGGCAGGGGTTCAGTGTGGCTGCACAAGGATCTTCAAAAAATGCCTCAAATGCACAAGGAAAGCATACAGGCAATGGAAGAATGTGCTGGCTACCAAGAAAGCATACCAGGAAATAGCAAGAACCTGCAGGGACAAAATCAGGAAGATAAAAAAAGAGAACAAGCTGCACCTGCCAAAGGAGATTAAGGACAACGGGATGTTCTGTAAGTATGCTGGCCAAGGCAGAAGGACCAAGGAAGCTGTGGATCCTCTGTTAACAAGTTGGGGGCTACCCAACTTTGTCTTAGTCTTCACAAAAAAAATGTAACTGTAGCCAAACACACTATAAGGAGTATCTGGATAAGGCAGGGGGCAAGCTGAGGGTGGAGATAGCAGGAGATGGACATAGAGCTTTTGCTGGGTCTGAATGAACTCAAGTTCAGCAGGGCTGGGTGAACTTCATCCTAAGGTATTGAAGGAACTGGCAAAGGAGATCCCAGAGCCCATGACAATGATATTCATGAAGGTATGGGAGATGGGCCAGGTACCAGAGGCCTGGAAAAGGGCCAGCATAATGTCCCTCTTTATAAAAAGGCAAAAAGGAGGACTCGGGGAATTACAGACAGTTAGGCTCACCTCAGTACCTGGGAAGTTAGTGAAGCATATCCAAAGGAAGGAAGGCCATTTGCAAGCATCTGGAGGAGGAAGGGTTGATTGCAAGCAGCCAGCACAGATTTATCAAGAACAATTGTGTCAACCAAATCTGATCTCCTTCAACGAAGTAAATCTTTGGGTGGATGAAGGGAATGATGTGGATCTAGTGTATCTGCACTTTAGCAAGGCTTTTGACAAGGTCCCCCATGACCTTCTCATAAGCAAAATGGAGAAGTGTGGGCAAGGCAAAAGCAGCTACAACGTGGATAGATAACTGGCTAAAAAGCTGCAAACAAAGGGTAATATTAATGGATTTGTGTCACAATGGCAGGAGATATTTAAGTGAAATTCCACAGGGGTCTTGGGCCCATTGCTTTTCAGTGCATTTGTAAATGATTTGGATGCTGGAACAGAAAACTTCTTTAGCAAGTTTGCAGATGATACAAAACTGGAAAGGATAGTGAACATTTTGAAGGATGTAAGCACAATTCAGAAGGTTAATGACAGATTGGTAAACTGGGCTAAAGTTAATAGCATGAAGTTCAATGCAGACAAATGTAAGGTGCTCTACCTCAGGAGGAGTAATCAGAAACACAAATATGAAGTGGGTGACACCTGGCTGGATGGCAGCACTATTGAAAAGGACTTGGGAGTCTTTCTTGGTAGATCACAGATTCAATACGAGTCTGTAGTGTGAAGTCGCCCCACAAAAGATGAATGCAGTTTTGGGCTGCATTAATGGAAACATTAGGTGCAGGACACAGGAGGTAATAATAGTGCCTCTCTACTTGGCACTGGTTAGGCCTTGTCTGGAGTACTGTGCACAGTTCTGGGCTATATGTTTTTAAAAGGTTGTGGAGAAATTAGAGGGTCCAGAGGCAGGCAATAAGGATGATAAAGGGCTTGGAAAACAAGTCGTATGAGGAGATGTTGAAGTCCTCAAATACTTGAAGGACTGCCATAAAGAAGAGGAAAAGCACCTTTTTCCCTTGCTGCAGAAAGGAGGATGCGGACCAATGACTTGAAGTTGAAGCAAAGTAAGCTCAGATTGAATATCTGGAAAAACGTCTTCACTGTTAGAATAGTGAGGTCCTGGAATAGACTGCTTAGGGACGTTGCGGACTCTCCATCACTGGACGTGTTCAAGAAGAGGTTGGACACTGGTTGGGGATTTATGTAGGTATAACGATGCCTATGTTCTACTAGGGATATTTCCCATGCTTCTGGGCTTTGGTTGCCCTTTCCTCCCATTCTGCTACATGTCAGGGTGATTTTAAGCCTTACTCGGTGACATTGGGTGTTGGCTACAGCCAAGGCTGGGAACTTGGACAGGGGTGTGCCAATACTTCTGTTGGGATGAAAGCCGGAGTTTCCTGGCTAGAGAGTCTTGCCCTTCTACTCAAGGTCAGACAGATTGCCATATTTGGGGTCAGGAAGAAATTTTACCCCATGTTCAGATTGGTATGGACTGTGGGGATTTTTTTGCCTTCCTCTGTAGCAGTGGGCATGGCTCTCTACCTGGATTTCTCAAGGATATAATGACAGTACTTCATAGAAGCAGGATGTTGGCTGCCATGTTCTCCTGCTTTACCTTCGGTAGGTTAACACGTTAGCATTGTGTTGGGTCAGGTTTGATGGTAGTGTTATGCAGAGTTTAGAGTGTGAATTGTATAGGAGGATTTGGATTTGAATGATCCTGCCTCAGGCAGGGAGTTGGACTACATGAGCTCTGGGGTAGGGACAGAAAGTACACATAAACAGACATAAGTGATCAGAAAGTAGTTCAGAGCTGTAACACAACAGAAGCTCAATGCACGCAAACCACTTTCAAAATGGCTAAAACCGTTTTAAGGATGGATGTAGTATCAGACTTAACTGAATTAGGTTAAATCAGTTTACTGAACTTCTGTTCCAGTTCCCCTCCAGATTCAAGTTAACTCGCAATCCCCCAGCATTCCAGGATACTTTGTACCTCCCCTGCAAATCTCCCCTCACTGGGTGGGCAGACTAGCCTTGGCTCAAGCTGTCTGCTCCAGCTGAGCACAGAGGCATGCTCTAGCTCCTTCCGGCCTCTGGCCTGGGCCGCTGCAGGCACGTGGCTGCAAGTGTGGAATCAAAAGTGAATGTCTGTTCACTTGCTTATTGGCTCAATCTATGCATCTTAGACTAACCTGCAAGGATTGAATTGATTCAGCCTTGTGCTTTTTGACTATCTGTGCTTATCCATGGAGGTCCCTTCCAGCCCTGCTTCTTTCTGATTCATGACCACAACAATGAATAATTACGGCTGCAGCTTTGCAAGTCTCTTCTGGTCAGGCAGAGTGATCTTTCTTGGAAGGGCAAATGGAATATGGATAATCGACGTTTTCAAACTGAAATGGTGAGAAGTTTGTGCCTCAGCTGAGAAGTTTCAATTTTGTAAGGCTGGTTTTAATCTATAATGTTAAATTGATCTAAATTACATGTTCTAATCCTACCCTGCCTGGATGGCTTATAGCTTGCTTTGGAACTTGTTCTTAACTTAATGTACCTCAAAGGCTATAGAGGCAGTGGCATGGATCCTTAATTTCAGTGGAAAAAAATCCCACTATTCTGTTGGTTAATCCAGTCTTGCCCAGAGCCACAAAAGTTGTTAGTGGAGCAAGATTAAATATGAGATTTTAATTCTTGACCCCTTCCTTGTTCCTGGAAAATTATCAGTCTGATCTTTTGGAGCTGTAAAGATTGTGTTTATATCACCGTTAAAGCTTTGAAGTCTGAAAGGAATGCCTTAGGGAAGACTTCACCAATTACTGAAATGCAACCCTATTGAAGGTTAAGCTCAGCATTTGTTTAAAAATGCCCAGTGGCGATATGGTGTTCATATCAAGGGATATTTTGGGTAGGTAGCATGAGAAGATTGGACTGTAGTATTCCCCTTGGGATTAACATTCCTACTGTTACAAGAAGTTCCATGGGATACGCAATAACCACATACTTTTAGGACCTGAGTTTCATGTCTCATGAGACAGGCATTTGTTTGTTTTGTAATATTTTGGAATAAAGACATGCTTACTCTTGTAAAGAGGATAAAATATAATTTTATTTTCCCCTGAGGATTTATGTGCTAGCTAGTTTTTGCTGAGCAAGATGTTCAGAGGAAGCAGCTTTTTAACTTGAGGGCTGCTTTTCTAGAAACTGGTGCTCAGAAAGCAACTGTGAACTCCAGCAGTTAGCAGCAGTAGAGTTTTACTTCTTGTCATGTATTACAAGCAAAATCTGTAGAAATTATTTGGAGGCAAAGGAAGAAAATAAGGGAACTGATAACTAGAACCAGACAGTTCCTCAAACTGGCTAGAAATCTGTCAAATCATAATGCGTCCTCAGATTTCCTGGACTCAGGATTTGTAGGGAGTGCAGTTGTGGCTGGCATTTGCCCCTGGAGCACAAGTGTTGGTTTCTTGGTGCTTTTCTTTGGTTACTAGTAAACTGAAAAGCTGCAGCTAAGCTTGTATTTTGCTTTTGGTGTAATTTTGTTTTGGCTAGAAGTAACCAGGTGTGACTTGTTTTTTGTTTTTTTTTAAGGAGTTATTTTGTTCTTTCTTTACTTAAGAGCCATTCAAGTCTCCTGCATCATGCCTTCATTTCAGCAGTTACTTTTTTTTTTTGCTTTTAAGACCTGTAGATCCCTGCAAATCAGCTATAGCAGACAGACTGAATAGAACTGATAGGGTGGGGAAGTACTGTAAGCACACTTTGTACTTTTGCACAGATCATTTCATTTTTCTCCATAGATAGCAGAGAATTGTTTCTACCAGGCTGGAAAGTGGAATTCCCCAAGGCTTGCATAAACTTTACTAGATGGGTCTCATGACATGTATCGATATTCACGCAGACCAACAGTTACAGGCATCTTGGCCAAGAGTGTTTCTTAATGACTGATAAATCCTTTCTGGATTTTCTACATGACGCACTTCCCATTATTTCACCACCTTGCATCTTGCTAGATAGTCTTTTGCGGGTTTTTTTTGGTGCATTGAAGCTTTATGTGTTACTTTTCGTTAGGACTTGAAAGAATGATATCATGAGTAGCTTTCAGTGTACAACTTGAGCCTGATGAAGATCAGGCCAAGTCTGCACTAGACATTTTTCTGGTATAGCAATATGTGGTTTGGCGGTATAGCTTGTAAGGACATCTTTATCCTAGTAAAGGCAAATCTTATTGGCATAAAAGTATATTTGCTAGTGCAGCTTCCACCATATAGGATTCATTCCATCTTATTCTGCTTCCCAGTTCCCATTCCAGATAACGAAGACTTGTTTAACAGCTGTTGTTCCTTTTTATTATTATTTTATAAATATTTTATAACAGTTTCTTTTCCATGAAAAGCAGACGGCAATCATCAGTTTTCAAGGGTTCTGTGATCTTGCTGAAGAGTCATTTCATTTCATACACCATTGAGTTGCATACATCCAGACTCTGTGTGCTTATTCCTAGCAAGTAATCTGTCTTGCTAAGACGCAACTTACAGCTACCTGATATTTAGTGTTTTAAGTATGGGCTGATTTATGTGTTTTTGAGCTCTCCTGCTGCTTAAATTCACCAGCAACAGGCTGTTAAAAAACAAAGCAAAACAAAACTTTCTAATTTACATTGGTATTTGTATATTTCTATATTTGTGCAAAACTGGTATGAATGCTTGCAACCTGATAAAAGTGATTTTCTTTATTGGTGGCTCAGAAATGGCAGCAATAATTAATTCATATATGAAATAGAAAGTGTTGAGATTACACAATGGTTTAATATTTCAGCTTCACAAATTTGATGCTGTCACATTGTTTGGAAGTTTTACTGTCTGTTTCCTGCAGAACAGTCTACAGTTAACCAACTTTTCTTCTCCCTCAGAGCAGTCTGCTTTTAATTTTGGGTATGTGATTCCTGCAGATCTGAAACTGAGCACATACTGAGAAGTGGGCCCTGCATGCTTGCTCCTAGTTAACCAGGGCCAAGTACCAGAAATAAGGCAATTTAACCAGTTTAGAGTAGCCCTTTATATGTGCCCTGATGCTGTTCTCTGGCTCTTATCTCTGGAAAGCTTCTGTGTGCACTCTGAGGACTGCTGTAAGATGGCTGCATTGCCTTATTTCCAGGACCTGGCATTCACTTAATGCAGTGGTTCTCAACTTTTTTAGACTCGTGGCACCTTTCAGTACTCGTGGCATCCCTTACTAGATTCACCTTGGAAAATGTCACCTCTTAACTTTCACTTGATTTTTGACCACATAAAGATAGATAATAGAGCAATTTTCTGTTGCAAAGAACTCAAAAACTACAACAGGTCAGAATGATTTTAATGCTAGGATTTCTTACTTGAAATCTCTGGGCTTGTTTTGTGAAACCTGTTCACACACTTAACAGTGTTAACATTGTAAGGCACCATATGACACTGCTGAAAGGATCTTAAGGCATCCCAAGGTGCTGTGGTACCCTGGTTGAGAATTACTGACTTAATGGCTAGGGACAGAAGTTACACATAAACTAGTTTAAGGATCAGAAACTGGTTTAAACCTGTAACACAACAGAAGATCCGTGCACATAAACCAGTTTCAAAATGGCTGAAGCCAGTTTGAGATGAACCTGGTTGAGTGTAGGTAGTATCAGACTTAACCGATTGAGATCAAACTGGTTTATGGAACTTATGTCCCAGACCCCTTCCTGGTTTAAGTTAAATCAGAATCCTCCAGCATCCCAGCATGAGCTGCAGCCGAGGGCTGGGCTGGGCTCTCTGTTCCAGCAAAGCAGGGTTGGCCCCGCCCCCCCACAGCTATCACTGCTCTGGCTGGCTGGCTGAGAAAGGGGTGGGGGTGGGAAACCCTGCTCTGGAGTGTTCTTGCCAGGTGTACTTAGCTCCCTACCTATGTTACTGCTCCAGTGGCAGGAGCAGGGGCAGAGCCAGACCCCAGTAGGCTTAGGGGAAGCAGGGATTTATTTCCCACCATTGTGGGGGGTGGGGTGGGGCATGGGCACCGATAGGCTCCACTCATGGACCTGGGGCTGTGGTGGCCAGACACCAGTAGCCTGAGGGGAAGGGGAGGTTTAATTCCCCCCTTGCAGGCAGCGGGGAGGGGATACCAACATGGTGCCCTGGGCTAAGTCCCTCTGTGGAGTGGCCAGCCAGCTGCAGGGAAGGGCTGTAGGGGGGAGGGGAGGGGACCGGGGGTAGTTACGGAGCCCAAGTCACTGCTGTCTCCCACTGTGGCAGTGTTGCCCGGGCTGAAGCAGCCCCAGGGGGTTGGGGTTTGCACCCACTGCCTCCCATCTCCAGCCCCACACAGGGGCTGCAGTTTGCAGGTGGGGTGCAGCTGTAGCACAGCTCCCTGCCACCTCCCTCTCCCAGTGGTAGCAGTTGAGCAAACTACCACAGTGGGCATAGGTGAAGCATCTGTTACCCATTTTCTGCTCGCTGCGGCACTGGGCGCTCAGGGTGGGCTGCTGTGGGCCAGGGGCTTGGGCAGTGGCAGGGGGAGGCAATGGATTGCCACAGTCTAGCCCCACAGCCCAGAAGCGCAGCTTGGTCCAGCCTGGCCCCACGGCACAGGGGCATAGGCAGTGCCTGGCCAGTGGCAACCCACTGCTCCCTCTTTTGGTGGTGGCAGTGGCATACTGACCATCGTAGCGACAGACGTAAGGAACCTGTCACCCATAGGCAGGCCAGTCACTGCCTATGACCCTCTGCTACAGGGCTCAACGAAACTGGGCTGCATTCCTGGGCCACGGGGTCAGGCTGGACCACTCTGTGGTGATCCATTGCCTTCTCCTGCCACTGTCCATACCCTGGCCCACAGCAACCCACCCTGAATGCCCAGCATTGCTGTGAGCAGGTGGCTGGTGACAAGTGCTTCACGTCCACCCACCACAATAGTTCGCTCTGCTGCTGGGAGAGGGAGTGGGTAGGGAGCTGGATTGCAGCTGCAGCCTGCCTGTAAACTGCAGCCCCCACATGGGGCTGGATGCGGGAGCCAGTGGGCACTGACCCTTGCCCCTTGCAGCTGCCCCAGGCCAGGCCGTGCTGCTGCAGTGGGAGACAGCAGTGAGTCAGGCTCCATAATTAGCCCTGGTTCCACCCCACCTCTCTTGCAACAAGGTTACATCCCCCCCTTCATGCATCCAGCTGGCCGCTCCTCCGAGGGACTCAGCCTAAGGTGCCATGCCAGTGCCCCTGTTGCCTGCAATGGAGGGATTCAGCCCCTCCTTCCCTTCAGGCTGCTGACCCCGGGTGCACAAGTGGAGCCTATTGGTGCCTACACCATGCCCTTGCAATTGGGGGATTAAACCCCCACTTCCCCTCAGGTTACCAGGGTCTGGCCCCACTCCTGCTGCCAGCCAGTGAGTGAACTGGGGTGGCAGGGACTCAGGACCCCTGACGGGTTGCTTCCCTCTTCCCTCTCCAGGTAAACTCAAGCTGGGGTCACTGCAGGCTAGGGTGCAAGTTTAACCCCTCCCCATCATACCAGGGCCTGTCCATGCCCCTTTCCTCAGCTTAGTTTTCCTCCAGCTGAGGGCTTGCTCTAGTGTGCCTCAGTTTGTGGCCTGAGCCACTGGAAGCATGCTTCTGCATATCTGGAGTCAAAAGTGAATGTCTGTTCACTTGCAAATTGGTTCAGTCTATGCTGGTTAGACTAACCTGCAAAGATTGAATTAATTCAGGCTCTGGCTTTTTGAATATTTGTCTCTAGCCAGTGAGAGCAAGTGAACTGAATGCATTTCTTAACAACAGTTTTGGGCATGGCATAGAGGCATGCCTGAAGAATTCAGGAACAGTTTAATTTAGTACCGCGAGTGGTTTTTAAAGTATCAGTTTGTAATTATACGCGATCTTCAGATTTTAAATGTTATTTATTTTTGGATACAAGTATTAAACTTGAATGAGTAAAGTTTTTGAGTTTCTGGTATTCTGCAACAGGGGTCCTCAGCTTTTTCCATGCACAGTCCCTTTTCTATAGTGGAATCAGCTTAGGGCTTCAGTTGAAATGTAGGTGGGATTTAGCAATGTACAGGAAGGAGCAAGTGGGAAACCCCAGGTGGAAAAATAACAAAATTCAGGTGGCACTTACCATATCATGTTCTGTATCTTGGGGTACTACTGACACAAACACCTCTCATCAAAATAAGGATAAATACAGATTTTGATATGTAGGTATTTTTTCCATATCTGCAACAAAATGAAAGAAATGCACAAAAATCAGATGCACAAATATAGCATGGGGAATGACTCACTATGTTGTGCAGAAAAGGATCTAGGGGTTATAACATGTCACAATTGAACATGAATCAATGTTACATTTTAAACAAACCAAAGCTATACTACAATGTATTATAAAGGAGCACCATGTAAAAGATATTCAGAGTAATTGTTTTACTCTCTTCAGCAGTGGCAAAATTGCAGATGGAATGTGGAGTTTTGGGTGCTGAGCTTCAAAAAAGACGTGCCCAAATTGGAGAGGGTCCAGGGAAAAGTGAAAAAGAAAAAAAAATTCAGAGGTCTGGAAAACATGACCTATGAGGAAAGATTGAAAGAACTGGTTTTGTTTAGTCTAGAGAAAGAAGAGGGGAGACATGATAGCAGTCTTCAAATATGGAAAAGGTTACTTCAGAAAGGAAGGTTAATCTGTCCTCTGTGTCTAGTAGGGTTAAGATGAGAAGTAACAGCTTGAATTGCAACAGGAGATATTAGGTTAAGATATGATGGCTAAATATAGATAGTCAAAAATCCCAAGGCTGAATCGATTCAATCTTTGCAGGTTAGTCTGAACTGCATAGATTTATCCAATAAGCAAGTGAACAGGCCTTCACTTTTGATTCTGGAACTACAGCCACATACCTGCAGCGGCCCAGGCCAGAAATCGGGGGGCACTAGAGCACACCTCCCTGTTGGGCTGGAGCAGACAGCTTGGACCAATGCTAGCCTTCCCACCCTGCAAGTGATAGGGGATTGTGGGGAAGGTGCAAGCATTGTGGGATGCTGGGGGGACTGTGAGTTAACCTGAATCTGGAGGGGAGCTGGGATCAAAGTACAATAAACCAATTTAACCTAAATCAGTTAAGTCTGATACTGCATCCATCCAGGTTTATCCTAAACTGGTTTTGGCCACTTTGAAAGTGGTTTATGTGCACTAAACTTCAGTTGTGTTACAGAATTGAACCAGTTTCTGATCACTTGTACCAGTTTGTGTACATTCTGTCCCTAGCCTAGGGGAAATTTTCTCTTCACTCTTTTCATGATAGTTAAGCATTGGAAAATATAAGCTAAGGAGCTTGTGCATCTCCTTTCTCAGAGGTTCTTAAGAAGGAGCTAGACAAATGTCTGTCAGAGATTATTTAGGTATAGTTGATCCTGCCTTTGGGGCAAGGTGATGGACTAAATTACTTCTGTAAGTCCTTCCCTTTCTCTCTTTTCTATGCTTCTATCAGAATGTTTTTCAGATAGTGGCTGGTGAATGTTCAGTGCAGATAAAGGCATGCCTAGCTCATGATTGCTTTTTACCCTCACTTTTCACATAAGTACTACTTCAGTTGCGTTTCTCCTGTTAAGGGTAAAAGTCACCATTGTTTTGCAGTGGTTGTTTTTGTGGGGTTTTTTGCTGGTTTTTAAAAATCTATTCCTTATGCCCACTGTTACCTCTGTTTTTTGTTTTTTTTTTTTAATTCTGGGCAATGGGAAAAAGCCTTGATATAGGGATGAGAGGTGGTGGTAATACTAACAGGTATAAAGGCTGGATTGGAAATCAAAGGCCTTTTGGGGAGCTATAGCTATAATTTCAGATGAATTTAATAACTATCAAAGATTGGACCTTAACTCGCCTGTATAGCATGTTTTCATGACCAAACTGTGGATACATTCCTTGGGTTTTGCAGTATTCCACATCTCTACATTCTAGAGTGCTTTAGGGTTTACCTAAATGTAGGGACCCAGCTTGCTGCTTGATAAGGAGCTTATAGGTAGCACAGTAACTGGAATCCTCATTGAGTTGAACACCCCCCCCCCAAAAAACAAACAAACAAACAAAAACAACCCAGAACAAAACCAAACAAACAAAAAAACCCCAAAACCTTGGTGCTGGCTGGACAGCTGTTCACTGCATCATTGCTCTGCTTCCCCTAGTTTATTTGTGCTTCTTAAAAGTTCTGATGCTACATTGGTTGATAACACATTACTTGACCTGTATGCTTAATAGTAAGATTTAGGAATGAGAAGGTCTCCCAGCCAGTATGACTGTAAAATGAAACCCACTATAGGAAAGAAAAGGAGAACAGACATTTGCTGGTTTCTCTCTAGTCTGATTTTCCCCCGAAAAGAAGGTGGCATTGCTGCATTACTTTTGATATCACAGGCTCTCCATTCATTGACAGACCTTTGCTGTTGTGGTTTAAAAATGCTTTCCATTGGCTTAATCCTTGGGAAAGGTGCCCAATTTTTCTCCATTTAGAAAATCTAGTGGGGTAGCAACATATTCATGCAAAGAGGGGGGAAATTATAGACAGGGGTGGTCAAAATAAGTCCTGTGGGCCAAGTCCAGCCTGTGGAGGGAGTTTGGCTTGCAGCTAGTCCCTCATTCCTGCCTGACCCAGGTGCTGTCTGGCTTCTGCTGTCCCCAGGCATGCTGACCAGCTCACAACAACTTGCCAGAACTGCCCATACAGCCTGCAGGCCCAAATAATTGCCCACCCCTGCTGTAGGCAAAGACCTACTGCACTAGTTACAGAGAGTCTCACCCAGGATGCTGCTACAGTTTGGAGGTCAGTCTTCATTTTTGTATTTGTGCTGGAGAGAGCTAACTGGACCCTACCAAACAAAAAGCCTGGTAAAAACAATGACTGCTTAATTATCATATATTGTTTTGTGAGCAGGGTCACGGTGATGTAAATAAGGTGATGTCATTATATGCAAGACAGAAATTATTCTTTCCCATTTTACCTGTACTTACAGGTTTCTAACAGGAAAAGGCAGAGCATGATGTAGAAGTTTTATTGTCTGTAGTCTTGCAAATGATGCGTTGTTTATATTTAAAAGCGCTGTATGGTATCCAGCACACTTTTCCTGGTTAGAAGCAGATTTTTTAGAGTTCCAACCTTTAAAAGAGATCCGGTCTAATTAAATTTCTATTCAGGTGCATGTCTGGTAAAACATTTTTAGATATAAATGCATTTCTAGAAAACTTGTCCTGATGCAATTAAAATGAAAGTTCAAGGGAAGGTTCATTTAACTTCAAAAAATGTAAAAGAAGTGTAAAAAAAAAAAAAAAAAAAAAGATGAATTTATTCATGCCACATTTAGATTCCATTAAGTATTATTCTCATTAGCATTCATGTTTTTTTTAAAGGATAAAAGCTTTTATAACACTGCTGCTGTGCTAGCTGCATTTCTGAAGAACAATTTTTGTGGTAGGCTTTTGTTAATCTGAACAAGGCTTATTAAATAATAACTCTGTAGGGCGGTGGTGTATGTTTTCATCTTGTAATTCTCAAAAATATGAAGCAAATACATTAATGCACCAGTTTTAGTGGTTTTCACATTTGTGATGGGTTTTGTGGAATAGCACAGTATATTTAGGGTTTTTAATGAAAACTGACTGAAAATCTAGTGTAACTTTACTGCTTAAATACATTTGGAAGCAAAAATTCTCAGAGTGTATGAACTTCTTTATTCTCTAGGCATCTTTAAAACTTTCAAAATGTAGAATTAAGCTAATACTTACTAAGAAATATATTCTATTTAACTTTTTTTCCCACCTCCAGTTACAGTCCCGGAAGATCTTACAAAATGCTAAAGCTATGAATAACATTAAAATGCCATTTAATGTGTCAGGGGAAAAATTTGTTTATTTTTTCCTAACTAAAAAGACTTGAGTGAAAGCTTTTCCCTCTGCAGTTCTTGCAAGTTTTCAAGTAGGTGGAGAGGGCTGTTTCTAGCAGCAGATGATACCAGATGCTCAGTTGTCTAGGGATGTAAACTTTAGTTACTGGAGACTAGTCTTATCACTTTGCCTTGAGGCAATAGGTTGTGTGTGTAAGGCCATATGACTAGTGATTTTTTGTTTGTTTTTTTTTAAATCTTTCAGGGTTGTGGAATTTCACAAAACGTCGCATGATATTTTTGCAGAAAATACAAGCAATATGAGAAAATAAATGGGCTTCTGTTAAAGTTTTGGCAATTACTTTTTTTTTTCACTGCTGGAAGAGCAGAAGTTTCACAAGCATGTAGCTGGCAACAGCCCTCTTAATGAATGCATGTAATTGGCTTTTGAGCAACATTCATTTAATGGTAAAGCAGAGGTGTAACAAGCAGAGTTGGCACTCTGGGCAAACCCTGTGGGAAAGCCACTGGGGAGGGGAATAGTGCAGGCACATTCTGAGCAGGGGGCAACAGTCTTACCCATGCTGGGAACTCCTAAACAGTCCCTACCTGAGCTGTGGTTGCTACTGCTATGTGCTCTGCCTGCCTCAGCTATTGCTTTTAAAGCAGCAGCAGTTTCTGGGGATTGTTTTGGTGTTCCTGGGTAAGACATGGGCTGCTCCTGTGTCTGCGGTACAGATTCCACTGGGCTGGAGGTGATTCCTGTGCCCCTTCTAACTTGGTGCCCAGGATGGGTTAGTGCCCTTTTTATCCACCTCTAATTACACTACTGTGTTGAAGAAGAGATGGGAAATGGTATTTTCAAATAGGTTATTCTTGCAAGTCTACCACTGATTAAAATGCCTCCATTAATTACTGAGGTCTGAAATTTCTTGTAATCCTTGCTGTAACATTAAATAATTGAGACTTTTGTACAAATAAGACGAGACGGAATCTACAATTACATTTGACATATAAGATCAAATTATTCCTAACATTGCTGCTAATTATTTCAAAACTTGTTCATTTGGGGGATCTTAGCCCTTTCCTCTGCTTGTATGGTGTTGGTCACGGTTGGAGACAAGGTAGTGAACAAGATAGCCAGTGTCCTGTTTTATTTGGCAGTTATTGTGCTGTTCAGGGCATGAATAATGTTGTTCTTAAACTTGACCTGTAATTAAATAAGCAAATGTATCCATTTTACAGTTATGAGATGAATTCTCTCAAGCAGCAGGAAGAGAGGCACTGGGCATGGACTTGACTTCTGACATGAGTTTTCTTTGTTAGCAGGCTCAGAAATCCACATCTCAGACATTTTCAGCTTTAGAAGTGCAACATTGCAGACTGCACTCTTGGAGCATTACTTTCCCCTAAGTTACCCTACAGGACCTAACCTCCAGAGGTCAAGTAAAAAAGCCTGTACTTCCTCCTTCCAAACAGCGTGTGGTTAACGGAAGCAGCAATTGATCTTTGATTGGAGTGCATTTCTGAAAAAATGTCATGACATTATCCTATCCTATCCCAGAGATAACAGCAAAACTTTTGAATCTGTATGTTGCTGGAGAAACTAGCAATCTACTACACAGGATGGCTTTGGTGTACCAGAAGCTGTAGCACATTGTGAAGTAGTTCTCACTGTGTTTTGGGACCCGGTTCTAAGGGGAAAACAGCAATAGGTCTGGACCTATGGAACTAATTTAAAATGTTGAATTTCCTTCTCTGTTTGGTTTTTTTTTCCAACCACAACTAGAATGGTGGTATACGACTGTAAAATTATATATTAAACTAGCAGTTCTTTGTAAAGTTTTATTAGCCCTAAACTAGGGTTTCTGCCCTATTTTGTCAATGAAGCAAATGCTTTATTTCATTGCTTTTAATATACTATTAAAGCTTAAAAGTAGCTTTGTATCCAGATGAGTGAATCAAAATGTTATTTAAAAGGTTGAAAGGATTTTAACTATTTGATCTTTGTATTTTCAGGTTCCCACTAGGTGGCAAGGTAGTGCCAGGGCTAAGGAATCATATAAATTAATATTCACATCAATATTTAATTTGGCAAAAGCAAACATTTCAAGCTTGAAAATGTTCAATCCAGTTTTAATATTAAGCATTTAAAAGACGGTTTTAATTGATCATTCCAGGCAGATGTTAAATAGATGTCTGAGTGTTTTTGGTTCACAAAAAATGTACTACGGTTTACATGAGTGGCATGAATGGAAATTTATACCTGTATCTCGACTCCCTCAATCATATATCCCTCTGTCACAGTTGTGGTAAATAAAGGTGAACTAGAGATTATTAAGACTTCCAGGTTAATACTTTTGTATGTTTGCAGAGGGCAGCAATATTCTGGGAAGTGTGCTAGATCTCTTGTATCAACATAGTTTAAAAAAAAAAAAAAGTAGCACAAATCTTGAAATTCTCAGGTGTTTCATTAATGGAGGACCAAACTTAAATCGGTTCCATTAAATTTAGTAAAGCTTACAATGACAGGTGCTCCTTTTATGAACAAATTCTCACTGTTTTACACAGCAGTTGTGATAAAATCCACATTCTTTGTTGTGGTTATCATGCAAGTCAAAGAAATCAACTTTGAGAAAAATAATTTTTTTGATTTAATATTTTAGGAAAGCCCAAGAAGAAAACAAGAAAGTGGTTTTAGCTGGATGTGTCCCACAAGCCCAACCTCGTCAAGACTACCTAAAAGGCCTAAGCATCATAGGGGTAAGAATATGCATTAACTAAAGATCTGTTAAAATATTTGTTTCCTTGCATTGAAAAGGTGAATGGTTATCCAATATAGATCTGCTCACCAGTTGGTAAGGCTCAGGGGAATGTCCTACACTCAGAAACTTACCACAGACTTCACTGTGTTCTGTGGTGGTCATGGGTTGTCATCCATATTTCCCTGAGTTTACTGGTATAGCATGTATAGTCTCTACGTATAGGTAGGGACCTACTTCATTCAGGGTTTTATGGTTTTTGTGATTGATGGTAAATATGCAATTGGCTTTGATTTCTTGTGAAATCAACCCAACCCCCACCCACACACATATTATTCATATAATATGCTGTTTGACTGTTTGAGAACCCCCCGTCTTTACCATGATACTTAGACAATGCAGCAATCCCTGCAGCCACTCTCATGTGCTTGAGATTTGCTGACTCTCTGCAGTGATGGAGAGGCTTCTCCACCAGTCTGCGGGGAGGGGTGGGGATGCGGGGGAATGCCTGCAAAATCAGCCCTTTGTGCCACAAGCAAGCTGCAAACCACTTTGTCTTGCCACGAGTTAAGGTACATATAGGTAATGCCAAGGTGTGTTTAGTCTTATCCTTATGTTTAAATGAATTGTGATTTCATATAAATGTGTTTCTTATAAGTTATACTAGGGCTAGGATTGTATAATGATTTTATACCTGGGAGAGGCTCAAAAGAGGCTAAAGAAAGGCAATCACTGACAAACATTAGCCAACATGGGTGGGCTCAATAGCCAGGCCCTTTCAGACAAGGATGCCTTTACGTTTTTAAAGGGCCCTATAAAAGTAACACTTGGCTATTCAGGCTATACTGAGGAAAACATTTTTAATAGTGGGGAAATTAAGTGAGACAGTATCTTTAGGATACTGAATTACTAACCTTCATGTCTGAAAGGAAGCAAATATTCTCTGGCTTGTAATTGGACTTGGAAAGACCTCTAGACTGGTAAACGTGAACCTTTGTGGGGGCATAATGTGGGGGTCCCCAAGAATCCTATGGCTGATGCATATGAATGGTCAGATAAACTATATTTAAGCCTTGCCAGGAGAGCAGGTCTTTGTCTTTAAGTTTTTCTGGGTATAGGGAAAAGTTTCAAATCTTCAGACTGAGTATTCTGAAGAGGGGAACCTGGCAGAAAGGTCAGAGGCAGGGGCTGCTTTTTAACTTGTTCAGGTGGATAAAAGCTGCCTTCTTGGGTATGAGATGCAGGGTAAAATCAAGTTATTGCTCTGATATGCTCTCTTGTTTATTTATTCTTTTATCTGTCTGTTGCAATATATGGTTACTGATTTCCTAGGTTTCCTCCTGTATTTATAATTTTTGGTTATCTTTCATAATTTACTTATTGTTAAGGTAAGCATGATTTCAGAGTGTGTCACTATACAGGCAGGTCTCTTCCCTGAAAGTGGGGGTCCATTTTATTCTGAATGCATGACCAGACAAGGGTGTGATTCTTCTGGCTAGCAAAATACCCTCTGCTGAGAGTTGGTTAAGACCTAAATGAAGCAGGAAATTTTGAGGCACTAGAGGTCAGGGAGGTCACCTTTAGAGCATCTCATTCTGTTCTTAGTGGTCAGGCAGCAGGGGCGGGAGGGGTTGAGGATCCCTGAAGGTGGGAGAAGACCTCAGATACGTGATTCAAAGGTGCCCTGGCTACACCTGAGGTCAGGGTGTCATAAATATGTCTTTCAGTACCTTGGCTGGCTTGGGTATCTTTGCATGGCAATCTGTTTGTCATAAAGACACCCACAGATTCTTCAGAAAACTTTTCAGTGCCGGCAGCTGGGGCCCACTCTTTTCTCCTACAGGGAGAAATAAAGTTTGGTATCTCTCTAAAATCATCTTGTCTTAGGTTTACTCTGGCCTGATGGAAAAAGCATTTTTGCATATACTCTGCAGAGAATTTCAGGTTAGTACCTCATGTGACCCATAGATGGTGAAGAAGAGGGTTTTTCTCCCTTCTAAAATGTTGTAGTTTCATTGTGTAAATATGAAGCATTCTAGTATGTCAACATACACATACAAGAATACACAACAGACTATAGTCTATAAATTAGACCAGGGTTGGCAACCCCAAAAACATGTGCTGGAGCATGGCACACAAGGCCATTTTGCTCGGCATGCCAGTCCAGGCTCTGGACAGCTGACTTCGGAGCCCGGGTTGCTTGCAGCAGGGAAGCTGCAAGCCCAGCTACCCAGAGCCTGGCCCAGCTGTGGCAGGTAGCCAGGAAGCTGCAAACAGCTGCACCAGGCTTCGGTACCCCAGCTGGGCTCTGTAGTGGCAGCAGCTGCAGGTATGCCTTGGCACATGACTGGGAAGGGGCCTGGGGCAATGGAGCTCCAGCCCCTTGCTCTCCGTGCACCCCAAGGTGCACATGCAGCTGCCAGTGCCACAGAGCTAGTGCTGAGGCTCCAGATCCTGGTGCAGCTGTTTGTAGGCTATTGGTTGCCTGCTCCAACTGCCCAGAGCCCAGGCCAACTGTGGCAGGCAGACAGAAGGCTGCAAACAGCTGCGCTGGGCTGTGGCCAGGCTCCATGGTGGCGGTGGCTGCATGCATGCCTTAGAGAAGACGGGGGGGAGGGGGCTGGGGTTGTGCTTCCTGAGGCTCATGTACAGCTGTGTTTGTACCATAGAGCCTGGCCAGGGCTCTTGATTTTGGTGCAGCTGTTTGCAGCTTCCTGTCTGTCTGCTACAGCTGGCCTAGGCTGTGGGGAGCTGTAGCAGGTAGTGGGCTGGCAACAAATTGCTGCACCGGGCTCTGAAGCCCTGGCGTTGGCTCCATGGCAGTGGAGGGTGCACCCCTGCCTTGTGGTACAGGGCAGGGAAAGAGCCAGAGCAATGCAACCATGGTCCCTTCCCCACTGTCCATGTGGAGGTGCATGTGCATCCACTGCCAGCAGTGTGTATTGGGTCCCTCATAGCTTTACTGCTGTCTGCCTATGGCATGCAAGTGGGTCAAGGTTGGGGTGTTTTTAGCACTCTGGACAAAAACATTTCTGACCCCTGAATTAAACTGATGCACCTGTTTTTTTCTTTGAGTGTATTTGTTTACTTCCCACCTTCACCTAAGGGTGGCTGGAAGGAAAGGCTTTGTTGGCAGTCCCTCAGTACAAGTATGACAGTCTTCTCATGTTTGATTGCAAATGTGGCAAATAGTTCCAGGAAGAAGTAGATCCTAGTGAGGTTGGGTCGCAGTTCTTTCTTTTGTCTCTCTCATCTATCCACCTTCGTACTAATATGTTTGCTCAAAATGATCGATGCCTTGTCTTGTATCACAGTACCATTGCGGATGATTCAGTGCTCAAGTCTCCCAGGTATAGATGATAATACGTTTCTTCAGATTGGCCTTCAAGATGTCCTTGAATCTCTCTTTCTTATGTCTAGATTGGTTACCATTGGTGAGTTAGGAGCATGGGACTTGATTTTAACATCCTTATAACATACTGTGTTCAACAGAGTGGGTGCTGTATGAAAATGCTTTCAGTGCTGGCGGTATTTGCTTAAGCCAAAATGCTGGCTTTCATCCTTCTGTTCTTCCAATTGACATGGAGGGTTTCTGAAGACATTGCTGATGATAACATTCTGAACTTCCTAGGCTTTCCTGATGCATCATCCAAGTTTCACACCCATAGAACAAAGTAGGGATGACAATGGCCTTGTAGACGAGATGTTTGGTTTGTGTTCTGATATCATGATCAGCGAAGACAGGATTTCAGAGACGTCCAAAGGCAACACTGGCTGATTTTTGTCTGGTGCTGAATATCATTGTTTATGTTACCCAAGTAGGAGAATATCATTGTTTGCTACCTTTTCATGAAAATGACAATGATTCCAAATCTTTCATATACTTCACAGAAGCAATCAAGAGTGACCTGGAGTTTTTCAGTAGAGTGAGCACACACGACATAATGAACATTATATTGAAGATTGTTATGGAGGTGGTGGTTATCTTAGACTTGGAGTGTAACCAATTGATTTTTTAAAGAGATTCTTATCCATGAGATATTAGATGCTGACTCCAGATGGAAGTAGATCAGCAATGAGATGTGGAATAGCTGCCATATGAATAGAGGAGAGTGTTGGTATAATCGCACATCCTTGTTCAATGCCAGGTCTCATAGTGAAGGGATCCATTTCTGAGCCATTGCTTATGATGGTTGCTATCATGTTGTCACGGAGGAATCTGATAATGGTAACAACATTTTGGCAGACCTCCAGATTTTATCAGGATCTTCCATAGGGCCTCTTTGTTGATCGAATCAGAGGATTTAGTTAGGTTAATGAAGGCCATGTGAAGATCTTGGTGTGGCTCATGTTACTTCTCCTGCAGCTGTATAGGGACAAAGATTATAGCTATTTTACCTGTGAGCAGTCTGAAACCACACTGGGACTCTGTTAGAATCTCCTCGGCAAGAAAAGTAAGCTTATTGAGGAGAATGCAGGTGAAGATCTTTCCACCTATGGACAGGAGTGTAGTACTACAATAATTGCTACCATCCCCTTTCTTGAATATAGTGTCGATTCTGGCATCTCTCAGGTCACTGGGAATCTGTTCGTGTTTCCAGATTTTCATAATTACGATGTGTAGTTGGTGAGAGGGCTTTTTTCTACCTTGTAAATTTCAGCTGGTCTCCCATCAGGACCACATGCTTTGTTCTTCATCTGCGTAGTGGCTATCAAGGTGTCTTGCTAAGTCGGTGCATCTGCGAGGTAGTCCTTAACGGGGTGTCATGGAATGGCTTTGGTATTGTTTTCAACATTAGAATCTCAGTTTAAGAGCTCCTGAAAGAGCTTCTGCTACTGTGCATTGATGGTGGGAGCTCTGTTAAGGGAAGTTGTTCCATCCTTGCACCTCAGTGTGACGGTTCCTTGTGTGCTTGGCCCATATATATATATTTGATTACACTGAACCTTTACTTGAAACAAGAAAAAGATCTAATTCATCAAATACTCAGAGGTGCTAAACAGTTAGCATGATTGAAACTGATGGCAAAGCCAAAAATTTCAGACATTGTGGTTTTTACAGTGTTTTTTGCATCTTTTGGGCCCCTTACACTTTAAAGGTATCACACAATTAACTGGTTAATTGTGCAATTACATTAAGATAGCTACGCATGCAAACTGGATATCACACAATAAAAAGCTCCAACCAGCCATAAAATTGAATCTTGAAAATGGGTACTAACTTTATAGCTGGTTGCTATCAAACTTTAATTTTCACATATAGCAGGATCTCTCCTGTGGCTGGGAGCCCTGTCAGCTGGCAGGGCTCCCAGCTGCTAGGGTGCACCATGTTCAGCATAAAACCCCTGAGCCCTCACAAGTGCTTCCAACACAGCTGGGTCAAGAGTCAGTCGTGGGGTCTCTTGATCCTGGTTACATGTGGCCCCTACAGTTGGGAGCTTCCTTGAGAAAAGGGGCTCCCAGCTATGGATGCCCACTTCTTGCCAGTGCAGGAGGAGTCCAGGATCAGGTTTTTCTTACACCTGCAATAAGGCACGATTGAATCTAATGCAGAATCCCACAATCGTGAATCCTGTCATGCATGTGTAGAGGTGGCCTTGGAATGGAAAAATTACAACTGAATCAGTTTTGATAACTGTCATAAAGAGTTCTTAGTATTTCGTGGTTTTCTGTAATCGTTCTGTACCCATTTCATGTTTTTTTGTATCTCAGGTTTTCTGTACTTACGTGTTTGAATGAAGGCTAGATGACTTTTTAGAAGATTTGGGACTTTTGTTGGATTCAGTATAGGAACTAAAGGTTGAAGTTGTGTGACCTCCTTTATACATGTCAGAGCAGAGAATTAGGTTCTGTCTGGCATTAAAAATCTACAAAAATCTATTTATCCTCATTTGCTAGGATGGAAAAAAAACAAAGCTAATATTTTAACTTTGCTAAAAAGTCACTTTCATTGGGTGAGTAGCAAGTGTGCTGCAGCTGATGAATGTTATTAAGTAAAGGGGGAGCTCGAGCATGTTACTAAACTTCTAAATCAGAATTGTGGTGATGTGTAGTTTCAGTACTTGCTGGATTATCTGTCTGAATGGTTTGAAAGTTTCCCTGATGCTGCTGCTGATTCTCAAAACATTTCAAGTGATCCCTAAAACCATTTCCCCTTAAGTACATAGGACGTGGTTGTGAGAGAGCCTGTGCAACCACAGAGGCCATCAATAAGTTGTAAAGTCCATCTTATTTGCCTGTATTGGTGACTTTCGGTCTGTCACAAGTTGGTGAGAAGCTCTCCAGCGCCACTTTTCTTAATTCCACAGAGAGGGGCAATCAGGTAATTAGGAAACTTTCATCATGCCATTCTCTCAGATATGTTTACAGAGCTTCACAGCTATATACGATGTATACTTACATGGAGAGACATAGTAAGCAAAAATACAATTTAATGAAAAGGGAAATGAAGGTGCCTGTATATTCTAAGATTTTAAAATATGACTTGCAATTTGGTATACTGCTTTTGGGGTGCCTTGAGATTGAAATAAAAAGACTGGTTTCATAGAATGGTAAGCTTTTTTCTGAAAAATCAAGATTCTTTTTAGTTTTTACTTGCGTACATGAATCAGTAACTAATAATGACAATTCTTGTTAGTAGGTATTTAAAACTGACAGACTTCCATTAAAAGCTTAAGTTATTAGCACAGTGTCTCATACCACTGGAAGTGGAATCACTGAAATGATCTTCACAATAAAGATGATAAATAGAAAGATGACATTTAGCAGTGTGTCCAATCCATAGTACCATTAACAAATCGTATTTAAGCACATCAAGCTGTTGTTCTAAAGCCTAAATCGAGTGAATGTGGGTTTGGATGTTCCCTAGATTTCCATCATATTATGCTTTCTATTTTCCTCTTGGTGGGTCCTAGAAAAGTGTGTGTCTGCCACCACCATCCTCTACAACATTATTTAATGGTAAGTCTTTCAGGCACAGTGCTACTTTGTCTGATGTAGAATGAAGAATAGTACATTTTGACACTTCAATGTTTTTAAATGGTGAGAATTAGTGTCTGATTTCAGTAAAACAGTAGTTTTAAAGGGTGCTTTAACTAGACTGAGCGAGAGGAAATGTTTTGTTGGCAACCTGGTGCTGATTCTGCTGTGAAACTATAAACATTAAAGAAGCGGTTGTGAAAATGTAACCTTGCCATCAGGTGTTTTTTTTTTTTTTTTTGGTCTAATCCATGTGTTGGGTAAGAAAAGTTTGATTTGTCATCAGTTATGTAAGCTGTATTATGTTTAAGCCATGTTATGTCTGAGACTGTGGTTGCTTCCTAACAATTATAATTCCCTTGGGATGACTTCGTAGAGGCAAACTGTGTCAGAGTTCTGTTGGAAAACGTAGGTTGGGATATGACGAAGGATGAATGAGCAAGTTGCAGTACATATGTAACTACCAGTAAGTCTATGGTAATTGAGGGCTTGCTTTGATCCATATCTTGAAAATGCAATACTAGAATTGTAAAGTAAACTTCTTTCTTGCGGAGTCCCTATTTTTGCTTGATGACATTTTACTTTCTCTCAAATACTTGTATTAGTTTAATTATCGTTTTATCCTTTTTGTGCTTTGATTTTTCTTTAAAATTAGCACCTATCGGGGGAAGAGGCATCTGTATAGAAACTAAGCAATAAAGTAGCTTAGTGAAGAGAAGTTTTTTTTATGAAATAGAAGGGGATAGCTCTTATTAGTGACAGACTGACTCAAAAATAGAAAGATTTATTATGGAGGGGCACAATTATTTGGGCTGGGGGGCCACTTAAGGAGTTTTGGTGAGCTGTTGTGGGCCGGGGGGTGTGTTGCTGACTCAGCCCGGCATGGGTGGAAGGGGGGTGCTGACCTGGTCCTGGTGGGGGAAAGGAGAGAGAGCTACTGATCCTATTCAGGGGTGCCAGATGGGCAGATGGGCACTTTATTAGATACCTACTAAATGTTTAAGTTGGGGCTTAGCCAGCAGGGAACAAGGGCAGTACCCTTTTGGGAAGCTCAGACTTCTATTTCTCCTGTTTTTGACTCCTTTCTCTTCAAATAGGAATGGATGCTAGTAATCTTTGCCCTTAACCCTATTGCAATCAGACTTTTAATGTTGCTAATGGGTAAGAGACAGAAGTGCTTATAATAACTTGATCATGTCTGTATTAATACTGGAACTGAACACACAATTCCAGTCACAATATGTCTTTCTGTCCAGCAAATAGCTGTGAAAGCCACTGGTAAAGTATGTGGCATAATTCCTGTATAGTGGCAGTCCCCCAAGGATGACAACAGCCTTGTACTCTGTTAGTTTAGAGGGATGAGGATTCTGCTGCGGTTGCAAACCTCAGTAATGACTCATGTGAAGGATTGGAAGGGTTTCATATGCTGATACATTGGGTTTTTTCAGTTCAGTTGCCTAAGGTTTTAAAATTAATTCCCTTCCCTTCCCCCACACACATGCACACACTAAGAGAACATCGAGGTTACAAAGTCGGTTGTTTAAAATTAGGAAATGTCTGAATTAAGGTTCTCTCTATCTGTTTAATTTAGCGCCCTTGTGAATGTACTTTATTATGTGATCACATTGTATTTTTTCCTACAGAACCCACAGTCTCAGTTAGTGGACAGAATGGGCTGCTCTGTAAATTTATTTAGACATGGGTACTTGGCAAAGGTATGTACTCCTTTGTCCAGACATGGGTAGTTGACAAAGTTTAGGAGTGGGTCAAGAACAAGAGCTACCTATACAATGGGGAATGAGGGATTCCCTGTTTCCCCCAAGCACTACCAGGAGTGACTAGAAATAACAGTCACAAGCTGGCAGAGGGTAGCTTCAGACTAGACATCGGGAGGCGCTACTTCACGGTCAAGGCACCTAGGATCTGGAACCAACTTCCAAG
>NW_017728886.1:159365608-159402100 GCF_001723895.1 Crocodylus porosus
AAAAAAAAAAAAAAAAAAAAGCTAGTTATTGTCACGTTTTATCTGAATGTTCCAGAGCTCTCATTGAATTTTTAAATGTATATGACAGGTCTGTCTGGCCCTTTTAATGACTGGGTAGAAGTGATCAGATTGCTATGCTGAGTAAAACTGGTCGGCTTGGAGGCTCCTCTGATTTAGGGCAGGGCCCAGCTAGGAGCCTAAAGAGAGCATCAGTGGGAAGGGAAGAGGGCTGTGAGGGAGTGTATCCCTTTAGCTGTAGATGATCTCCTGATCCAGTTTGTTTCAGGGGAGAGGTAAAGGTCTCGACCACCGAGCAGAACATGTAGAGAGAATGTCACTGTATGCTCAAGTGGGAAGAGGGAATATAGTGATAAAAGAGTAATTAAAAGCTTAAGAATCTGAAGGTGTGTAGCAGAGTGACTCTGGTTATACTTTTATCTAATATTAACAATTTTTCCTCTTTTGTGTAAGTATGGAAAGAAAGACATGGTATAGATTTTTTCCCTAGACAAGGTAAAAATGTTTTGTCATATTTAAATTTGGAAATCAGTATTTACTTCCTCAGTACATGTCTGCATATTTCTAAGAAACAACATATTGTATATGTGTTTCTCATAATTTCCCATTGTAAAATAAAAAATACTTTTTTTGTTGAGGATAACGTATAACTGAACTTATAAATATGTACATTTCAGAGTTGGATTCAGGTGCAGGATTCTAGATGAGGAATGTTTAGGGTCTGAAAAAGATTGCTTTAGAACAGAAGTTCCAAGCTTCTTAAAAAATAAATAAAGGGGCAGATGTTGACCTGATCCAGCTCCCACCGGAATAGGAAGAAAAACTCCCCTTGACTTCCGTGTGGGGCACTGGATCTGGTTTCAAACAGAACTGAACAAGCCCTAATGTTATCAGAGCACTTGGAAAACCAGTGCACTGCACAGATAACTTACTGTGCAGGTGTTTTTGTTTACCAGAGTTTAAAATCTCAGCTGCTAAAGTAGTATGAGGTTGAATACCCTTGGATAGATTTTCAGTTTTAAGGTTATATCAATGCTGATTCTTTGTATGTACTGGGAAATCTAAAAACTGTGTGTGTCCTTAACTCAATGCATAGGAACATTGCAAATAAATAAACCAAAAGTATTACCTACACCTGAATGAAACGCGAGACAAGAATCTTTTAATATGTTTAGATGTTTACACCCTGTTTATTGATTTGTTTTCTGGTATTTTTTTCTAGGTTCAACAAATAGATCATGTAGCACAAGTTGTGGAGGAAACTATTAAAGGTGAGCATTATAATGGAAATGACTTCTGTTACATGGAAAGCTGGAAGTATTACCTAGTAACAGCACTATATGCTGTGCTTTCTCCTAGGGCTGTGTGAAACTTCAGTCACTGATTTGATTCAGTGGAGATTTGGCTTGATTTGGAGGCCAAATCTCTCAATCCAAATCAAATCAAGAGACCTTTTAATCTCTGTGAATTGAATTGGAACCCTCTGAATTGATTCGGAGAGATTCAGCGATTTGGACGTAGACCCAGCTTTAAATGTTTTTTCTACATGCCTCAAGGTACCAGGTGGCTCATGAACACTGAGACAGTGGGGCAGATGGAGTGTCCCATGGGACCACGGGGGGGTGGGAACCCTGTGCGCTTGGCAGCAGACCCAGAAGTAGACCAGAAGCACTTTTGGTCCACTTGCAGCTCTGCTGTGGGGCGTGTGGGGGACCCCTGCCCCCTACTCAGTGACTGGTGCCTCCTGGGTCTAGGGGGGGTACCTGGGGCCCCCCATGGCTGATAGCTGAGCTGGTTGGGCATGGGGCGGGGGTCCCCCGTGTGCTCGGTGGTGGACCCCTTCATGTTCCTGTGGGACGCTTCATCCGCCCCACCATCTCAACATTCATGAGCCACACCTGGTACCTTGAGATATGTAGAAAAAACATTTAAAGCTGTGTCTGTGGCCGAATCACTGATTCTCCAAATCAGCATCGAATCTTCAGATTCTGCCAGATTGAATCGGGACAGTGATCCAAATTAACGAATCAAATCACTGTACCCTGAATCGGGCCAGATCTGAATTCAAATCGAATACAGCCCTCTTTCTGCACACACCTGCTTTCTGCTCCCCTGCTTACTTTGATCATATTGCTGAATGGAAATGGTTTTGTTCATTCAGTGCTTTACACAAGAATGCACATTTATTAAAATAAATGAAACTTGACAAAGTCTATCAGTCCTCAGCTTAATGTGGAAAATTCTGGGGCTACATTTTGAAGATCTTTTTTATTTATCTAAATATAATTAAATGCTTTGTTTTTGTTTTGTATATAATCTCTGGCTCATCTTTGCTCAGTGCCATAACCTCAGCTGCTTCTAAGCTTAGAACTCTTAGGCTTTCCCCTTTTTTAAATTTTTGGCTCATTTCCCTTAGCTTTCCTCAGTCCAGCAGATAAATTATCTGCTGGTTTAATGACTCTTTGGTAACCATGCTCCTTTTTCTCACTTTACGTGTGTACACACGCATGCAGTAGTTTTCAGGGAAGTGTTGTAAAGAGTGCATTGTTTCTTCAGTCTGACAAGTGAACATTCATTATTTAATAAATCAGTGTGTCTGGTTCTTTCTGGGTTACATGACTTTGTCTCCATTGCTGATCAGGCTGTAAAAATTACTGTTCCGAGACGCCTTTAAATTACAAGGCTCAGCTAAAGTGGCTCTGCTTTTAATGTAAACAAGTGTCTAGTCCCTGAGATGTTGCCTTTCTAACTTTTGTTCTTGGGTTTGGTAAGTTTTGAGCAAGGCACGAAGCTGTATAAAGCATGCTAAGTAAAGAAGTTGCCTCTATTGACAGTTTAGAGGTTTAAAGTATCTACAAATCATTATTTAAGTGACGTGTATTGTATAATTGTATTACTTTTAACTTGTTTTTAAAAATTAAAACTAGCCATTGACCTACTGCCAACTGAAACCACACAGTTTGCCATTCATTTAATTGACACGTGTGGACCCTAGAAGTCGATGATTCTCATAGCATAAGACAATCAAGGTTTCTTCGAACACTTTCTCCCTTATTTATCTTCAGCTGTACCTTTAAAGATCAAAAATCCCCTGAACTTGCTTGGACAGTAAAGTACTACTCAAAGTAGTGCAACTGCTTCATGGAATAACTTAACATACTATTTGGTGGCAGTGAGAGGGGCAGAATGGGGTCTGCATTGGTGAGGCAGATGTACAGAATAAGTCTTTTAGGGAAGTTTGTTTCTGCTTTTTTTTCTGTAATTGACTGAAAAAGAGAGGCAACATACTTATCTATGAAGATCTTCTGGTAATTGGTGGTATTATATGAGTCAAACCAGTGCCCCAGGAGAATCATGCTGCTCATGGTAACCTTTTAGGAAATTTAGCTGCTGTCATCCAGAATTTGACTTGCATCTTAGCAAGCTGTTGCATGTGCTTGTGTAAATAAGACTGTTTGAAGAAGGAGGCAAGACGACATTATTTTTCTAAGTGCACAGAACTTCCACTCCTCCATATCTGCTTATTGTGAGGTTATTTTAAAGGGACCTAGGGCAAGATGATCACTTGGGTCAGCTTGTCTTTGCTGTGCAAATAAGGGCTTCATGGTGTTTATTTCTGAGAAATGACACTGCTGCTTTCAGGAACATGTGCATAGCTACACAACGAGTGCTGTTCTGAGATACTACAAGTTAACTCTGAGCCAGCTGGTTCAGGTACTGTGCACAGTATGGCCCTCTACCTGGGCAAATTAGCCTTGCTGAGTACCTAAATGGAGCACTATATTAACACAGCTATATTGCTTCTAGTACCTGTGCAGACTTTTTCAGAACTAACTCAGGTGTTTCCATGTGGCACTGTATTATGTCATGTAGGTATATCTATGCTGTTTCTATATTATCACCATTGAACAAAAGACAGATTAAAAGAAAGTTCAGAAAATTGGCAAAGGCAAAAAATATTTTTATTAGAATTCATTAAAAAGTAGACTTGTTGATATTGCCATTTTGGGATGTTGTTTCTCATTAAAATAGCTGCTTTGAAGCATCGTATAATATTTGGTGCTATAAAACTAAATCTAAAAAGCGAGAACTGAGAGACTGAACATGACCTTGGGATTCTGTTCAGGTATCTAACCAAGTTCCCTTGCTGCTGCTTAGTTATGAAGCAGATAAAAGGATTAACTAGGCTCTTGAACTCAAAGATAAAACCACCTTCTGTGTGATTTACTCAGAAGGTAGTGGGGCTCACAGTTTTCTTCTTTTTTTTGAGAAATCAAAGAATAAAAAATTTTGATCTTCGCAAAACCTATGGTAATTGAATTGAAATGTACATTTTAAGGTGATTTTTAAATCAACATGGGCCTCAAATGTAGATTATGATAGTTTGTTTTTGCAAAAGCTGCCTAACAAAATAAGTATTTTCATGGCTAGCTCTGTACTTGTATTTGGGATGACTCCAAGGGGCATTCTCAACTATCTAAAGCTATAAATAGCGTCCCCTCCTTGTCTCCAATTACCTTGCTGCTCTGCACATCTGAAGCACAGAAGGAAAGACAAATAATGAAGAGACTGATTCCTTAAAGGGCTGTACTGTAGCACGACAGGAAACTCAAACTGAGTCTACCTGTCTTTCCTTCTGTTGTGGGCAGTAGAGAGGAAGTGGGGTGCCAGAGAGCCACTCTTCTACTTATTGTGCTTCCGTCATCTACCTTGGGTTAAGAACACAGTGCAAGAGTTAGCTGCAGAGAGAATCTCTGCCTCAAGATCTGATTCTCCAGGAAGCTTGGAGGGCCAGCCAGTGTAAAACCAAGTCAGGAGTTACCATGGTTGGTGGGTTAGCACTAAGAGCCAGTCTAAGGATGGATTTGTCAATGTAGACAAATCCCATGTAAGCAGAAAAGCAGCCTTTCAGTTGGCAACTTTTCAGAAGAGTAATATTTCTTTTCCTATTTACAACTTGATCATAGAATTATTCTGCTGGTGTATGAGAATGTGAAGCTTGGTTAGGGACATAAACTGAGGCTGCTCACAGATGTTCATTTAAAGGTGTGATGGCATCTGATCCCCAGTTCCAACAGCCACCTCTCCTGCCATGCCTACATGGCATAGAACATGCAGTTTTGGGATTGGAGTTCAGATCCTAAACGTGTTTTACTTGCCAGTGCAGGTGAGCCCAAGGTCATGATCCTGGGCTCCTGCTGCACTGACAAGTTGGGAGTCCAACAATCAATTAATTGTTGGCCCTGGGACTGCACTGGGGCTTGAACTGGCTCTGGCATTGTCCCCAGAGCTGGCCGACAATCAGTTGATTGTTGGCCAGCTCCACGGATGGTACCAGGGCTGGATCAAGCCCTGTTGCAGTCTCAAACCAGATGGCAGTCAACTGATTGTCAGCTGGCAGGGACTGCCCTGGGGCCAGTCTGAGCTTCAGTGCAGTCCAGCTGACTGATTGTTTGCTGGCAGTCCTGGCTCCAGGCTGATTGTGGACCTGACTGAGGCTGGTTTGAACCCTGGTATGGTCCTAGAGGTATCTGATCATCAGCTGGTGGTGACTTCACTAGGGCTGGTTGGAGACCCTGGTGTGGTCCTATTTTTTGTAGCTGGTTTCCCTTTGTGTGGCAGCATTAATTCCATGAAAGTTTAGCTGGGTTACTATTTATGATGTGATTAACAGACTAATTGCATTTTAAATGTAACATCTGCCAGAGGCCTAAGTGAAACTGCTTAAGAAACTTTTGTTGTCCAAACTAAATGAGAAAGTACAAAGTAAAGCATGATTGATTAATAACTTCAAAAAAATAATATTTTAAATATTTATTTTTGTTTAAATGTTTATTTTGTAAACAAAATAATATAAAAAAACCCAGGCAACATACAACATACATACAAACAGTGCAACATACATACAAGTAGAATCTAGCAAAATGCAACTAAGAGATGTTACATCTTTTCATGCCGCATCCTTGAAGAAGAGTAAGGGTGAAGCAAACATGCAACACAAGCAGACATTCCAAATCAAGTATCTGCTTTTTGTGTGAATTCCCTTAGTTTGTAGATTAGTGGCAAAAGCCTCAGTTACTATGATTACATTTTCTATGCTTAATTTACTTGCACTTTTTAAAGAGAAATTCTAACAGATACTGTATTCCTTTTGGTAAAACCTCATGGAGGAATGATTTAAGTATGTAAATTAAAATCATTTTAGATTGAGTGAGTGAAGCATTGAATTTATTTTGGTGAGAATTGGGTAACCTCTTTCTTATGTTCATTCACAAATTGCAGAACATGTTGCTAGGTTTGTTCCAATCAGAGAGACAGATGGCTATAAATGGTAGTGGTTTGGTGGCGTTACTTGAGACAAAGGGATGGTTATAGCCATGTAAGCTGCTTCTGTCTTCAAAATGATAAATGATTTTGCTCTAAGGCTATGGACTGGTGTTATACTGGTAGTGTGATTATACCCTCCTTTAGCCCTAAAATAAATAAATAAATAAATAAACAAACTGTTTGTAGCTCTACAAAGATGGCAAAAGTGCTACAAAATACTACCACTTTACCTCTATCAAAGAGGACTTCTTGGTAGGGAAGAGGCAAGACTTTCGAAGTGGGACAGTGCTAACAGAATCTTGCTACTGCTGGTACACCCCTGGCAAGAGCTGGGACTGGCTATAGAGTGTGGTGCAGGCAAAGTGAGCTGTTTTCTTCATGCTTGGTATCCCTGCAGGGGTGAAGGACTGTCTTTGGCAGCTGTTGATTTTCAGCAGCTGCCAGCTGGTCATTGAAGCTAAGTACAGACATTCAAAAAAACAGAGCCTGAATTGATTTAATCTTTGCAGGTTAGTCTAACCTGTGTAGACTGAACTAATTTGCAACTGAATAGACAGTAGCTTCTGATTTTAAAAATGCAGCCACATGCCTGCAATGGCTCAGGTTGGAAACCAGGGGTACTAGAGTGAACTCTCCCTTCCCTTCAGACTAGAGGGAAGCTGAGCTGAAGGGAGGCATGGCCAGGCCCAGCCAGGGGGCAATCCTGCTGCATCTTCCCAGCTGCTGGGATTGGGGTTTTGCTTGTTTGGGGCAGCTCAGGAGCAAAGCCAAGATCGGGGAAAGGGAGGGGAATGAAATGGCTCCAAGCCCAGGTGGGGACACAGAGAAAGATTGCAGCAGCTTCATTCTGGACATGAGCCCCGCTGGACAGAGGGACCGGGGGTAGGGGAAGGGAAGGAAGGGGCTCAAGCATGTTGGCACTAGCCTGGAGCAGAGCTGAGCTGGTCACACAGCTGGGGGAGCAGAGCTGAGCTGGTCACACAGCTGGGGGAGCAGCTCCTGCCCAGTGGCCCCTTCTCTTGGTTGGAGAGCAGTACCCTGGCCAGCCCTGGCCCCTGCACCAGTGCATATGGCGTGGGCTTGCCCCTTCAGCTCAGTTCTATTACTTGCTTCTGCCAGGTGCTGAGCTGGGTGTGCCTTGCTCACGCTTCCCCTACCTGGCACGGTGGTGCAGCATGGCCCCGTGTACCACTTGCAGGGCACTTCCCCACTGCCACTGTCTGCCCAGCTGGTGTGGGCAGCACCTACCAGTATGGCCAGGGCGGGCTTCCCGATGGCAACGAAGAAGCCATAAGGGTAGCACCCCATGCCTGGTGCCTGGTACATGAGGCCATGTCACACCTCTGCTACTGGGCAGGGGAAGAGTGAGCAAGGCATGCCCAGCTTGGCACCTGGCAGCGCAGGAGATGCAGGTAATAGTGCTCAGGGCTCAGGGGGTGTGCTTGCGCCATATGCACTGCTGCAGGGGCCAGGGTTGACCTGGATGCTTCTCTCCAGCGGGGCAGGAGCTTGGCTTGCCTTTGCCCCAGGCTAGCATTGACACACTCGAGCCCCTTCTTGTTGCCCCCACCCCTGCCCTCAGCCTGAGTCCCTCTGCTCAGTATGGCTCGCATCGAGGACGGAGCAGCTGCAATTCCTGCGTGTGTCCCCACCTGGGATTAGGGCTGTTTCACTCCCCTTTCCCCCCCGCAGTCTGGCCTTTGCTCCTGGGCTTCCCCAAGTGAAACCCTAGCCCTGGTGGCTAGGAAAGCACAGTGGGATCACCCCCTGGCTGGGAGTGGAGTTCTGGGTATCCCGGGCTGTGCTGAGCCACAAACAGGAGGGGAAATCTGAGCAGACCCTGTCTGGGGCCCCTGCTGGTGAGAGTGTGGAGGCAGGGGCAGGTTTAATTCCTCTCTGCCTGAGCCTGCTGTCCCACACCCTTCCCCCTTCTGCTCTAGTGGGCAAAAATTTGGCAAGGGCTGTTCCACCCCCTCCAGGCAGATAGGGCTCTGTCCCCAGCACACCCATCCCCTTGTCAGTCAGCTATCATTGTTCCAGCTAGGGACTAAAGGGGTAGGGCCAACCTTGCTCTGCTCCAGCAGATGGCATAGCCCAGCCCAGGCCTGGAAAGCATGCTGGGGGCTGTGATTTAACTTGAAGCAGGAAGGGGTCTGGGTCAGAAGTTCCATGAACCAGTTTGACCTAAATCGGTTAAGTCTGATACTACATTGAACCAGGTTTATCTTAAACTAGTTTTGGCCATTTTGAAACTGGTTTATGTGCACTCAATTTCTGTTCTGCTACAAGTTTAAACCAGTTTCTGATCACTTAAACTGTTTTTTGTGTAACTTCTGTCCCTAACCTGACAGCCTGCTCTCTTCCTGGGAGGTGGGGGAAACCAAGGGGCAATCTCTTACCACCCCCTGGCTGGAGAGCTTACACACGCTCTATTGTGCTATGTTTATGTAGCACTATGAAGGGCCTTAGCACCTTGGACACTTGTCCATACCCAAAGAAAAAATATTTTCTTGTAAAACTTTGGTATATCTGAACTAAATAAACTTATACTCACAACGTAAAGGCTGTATGGGGTAGCTTTTCTAGCATAAATGTCAGCATTCTTGTCCTCCTTATTCTTTTCAGATATTCAGAAGGAAAGTATTTTCCATACAATTTTCAAAGAAGTTGTACTAGAACTTGTCTCCAAAGCAGACTTGCCATTCAAAGATAAAGTTCAGGCCAACTCGGGTTCTGCTGTGTTAGGGATGTCTACATTTTTTTTCTTTGACTCTTAAGCTAGTATAGCACAATATGCATGAATCCTGCATATGTTAGGATAAGGGAAATATAGTATTTGGAAAGACCAGACAAGGCTTGGAGAATCCTGAGCAATGCTTCCCTGAAGACATCTGTGACAGGCAGCATATGTAACTTTGTTTTAGGTTATCCTTTGCAGATATTGTGCAGGAAGATATTTAACTTGAGGCATATATTCTGCACAATGTTAACTTTCAGCATCCAGGCATCCACACTTAGAACATGTGCTGCATTTATGAAAGGAGATTCTAGATCTGAAGCAAAAACCTCTTCATGAGAGAGGTTAGCCATTTGGAATTGTATCTCTTCTCAAAGTAGGTAACATTTCTTAAAGTGACATCCAAGAAAATGTAACTGAGATTCCAGCAATGATGACCTGATAGATTCCGTAGTGAAGAAAATAATTTTTCTTCATCCTCACCAAAACTGTAACCTAAGATCTTAGTGCTCTTATATACAGCAGTTAAGGTTCTTGGTGCTTTTCATACCACTGACATACAAACTGCTTATCCATATACTTAAATGATCACAGATCTGTATACCAAGGTGACTTGTAATGAGGGCATATACTAATTGTGTTTAGGAATTGTTCTATGAATGATTTAGAAGAGAATATAATCATTATACTAATGGTCAACTAAGAAAGGTGCTTCCATGATCCAGTATTCATCAAGTAGAGCTGTCAGGCATGCATTTGGGCTACTTAGTTTCAGTAGCTGTCTTTTAAGAATATAACCCATTTAGAGAGTGTAGTTAACCCCGCCCCCCAAGGTCATACAGTGGTAAGCAAAAGAATAAACTGTACTACTTCTGTAGTGTCATGAAGAGGCCCCAACTGCTAATTTTAATTTTGAATATCTTATCATAACTAATTTGAGCCATTTTACATGCAAGATATTTGGGGCATTTCCCCCCTAGACAGTAAATTTCCTCTTATACAGTACTGAAGGCTCTCTGTAGGGGGTATTATTGGAACATTCATGTATGATTTATTTCCCTCTTGGGGCACAGAGAAACTAGCAGTGTGAGTTGAATCAGGTTTAGTCTGTTGTGTCTGTCTGACGTTTTTTACAAAGCACAGTGTTATAATGGGTCATTGGACTTGATTGTTGAAAACAAGCAAAGGAAATTACTTGAGGCTGGAACCTTTCATACTTCACATAACCTCTCTAGATTTCAGTCACGTTGACCTGTCTGGTGAAGTAGCCCATCCGTTCCCAGTTTAATCATCAGCCAGTGTTTACCAACTGCTTAATTGACCTCGTATGTTAACTAATTATGAATCATTGATAGTGTTTTGGCAGCTCACCTAAAGGTGAGTATGTAAGTAGTATATACACTGTATATGTTAAAATATAGTATTCTAACTGGCAAGATTGTCTAAATAAACAATCTGTTTATTTAATGCTGTTGTTAGCGCATTAAATAATGTTTGCATGTGCTGTCTGATATCACTTCAGAGTACTGATAATGTTTCAAGGCTAAGATGTTCTCTCACCTTTTTATATCTGGGAGGACAAGCAGTATGACACTTAAAAAAATGCTGATGGAATAGGAGCCAAAATAAAGAATAAAAATGCTAGGAGTCATACTGAATGAGATGTAGACTCTCCAAGCAGTGCCTAGAACAATGGCAATTTGTGACTGAAGTTCAGGTTGAGGGGAGGATGGAGGGTATCTGAGAAGATGAGAAAAAGAAGGGAGGAGCTCTGCCAGCCCAGAGTGGGAAAAGAAAAATGATGCCAGGTGAGGGGGGAGAGACAGCAAGCTGAGGGGAATTGGGCACAAAAAGGGAAGAGGAAGGAAAAGAGACATCTGACAAGATACTGTGAGAGCTGTGGACAGTAGAAGGAAAACATTTTGCTTTGAGGACAAAAGAGGTAAGACTGGGAAAATGGGGGTGACATAAAGACTAGATGAAGAGAGTCAACACAGGAGTTCAACCAGAGAGGAGACACAGCCCAGGGAAGCGAACCTGTACAGAGGAGATGGCAGAGGGAGAGAAGCGAAAATCCTTTTCACCAGGAATAGCACCTTTTGTCAATAATGCGCAGTAGATACGGCCTCAAGAAGAATTGATCCAGGTATCCCAGGTAGAAACATTGTAATACAGAGACAAAAAGGAAGAAGGGACTAAGGATCATGTTACGTTGTTTAAAGCTAAAAAATTCACATTTTAAATTGGCTTTTAAGAGGAAGTCCCTCCTCATCCTCCTGATTAGAAATTTTGAACATACTTGCCAGAATATTTCCCCCTTATTTCCTGTCACACTGTTTGAATGTGTAGCAATACATTGAAGTGCCTTTGCTTCTGAAACTTTTGATACCCAAGGTATTATCTTCCCATGGTGCTGCTTTAAACATCTTCTATTTTTTCTGTGTTCATTCACCGTGCCCTTTGCCAGACCCGACTCCCCTTACTCCAGCTTCTGTGACATAGAACTGACCTCTTCCTCTGCTTCCTTCTCTGAAGAGGTCTCAGCATTTAATATGGCTTTGTTTACTCTCTATCTGGACTGTTCAACATGGGAAGTCCCACAGTTAATTTGACCACTAAACTTTTTTTATCTTATTAAATAATGGCTATCCAATTTCTGAGTGACCAGAGACCTCATGCAGTGTGGACTACACACCCCCTGGACTTCATACTGTACCATGTGCATGCCACACACTGCTGCAGGTACCCTCCAGTGCACTGTGCCAGCACCTCTGTTCCCTGCACATTACATCCTTTCTTCTGTGTGCCCTCCACCCCCACGTGGTAGGCTGCCCACTGCACTGTGTCCTTCAGCTTCCCCCCGCCAATCCCCTGGCCATATACTCTTGTGGCTGCACTGCACTGTGCCACCCCCAGAGCATGAGCAGGAAGCAGAAGCAGAAGCCCCAGAGGAGAGAGAGGGAATCCAGAGACTCTGGTGGCAGCAGCTGCATCTAGAGCAGTGGGGAGAGTGGTGCCTGGATGGGTAGACTTGAGGCACAGGTTAACCCTTCAGTAGGATGTATGTGGACCACAGGCCACCAGTTGGACAGCCCTGTTTATAAATCTGTGTTTGCAGTCTATCCTTTCCGCTCTCTTCCCACTAGTGTTCTTACACCCACATTAAGCAGAAAAGGATAACCACAGAACTCTTTGGCCCAACTCTACCCTCTTTGTCTTTTTAAATAATAGGGTCACATGAGAGAGGACATTGATTTCTGATGTCTCTGAAAGTTCAAGCGATGATTTTATGTGGATCAATGGTTTTATTTATAGAAATGTCTGTTTACCAGAGTTAGCTATTCTTGCAAACTGGAAAGGTTTTAACAAAGGAGCTGATGATATTAGTTACCGCAAGCAGAATGCTCGATGGTAGCCTTTGTGTACCGTCCCCATATCCATAGAATAAGCCTTTTCTTTCACCCACTGGAAATCCACTTGATGAGGAGGTTGGGGAGTGCAGAGTAAAATATTTCTATAGGCAAGTCAGTGGTGTTTAATTTTTGCATTAATTTGGGAACTCCTATAATCCTAAATCTTCATTTATAAGGGAACCAATTGATATCCATCCTTTTAAAAATTATTTGTCTTTTTACAATAAAAGATTATTTATAACTGAATAATTTAACATGAACAGTGGTTTGTGTTTTCTTCCATAACTCAAGCTGTTTAGGGAGATTATAAAATATTGCGGAGCGAATATTAAGAATAGGTTGTTGCACTAAGTGCTACTGCTGCCCATTGGAAGACGATTCCTTTTTCATTTTTTTTTAACAGTTGTCTGCATTGGTATCAACTTTTCATTGTTGTTGTTTTCTTGGACTGAATGTGATTTAGAAAAAAAGAGTAGGCATGTCCAATGAAAACTGAACTGAAATTAGGAAACAGCTTTGTTTCTGCAGTGATGCCATTGAATTAATCTTTTAAATAAAAGTAAGTAGACTAACAACAATGACTGAAGGGTGAGTTGTACCTGTGACATTTCTGTATTTTTCTTCATGTACTTCTGTCAGATGACAGAGCTACATTTACATTTCTCTGAGCGCGGTTTTTCAGTTCATCCCACTTTGACTGGTCCATCAGATTAGAGCACCCCCAGGTTTCCATCTGTGTCATGTCCTGCAGGTTCAGTTAGAGTTGTGCCCTGTTATGGCATAAATTCAGCTGGTACATGTAGTTGAGAAAAACAGCTTAACCTAAACCATACGATTTATTCACAGTAGCATCACAGAAAAGTGTCAGAAATAACAAAAGCCTAAATTTATGTTATATTGCTTTCTCTAAGTGTAGCCTTTCCTTGATTGTTGAAAAGTAATGTGTATCTTTTGGGTTTTTTTGCTGATATTGTTAATTGGACCAACTGTATAGTTGGAAAAGACATTAAACAAGATTTTGGGCACAAAGTGTTTTTTTTCAAGTCACTGCGGCACTATGTCCTAGATCATCAAAGCTACAACAACACTTCAACCCTACTCAACAGTTGAAGTCAGTTCCACTTGATCCAACACTTGAGCGTTGATGCTGGGCAAAATAGACTGGGAAAAACTGCCCCTTCTGCTGCTGCCTCTTTGAGAGTCTAACTCTCCTCAGTGATGAGATTTTTCTAGCTGTCCTTTTGGATGCAAGCTGTGTTTTTTATCCCTTTCCAAGATCCTTTGTTTGAAAGTTTCCATACAAAGTTCTCTTGAGGTTTTGCTTAGGGTTTCTGAATTTGACCAAACTTCCTTTCTTCAGAGTAGGTCAGAGAAAGAGTCTTTCACCTGATACCTATAAAGAAACATTAGATCTTTCACCTGATACCTATAAAGAAACATTCTTGTCCTTAGTTGGTAGGTATTTCTGTGACTATTTCTGTGCTTATTGCAGCAATGAAGTGTCCCCTGCCATTTCAGTACCTATAACAATCACTGTGGTGATGATGAGTATTGCCAGGAAAGATTTGAAGGTTGATAGAGAAAAAATATTAAAGCACAAGAAAGATTTTCAAACTTATGTAAGTATTATGTATGAAGGCAACCAGTTTCATCTTGGATGAAAAGGAGACAGAGTTGATGCCCTGTGGAAATTTTTTTACATTTTAAATTGCTTTAGAAGCCTGCAATGAGTTTGCTATTTCACAGAGATCATCTGCCTTCTGGATGCCCTCACGGCCCACCAAGAAAAACAGTCTGAGCATGTGAACAGAAACACAATGTTTTCTTTCCAAGAAATAGCCTGTTCGCATGAGATGTCCTGGAAATGTTGATTGTTGTGGTCATTTGGCCAGTCATCCTGGACACTTTTCTTTAGATGGCAAAGAAGATGAGAAAACACCTGGGACAGCTAGGAACTGAGAGTATCAGCAGTTTGCAAAACACCTCCCAGTATTTAAAGTCCTTTTTCTCAATAGATGAAAAAGAAATTATTTTAAAAAAGAAAACCTCTACTTTATACTTCTACTGAACACATTCTAGGTTCCTTCCAAGGAAGCTCTTATTGAATGCTATGTTCCTAAAGTACTGCCATTACCATACTATCTAAGTGCCTCAGTGTTCAATACATTAGTCTTTTAAATATACTTGTGTGGCAGGAAATTAACATTATTGCCATTTCAAAGATGAAATGAAACACTGAAGTGATTGCCACTGGGGGTCTATGGCGTAGCTTCTCCACATACCAGCTTGAAATGCAAAATATCTCTGAAATGTGGCATCTAAGATTGGTAGTGTTAGTAATCAAACTGCATAATAACAGACTTTCTAAATGGAATATATACATCTTTCCCAATCACTTTACTTGTTCCAAGGCAATACTATAGTTCAGCCCACTTATTCTGTCTGCCTATAGGTTTAAAATAATATGAACATATTTAAGACGAATAGCTTAAGAAAATTTCTTCAAAGTTGAGAAAATCCCCTTTTTAGGCTGTGTGTGTGTGTGAAGTTTCTGTTGTTGAACAGTTGTAAGGCTTGGTTAAGGTGGGCATTTGAACCTGAGATCATGGGTGCTTGCTACTTTTTTAATACTTAAAGCTTTCTCTCAAGTGCTGCAGGGCAAACTGTTCAAAATCCAGTATGTTGTTTCAGTGTAAAAGTATTTCTCATTTTTGGGGGATCTCTGTACGCACAGTCTGGACTAGTGCATACCATTTCAGGCTTTGCCAAATGATCTGGGAATTTGCATGACTTAAAACAGTATTTCTACAGTGTATACTGTTGGGAAGGTTGGATTGCCTGCATCAGAAAAATCAGAAAAAATTGAGGTTCTACAGGCATCACCTTAATCTCCCTAACAAGCTCTAACTAGGTATATATTGTTTCTTAGCAAAAGGGGGAGTCTTAGAGCCTGGAGATCCTACTGGAAAATGCTGAACTTCTTCTTTGTTTTCACTATGTAGTTTAATGAATATAAATGATTCTTTAGTATACCTTTTCCTCTTAGCCAATTTTCCAATTTCTGGAACATTGCATTTAAATTGTGAAGAAATACCTCTTATTTAACTAAATGTATATTCGCCAACTAAGCCTAGCATGCCCTTAAATCTTATTTAACTTGTACTAATAATTGCCTTTACAAATACTTCTCTGGCAAAACCAGTCTCTGAGCATATCAATCATCCCAGCATCATTTGTGAGCATTGAAATCACTTTAATAGAATAATGTTTTATTTGGAGGCAGTGTTGCTTTAATGCATAGACCATTTTTGGGTCAAAGGGTTTGATGATGTCCCATGTGGTTTTAGAGCAGTGGATACAATGTACATGGATGTAATGCTTGGGTAATTTACAGATTGCTTAGTGGAGCTGCAAAAAGATTGTAACTTCACTGGCAAGCATGTTTTTGGTATGATTTTTCTTCTTCTTTGGCTTCTATTTTTTGTAACGAGACGTAATCTACAAATCTAAAATTAGGCTTGATTACTGCCTGCAGTAACTGAAGAAAGATTTTGACTTCATCTTCACTGCACTTTTCCTTTTTGCTGATCTAGAGGAAGAACAAGAACTTCTTTTAGGTTCAACTTCTTGGCATTCCATATGGGCTTGGTTTTGTTTCTAGTTGTTTTCTGTTCCTTGTACCTACTCAGAGCAAGGATTCTCAACCACGGTGCTGTGGGACTCTGGTATGCCATTAGATCCTTTGAAGAGTGCTACAAGGTGTGAGCGGATAAGATTCATAGACGTTAGGTTTGGAAGGAACCTCAATAGATCATCGAGTCCGAATCCCCTGCATAGGCAGGAAAGTGTTCTGTGTTCAGATGACCCCAGCCAGATGCCTATCTAACCTCCTCTTGAAGACCTCCAGGGCAGGGGAGAACTCCGCCTCCCTTGGGAGCCCATTCCAGATTTTGGCCACTCTAACTGTGAAAAAGTTCTTTGTAATGTCCCATCTAAATCTGCTCTCTGCTAGCTTATGGCCATTATTTCTTGTAACTCCCAGGGGTGTCTTGGTGAGTAGAGCCTCACCAATTCCCTTCTGCGCCCCCATGATGAATTATTTATAGGCAGCCACAAGGTTGACGCTCAACCTTCTCTTGTGGAGGCTGAAGAGGTCCAGGTGCCTTAGTCTCTCCTTGTAGGGCTTGGTCTGCAAGCCCTTAACCATACAAGTGGCCTTTCTCTGGACCCTCTCCAGGTTATCCAGATCCCTCTTGAAGTGTGGCGCCCAAAACTGCATGCAGCATTCCAACTGCGGTCTGACCGGTGCCTGGTAGAGGGGAAGTATCACCTCCTTGGTTCTGTTTGTCACACATCTGCTGATGCACGATAAAGTGGTGTTAGCTTTGCTGATGACTCCATCACACTGACAACTCACGTTCATCATGGAGTCCACTAGGACTCCAAGATCCCTTTCTGCTTCTGTGTTGCCGAGCAGGTCATTTCCTAGGCAGTAGGTGTGCTGGACATTTTTCCTCCCTAAGTGCAGCACTTTGCATTTCTCCTTGTTAAATCGCATTTTATTGTGTTCTGCCCATTTGTCCAACCTGTCCAGGTCTGCCTGTAGTTGTTCCCTGCCCTCCGTTCTCCCCACGGTTTTGTATCATCCACAGACTTGGACAGAGTACACTTCACTCCCTCATCCAAGTCACTGATGAAGACATTGAAGAGTATCGGTCCAAGGACCGAGCCCTGCGGGACCCCACTGCCCATGTCCTTCCAGGTCGATACCATTTCATCCACCACCACTCTCTAGGTATGACCCTCTAGCCAATTTGCCACCCACCAGACTGTGTAATTATCCAAGTCACAGCCTCTTAATTTGTTCACTGGTATGGGATGGGATACCGTATCGAAGGCCATCCTGAAGTCTAAGTAAAATATATCAACCCCTATTCCTGTGTCCAGGTGTTTTGTAGCCTGATCATAAACAAAGACTAGATTAGTCAGGCATGATCTACCTGCTACGAACTCGTGCTGGTTTCCCCTCAGCATAATTTTTCCTGCTGGGCTTTCGCATATATGAACCTTAATAATCTTTTCAAAGACTTTCCCAAGGATGCAGGTGAGACTGGCTGGCCTGTAGTTGCTTGGATCCTCCTTCCTCCCCTTTTTGAAAATAGGGACCATATTGGCCCTTTTCCAGTCTTCCGGGACCTGTCTTGTGCGCCACAAGTGCTCAAATATTCTTGCCAGTGGCTGCGCAGTGACATCAGCCAGTGCCTTCAGTACCTTCAGATGGAGTTCATCTGGGCCTGCTGATTTAAATGCATCCAGTCCTTCCAAGTGACTCTGCACTATCTCAGGGTCAACGCTTGGTGGTCTGGCACCCTGCTGTTGTCTCTCTGTGATCCCATTGTGAGACTTGTTTTGCCCCTTCTTTAGAAACACTGAGGCAAAGAACTCATTGAGGAGTTCAGCCTTGTCCCCCCCATCTGTCACCAATTGCTTTTGGCCATTCAGTAGTGGTCTTATACTGCCCTGGGCCTTCCTTTTGCTCTCTATGTATCTGAAAAAACGATTTTCTGTTATCCTTAACTTGGGATGCTGTCCTCAGCTCCATGATAGCTTTGGCCTTTCTAACTGCCTCCCTACAACTGCGAGCTGAGGAGGCATACTCCTCTTTAGTAATTTCTCCCTAACGGGGTAAGGTAAGGATAAGGTGTACGGTAAGGAGTAGGTAAGTGCAGGCTTGTCCTTGCTTGGCTGATGCCTCTTCCATACTGCTTGGCCCCTCTGCAAGGAGGTAAACAACATAACACATACATTAGTGTGTAAAATGGGATGCTGCTCAGTTTCCAGTTATGGAGGAGGGGTGCCTCAAGTTCAGTAAGGGATGCCTCGAGTCCAGAAAGCTTAAGAACCACTAGACTAGAGACATTGTCATGCTACAGGTGACCCTAAGGGTGTGTCTTCACTAAACAGCATGGCTTATTGGCACCTTGATTTTAACAACCAGGTAAGCCCAATCCGGAAGTGAGTGTATCCACAGCAAAAATGTGTCTTGTGACATATCCTTGATTCATTGTACTCAAATTCTTTCCATGTCAGTTGTGTCAGTTACTGGAGCTATTGTCTCTCCTTCTTGGGGAAAGCATAAGAAGGTTACTAGAGAGCTATCACCTTTCAAGAAGTTTGTCTACATCCTTGTTGTCAACTGGGTGGGTTCTAGACCAAGTAAATTGGAACCCAAGTTCTACACTGTCCCTACCCTAGTCAGGTAAGAAAGCCTGCGTTTAAAGCAACTTTCAAACTTGGTTTATGGTGGACAGTAGGGGGTTTGAGACGAGATAAGTGCATGTAAGGACCCAGGTTAACTGTGCAGTGAAGACATACCCTTTGTGTATGGAACATCCCATTGAATCCTAGACTCTGCTTTATTCCGTCTTGTCAGATGCATCATTTAAAAAAAAAAAATGTCTAAGCTAAGACTAACTTACGTTGGTGTTAGAGTAAGAAACTTGAAATACTCTGATATGGAGTTGGAGATATTTGTTACCCACCTGAACTGGGGGGCGGGTGTGGATCAGAGCCTTCACTTTGCAGGCCTGGCCTAGCTACCCCCAGTACCCTAGCCAGGGAAGGGGGTGGAGGGTGCTCCAATCCACCTCTCCTTCTAGCTCAGGCCAGGCAAAGCCCAGCCAGCAGCTTCCCCCTCGCTCATCCCCACTCCTTCCTTGCTGACAGCCCTGCATCAGCCTTCTGATGTGCACTGCATGCACAAACATGTGAAAAATTAAGCCTAGGGAACACATGTTCCCTAAGGCACTTTAAAGGAGAGAGCCATCATCTGATACCTCATTTGAGGAGGGTTAATTTTTTTCATGGTTGGTCACTTCAAAATCACTCTCCAGCCTTGCATGCATGTCATGGCTGTAGAGCACTTTCAGGGCCTTGATCACATGAAAAATGTAACTTCTGTTTCCCCCTGTTCTATGTAGGGGGGGCAGCTTTCTTGCTTTCCACTGCAGCTACTACTTACAGTCACTGATGGAATTAGCTGATCCAATTCTTGCTTGCCGTGTTTTTTGGTGGAAGCTTAGTGGGACGAGAGAGCAGCCTTCCACACAATAGGGATGGTTGGATAGTGGGCTTGTATTGGCAGCACAGGGTGGCAGCCAGTTTGGAAGCTGCTTTTTCTGTTAGTAAAATGCTTGTGGCCCCTGTTTTAATGCTAGGTTTTGCTCCTGTCTTCTCTCACAATTTACCCCTATATTACTACATTCTTTGTTTTGCCCTCCATGCTGCCCAAGTCCTCTTCTACCCCTTACATTAGGTTTTCTTTTGAGGAAATTGATATGGTCTCCCACACAATTATCTCAAGCAAGCTAAGAAAGTATGGGTTGGATAAATAGACTGTAAAAAGAATACAAAGCTGGCTGGATCACTGGGCTTAGAGGGTAGTAATTAATGGCTTGATGTCTAGTTGGCAGCCAGTATGAAGTGGAGTGCCCCAGGGATCAGTCCTGGGGTTGGTTTTGTTCAATATCTACATCAGAGATCTAGAAGATGAGATGGAGTGTACCATCAGCAAGTTTGCAGATGACACCAAGCTGGGGGGTGGGTAGTAGATACACTGGAGGTAGGGCTAGGATTCAGAGTGACCTAGGTCCTAGACAAATTGGAGGATTGGGCCAAAAGAAATCTCATGAGGTTCAATAAGGAAAAGTGCAAACTTATGATGGAAAAAATCTCATGTACTAGATATAGGCTGGGGACCTGGGGTTTCCAGTGGACAGTAAGCTGAATATGAGCTAAGTGTACCCTCGTTGTGAAGAAGACTAATGGCATACTGGGCTGCCTTAATAGGAAAGTTGCCAGCAGATTGCAGTAAATGATTCTTCACTTCTATTTGGCACTGGCGAAACCGCATATGGAATACTGTGTTCAGTTTTGGGCCCCCCACAGGAGAAAAGGTGTGGACAAATTGGAGAGACTCCAGCAGAGGGCAACAAAAATGGTTAGGGGGCTGGGGAACATGACTTCTGAGGACGGACTGAGGGAGCTGGGCTTAATTAGTCTAGAGAAGAGGAGACTAGCTGAAGGGTGGCTCCAAAGAGACTGTTCTGAGTAGTGGCAGATGGCAGAACAGTGGGTTGTGGTCTCAAGTTGCAGCAAGGGAGGTTGAGGTTAGATATTAGGGAAAGCTTACTTACTAAGAAGGTAGTTAAAGCACTGGAACAGGCTACCCAAAGAGGCTGTGGAATCCCCATCCTTGGAGGTTTTCAAGACCTGGCTAGACAAAGTCTTGGCTGGGATGATCTAGTTGGTGATGGTACTGCTTTGAGCAGGGGGTTGGACTAGGTGACCTCAATTTTCTTCCAAACCTAATTTTCTATGATTCTGTGATTTATAAATGTCCTGTTCCCCTGCCTACCCCTGTTATGCTTCTTTTGTATACTTCTTGTCCAGAATTATCATTAAAAGAAGGAAACACTGATCTTAGTAGGAGGGGGTGAATGTGGAAGGAAATATGAGTAAGAGTAAGTGAGGCTAGTGTTTAATCCTTGTTTTTTGATGATGTAGGAAATCAAAGTAGGTGGGTGAGCGACAGCTGTGAAGTATTGAAAACTTGGCATCCCTGTTAGGAGGAAATAAAAGTGTCTTTTAGGAAACAGTGAATAACTTTATAAGAATAGATGATGTAAGTAGCACAGGAAAAGAGCTGGTAATAAACCATATCAAAAACAATAGCAGTTAGTGTTGTCAAGGCTTTGGGTTTCCATCATCCTTGAGGACTTTTAGAGCTGCTTGCGTAGTTTTGAGCTGTTTTAGATAGCTTATTGTTGCATCTTTTTTATAGGTAATAACAAACCAATACTAGCCTCTGCCCAACCAGTTTTCTGAGTGGGAAATTTAAGATTATAAATTTAACAGCGTACAGAGGGCTGGGGTGTGGATTAATGATAGAGTAACAGCTTCATCTTCCACAGGCTTTATTTTCCTGAAGATGCTCACTGATTGCTGAAACAACTGACTGGACAGCTGTGGGGCCACTAGTAAGCATTTGAACAAGCAGCTGATCACCTAGCTGGGGTCATTTGACCCCAGTACTCTTTCCTGCCCATGGCAGGGGGGTGGACTTGATGATCTGCTCAGGTCCCTTCCAACCCTACCAACCATGAAACTATGAAACAGTGATATAAACCTGATCGTTTTAGACAGAAGAGATTAATCAGTTGAGTCCTTCCACCCAAACGTATCCCAACTTCACACCCTGACAAAACATTAGTTTAAACCAGGAGCAGGCAACATTCTTTGGCTGGAGTGCCAAAAAACCCACAATGTCTACTTTGTAAGGTGCTGGAGTGCCAGCACTCTGCAAAAACAAAACTGCGGTGGAGGCGGTACATGGCAGTATGCACTGCATATTTAATACAATTAATAATCATTAATCTTGCTTCTATTTATTTATTTATTTATTACAGTAAATACCAAGCTTTCTAAAAATTCAAAACCTGGTGACAATAAATAAAACTTGTGAATTTGTATTTTCTTGTTAAGCACGTTGTGATGAGGGGGGAGAGAGAAGCAGGGGAGCAGCAGGCACTGGGGGAGTCGCTGTGGGCAGGGTGGCTTGGCCAGGCCCTTGGGAAGGCTGCAGCTGGAAGAGAGCTGGTGTCAGGCAGGGAACGGGGGCTGCCCCTGCCCCGGGGCTCCATAGACTCAGGACACAGCGGGAGACCCAGCAGCACTGTGGGTGGTGCCCAGCCAGCCCACCCAGATGTGGCGTAGCCACCCTGCCCACGAAGGGACACTGCCTGGATGGGGCAGGACGCTGGGCTGAGGGAGCTCCCTGCTTGGTCTCTGTATGTGCTGGGTATGTTGCAAGTGGGAGCTGCAGCCGTAGGCTGGTCCTCAGGCTCTGGGAACAGCCGGTGCTCAGGGCCAAGCCAGCCGGGAGCCTGCAGCGCAGCGGTTCTGTGCAGTGCCTGCCCTGGCCCCTTGAGGGGAGCTGCGGGTGGGCAAGGCCAGGACACAGGCAGGCTGAGGCAGCCGTGATGGCTGTGCCGAGGCTCCAGGGGTCTCCTGCGGTCAGGCTCCTGCACTGGGGATGGCTCTGCCCTGCCTGCACTGTGCCCAGCATGCAGGGAGGCCAATCCCAGAGAGGGAAGCCTCCCGAGCCCGACGTCTTGCCTCAGCCAGGCAGCATCCTCACGTGTACAGGGTGGCTGCAGCCCATCCCTGTGGAGCTGCGCGGGCCAGGCCCCACCACAGGTACCGCTGGGCACCTCCACTTGCCTGTCCACCACAGCTCGAGCCTGCAGAGCCCCAGGGCAGCCCCGACTTCCCACCCAGCCCCCACCTTCCTAAGAGCCCGACCGGGCTGGCTTGCCTGTGGCGCCACCCGTACCCTGCCCTGGCTCCAGCACTTGGCACCTCAGTGTTGCCTTGGGTGGGACAAGGTGTCTGCCTGGGCAGCTCCCTCCAGGGGCCAGCCGGGCTGGAGGGCGCAGCCTGGTAGCACAGGGCAAGGGCAGTAGAGCACAGACAGCCTCCCTGCCTGCGCTCCCCTGGCTCCTCCCCAGAGCCTGCCGCAGCGTTGGGATTTGTGGCTGCGCAGCCCGGAGCAGCAACTTAAAAAATAAGCAAACAAACAAACGCTTTTTTTGTGTGCGCCTCCCGGCATGCCAGGAAAAATGTCTCTGCGTGCCACTAATGGCACGCGTGCCAGGGGTCACTGACCCCTGGTTTAAACCCTCTGGATATAATTCCTGTGATTTAAAGGTTTAGGTCAGTGGGTTACAACTCAGAGTGGTCCCTAGGTCAGTCAGAGGTTCATGAGGCATTAAACATTTCACTGCAGTCATAAAGCAAAAAGACACTCTTCATTCCTCTTTGCCTGCACAGCCCTATCTTCAAGGTCAAATATTCTGTGTAAACCTCTCACATGTGCCTGTGTGATAGGTCATGGAGACTTGCAACTTCTATAATCTGATATATTTGAATACTCTTACAATAAAGGTAAACAGGTGTCATATTTTTTTTTTTTTACTTTGAATAATGGATTGCCAATCTGAGAGATGCTTTTTTAGGCAAAGAGTAAAGAGGTTAAATTTCCTGACTTATTTGTTCTAACAGTGTACTACCCTGCCTTTCCAGAGTTAAATGAACAGTTAGTTATTTATTCTTAAGGGTGAGTTGTTCTTGAAACAGTGTTGTCTGCCCATTGATTTAAAAAAAAAAAATGTTTCTAACATGATCTCATTAACATTTGCAATAGCTGGTTCTTTACTGGTCTGATCAGATTTAGGTAGCATGATTATTGTATGGTTTGATTTATCTGCATTGATGGTCTAGTATAGCTGCACTGAAGCTTGCCTGCCTGAAACTTAGTGAAGGCTTTAACTAAGTGTCTTTCAAATGTTTCCCAGAGCAGAGTTTCATTTGTTATATGCTATATGCACTCAGAAATCTACCTGTCTTGCCATGTGTATTGGCTAGAGATTACTAGGACTGGAGGAATGAGCTTTGGACTCTCCTAGAAGGCAGAGTATATACCACATTTCCCTCAGCTGACTTTGAAAAGCTCAGTCTTTTGAACCAGTTCAAGACTCCGAACCATGAACAAACCTTAAAAGTTGCTGTTTGACAACTGGAATGGAATACCTTTTGCTTATTGTACTTAAGTTTATTAACTTATTTTAGTTTTTTTGTAATGAACATAGAAAATGTTTGTTTTTTGCACTATTACCTATGCCTTCCATGATTTAGCCTGAGGAAGATGGTAAGAAACTTAGTGAGATGTAATAACGTAGAAGTAAATCTGACAGTAAGCCCCCCCTTCCCTCGCTTTCCCTGCCGGTCCTGTATAAAGTGTTTATGAATGTGACCTGGTGCTGCTGCTTGCTATAGTATGTTTAGTATGAAACTTTTATATTGGTCAGTTCAATCTAGGAAAATATTGCTGATTCTTTACCTTATTGAAAAATGATGAAACATTTTTAAGTTTCTCCTTAAGAAATGTGGAAGGGATCTACAGCATGTGAAAAAGTACGATGATTCAGATTGACCATGTTCTGTTGTTTTATTAATAGCAACGAAGTAGTAAATATTCTTAAGCAATTGTTTAAAACTGAACAAAAGCTCTTTGATGTACTTATTAAGGGGAAAAAGGCTGAAGGTCAAGAATTTGTAGCTAATGTTAAACAAAAGTTTCAATGTGCCAGCAATTTGGAGCATGGTGATTCAAGATACAAAAATACAGGCAGTCCAGAAATAATAAATTGTGCTACCATCCTGAACATAGGTCCCACTACCATAATCTATCCTTCTCTTGTGGGTACTGAACTTCTGCAAATTGTTACATAAAAAAATGTCTTCCTTGTTCTCTAAAGAAAGAATAACTGTGTCTTTTGTTTGATAGGATAACGTTGGACAAGCTTTCCGTTCTATATTGGGTACAGGTTAGGGATGTAAATATCATTTAAAAAATATTTCTTTAACCTCTTTTAATTATATCAGTTAAACGATTGACCGATAACACAGAAGCTCAGATGCAGCTGCTGCCAGGAGCTGGAGCCCTTTGGCTGGGGGTAGGGATGGAGGAAGCAAGACCAGGTAGACAACATGGCCCAGATGAAGCCCTGTGCTGAGAGGGAGGGAACACCTGTGTACCAGCAACTAATTGCTTAATTGATGTCATTAGGCTGTTCACTGTTTTCCTCTTTAGGTTATGGGATTTAGTTCCCCTCTCCTGTGCCCCTCCCCTCCTCCTCACTCCTCTCTCCCTCTGGGCCACCCTGCTGCCTTCTGATTCCTGCTAGGGCACCACAGCATGGCTTTTCTTCCCCCCTTCCATGGCAGACTGCACCCACCTGGAGCTAATGGATAACCAGTAAGCTAAATGGTTATCACTGCACTTATCAGTGTTAAATAATTAATGCTTTAACCTTTCACATCCCTAGTATAGAAAGATCTTGGGTACATCTTATATTTGGCTTGAAGAGTTGTGGAGTCCCTAACGTGTATATATAATATAATGGCGAACAGGCATAATTTTTTTTTGTATTTGTGTTAGCAGAGGTGCTAACAACAGTGAGAGACTGAGGAAGAATGAGTGGGGATGGTCAGATCACTTGGCTGGCAGCAAAGTTTTAGTAAAACTGAATGCAGTGGATAATATGTGATGTCTGGTCTTTGTCTTGATGCAAAAGGAAGTTTCAGGTATCTAAAACTGCTGAGTGGAGAGAAGGTTGTGGTTACACTTAAGTTTATTGAGCTTTCTCTGATATTTGTGGTGATTTCTGACTTAAATGTGAAATAATTGGAAAGAATGGAAAGGGGCTATGACTGTATTTGTATATTAAACACATTTTCTGTACTTCAGAACTTTGGTTTAACTCTAATACCAAATTTCTCATCTTTCAGCTATTGTTTGATGTTGTGAAATAATGACATTCAATATTTACTTTATTTACAAGATATGGTGCCTTTTCCCATTTGACCTGGCAGGGCACAGGTGGTGAGGGGCTAGAGGTAGCATGGATCAGAAGAAGGAGGGGAGGTAGGAGCATGGGGAAACCAGGCAGATGGAGGGGCAGGTGCCAGGGAGATGGACCTGGGGGAGGCAAGTAGCAGGGGGTGAGTCGGTGTCTGTTGGCGGGTAGGGAGGAGAAGTAAACACCAGGGAGCACAGGTAGCAGGGGAGGCAAGTGGAGCAAGGTGTGTGGGGTGGAAGAGGCACTCTGCTCCCCCACTGCCTGCCCCTGAGTGCTTCCCATGCCATCTGCCCCCCTACTGCTTACCACCCTGCCACTGCTTGCTCCTCTGCAGTGTTGGGAGGGATGAATTTAAGACAGTCCTCTAATAATTAGATCCTATACTTGGAAAATTATAACATTTATAAATCTTCCATGTATAGAATCTGATTACCAGGTAGTCATCTTAAATTCAGAGTCATCTTGGATTCAGTAACTATGGCAATACATTTGTAATTAACCAAACTTACGGTTTAGGAACAGCATTGGCTTTTATATGGAAAGTGGACTAACTGGTTCATTCCAAATAAATTACAGTACCCGTATACCATTTATATTTATTTACACTGTTTTTTTTTTCATATCTTTAATGTTTTCGATTTTTGATCATACATAATATTTTTAAGAAAGGAAGGTACTTTGTTTATAATTTCATTCCTACCCATGTCATACTGATACCTTTTTTTTATTATTAAAAAAATTAAATGCATATTTTTAGGCGCATGACTCCTTAATGAACCGTTGGGTTGGAAAATAACTAGTTGTATCATTAGACAGAGATATTGCTATTATTTGCATGAGATAGTGGAGATGAATAATTTAGCAAATGTTATTAGCACAGGCAGCATATTACTAAATTCACAGCAGGATGTAATGAAATTTCTGTCATGTGCTAGTATGAAGAAAGTATGCCTTCCATAGGCATTCTTGAACTTTTGACATCTCTTATAGTATTAACTATTATGTTACTGTACAGATCTTACTTGTCTCTTCATTAAATGAATGTTTTGTTTGAAAAGCTTTACTTAATTTAAGACTGTGAAAGGCGCTGTAAGCCAAATACAGCTGTTTACTCTGAGCATCTGTTGCCACATCAGAAAAAAAAATTCTGGGTGTAGCTGCCACGTTATTCTTAAATTACTTAATGTCTTTTTAAAGCCGTTTATGGAGAGAGGCTGTGACTGATAGATAATTTTCTAAGCAGAGCTGTTGGTATAGTAGGAGGCAACAAATCTGCTTGGTTTACATTTGAGTTCAACTTGAAACCAAGTTCGCTGAAACATCTTAGATTTATTTCAGTTGTCATTGTTTATTTCTTGGTTTTTCCCCTTATGTTTGTCGTCTTTAAATTTGACATTTTAAAAAATAATTATTCATGAATGGTCATATCTATGCTTGCATTTATTATCAAAGGAGAGACTCTTGCATTTTACTGACATTACTGATTTTGTTAACTTTGGGTAATATTTGCATTTTTTTTTTTTTTGAAGCAGTTGCTTCTTTCCAGCTCTCTGAGATTGGTTGTCCTTATTTTCCACTTGTTGTCTACTCCAGAATTATGCAGATATGATCCACATGTTGGTTGCTCTCGGGCATTTTCCTTTATTTCTTGACATCAACTTTTGTGATCTTGCTTGCAACTTTTTAGTTTTATGTGCGAGTAAGCCATAGCATTTATGCTGTATAAATCCTTATGCAGAGGACATGGAGGTGGTGGTTTAGCTGACACCTTCATACAGCACAGATATTTTACTTATGTTTCATTCCCTGTTGGCCTTGGGGAATGAGTTTGTATCAGCGTTGCACACTGTCACACTTGCCCTTGCACTGCCCGGTGGAAATCTTTAGTGTGTGTTTTCTTTCAGAGTGATGCTACAAGAATGAATTTGACTCAGACTTTGCTCTACAATTTTTAAGCTTTTATAAGATATATAAGATCAATTATTTAAAAACTGAATTCTGATGGGAGTTTATAGAAATGTATAAATAATTCTAAACCCTGCCGTGTTTCTGGATGACACGTTCCAGCTTTGTGCTAGTGCTTGAGAACATGAAAACAGAACTGTTTAGTTCATTTTCACTGAATACACTTAAGAAAAACTAGGAGTGATTTGTAAATGTGATTTTAAAACATTCTTTTTCATGAGATTTTACCTGTGTGTCCATCCTATTGATGGACAAATGATTGCTCTTCTTTTCTTTTCAAGATATTGAAAGATTTACAAGATATTCTTTGTGAAGAACGAGAAAATGATGGGACTTCTGTTTAAAACTGTCTGTATTTTTGTGTTTCATTTGAAGGTCATTCTGTGAGACTCTTGGGTCAGAAAAAGGATAATGGAAAACGGTTGGGGGGAGCGCGATTGGATTTGCCAAAGATTAGGAAGAACCCGCTGATAGAAATCATTTCCATCAATACAGGGTAAGAATCTTCCAAACTTCCTTATAAAATATTCATAATTGCCTAGGAATCTAATTTCAGTTTTCTCCAGACCTGGTGTGTGGTTGCTTCAGGTCATATAGAAAGGGGAAAGGAAGACCATTTTTAAGCTCTTAAAGAATTTTGGATGGTATTTTTGCTGGAAAAAAAATCCTCAGTTACTTACTGGTATGCATGTATATATTTCATTAGCTTTTCTTTTTGGAAGAACCGTGCGTAAATGTATTCAATTAGTTGGAACATCTAGGTATAATTTTACTTAGAGGTTTCTTATACCACCAAGAAGTAAATATTTTTAGCAAAAATATGGTTTGTTTTATAGGAATGAAACCTCTTGCCCTTGTCCAGGTTCCAAGGGTGGGGAGGGGAGTACATTGGTGCGGTTGCACCCCCCTTTAGATCACACAGATCCTTTTTGGATCACAGGAGCATCAGCTGGTGACCTGGAGTCCTGGAAGCAGGTAAAAATCCCCCCATGGCACCCTTTTGCCATTCCTGTGTGCAGGGGCACCTCCCCATCCCTTCTAGTCCCCCCTCTATCACCTATTGCTGTTGCTGTCTGTCTGGCCTAGGGAAAGGAGTAGCTCTAGAGCTAATGCTGCTCTGCTCCAGTCAGGCTGCTGGGAGCTGAGCCCTGTAGGGACAGTGGTGGCTGCAGCAGGCAGATTCTTCCTCCTTGCTCAGTCCCCTCTCTGGTGTTCCTTGACAGCCTGGGAGCTGTGAAGTAGGGGTAGCAGCCACCCCCTCGGTGCCAATGACTGCTCCTCCAGCCCCCTCTTTAAAATCCTAGATCTGCCCATGTTCTTGTCCTCATTTTAATGTGGTCTTCAAGTACTGTATTGTATTGGATGTATAGCCCTTCTACTGCAGCTGAAAATGAATTGTAAGAGGCTGTACAGGAAACCTGATTTTCAATGGAAGAAAGTAGTTTATTTTATATATATATATATTTTTTTTAAAGAACTCTTGTGGAAAACTCTTGTAGACAAGAATCTATATTAAGTGTAGGCTTGCCACTGACACCTACAAGAATTGCATGCGCTTACCTGAGTGCAGTATTTTTCCCTTAATGACTCTCAAGTTCTATATTGACAGTTGTTTGGTGTCATTCTTTTGTGAATAAAGAGCTATTAAAAATAACAATCGTATCTTACTGCATTGAAACACTGCGCATGGAACCCAGACTGGGAATAATAGGATGAGTCAGACCAGGTTTCATCTGAAGTACTGAATTTCTTATTTTTTGTCAATATTTGTTACAATCCTTACTAGTAATAGAGCAATCTAGCTGCAGTTAAAGTTACAAGCTGATACTGCTGTAATCCCATTTTCACATGCTCCTGACTTGTACGAATGACCTGCAGGTGGTAGAATAGGTTGCCATTTTCAGTCCTAGATTAGCAAATTTGGCAATCATCCTAAAAGTAAAGTGATTACAATCTAGATATTGTGAGATAACGATTGCTAGTTAACTGACTAGGTTGGCTATCTTTCCCCGCGGAGTTTTTATTCTGGATATGTACTCACCCGTTCAATTTTGTTCTAATACAAAAAGCTTTCAGAAGGGATGATATTAGGCATTTAACAGCTATCTGGGACTGTTTTAGAAAGAAGAGATTTTTCTTGTTCTTTGTTTCCTTCCCACTCTTTAGCAAATAGGTGCCAATTTATAAAATACTCATTGTCATGAACAGTTCCTAGTGGATGTGCATGATCATAAGAACATTGTACTGAACAGTAAAGTAGACTGTAAACTTACAGTATGATGAGCACACTTCAGTAAATGCCTGCGTGCATGCTTTTTACCCCATGGTAACTATAAGGAAGTTTACCCTCCCTGAAAATGGAGTAAGCTGCCTTGCATTTACTATAATGGCAATTTGGCCCTGTAAGGATTTGTTGAGCAGAAGTGGGGGGTAGCCAGTCCTGGCAGGTGAGGGACCCAATGATAATGGCAGGTCCCACCTGGGAGGCTGGAGGGATGAGGGAGGAAGGAGAAACAGACTGTGAAGAAAGAGCTCTGCTGCAGGTAGGGACCTAGAGTGACAGCAGCCCTAGGCAGGAGGAGATGGCTGACTTATGAGTATAGTTCTTTTATATTTTGAAAATAAATTTAGCTGAAGAGGCAGCAGATCGACCCAGAGTGTAGCTGAGAGCTGCGGCTTAAGTGGATGAGACAGAGCTAAGCTTCCAATACCTTACCTTGTAATAAAGTTTGTGTACCCATGCCCTTATTACTTAGGCTTTGCTACACTGGGCTATGTCCTGTGGCAGACAGCTGTCAGAGCATGTGCATATCTCTGTGGCTTCTAGCATCTCCAGATTCATAGATGTTAGAGTTGGAAGGGACCTCAGTAGGTCATTGAGTCTGACCTCCTGCCCTGGGCAGGAAAGAGTGCTGCGGTCAGACGACCCCAGCTAGGTGCTTGTCCATTCTTTTCTTGAAGACCCCCAAGGTAGGGGAGAGCGCCACCTCCCTTGGAAGCCCATTCCAGATTCTGGCAACCCTGAGTGTGAAGAAGTTCTTCCTGATGTCCAACCTAAATCTGCTCTCCATCAGTCTGTGGCCATTGTTCCTAGATACTCCAGGGGGTGCCCTTGTAAACAAAGTATCTCCTATTCCCTGCTTCCCTCCCCTGATGAATTTACAGGCAGCCACAAGATCATCTCTCAGACTTCTCTTGAGAAGGCTGAAGAGATCCAGGTCCCTCAGTTTCTCCTTCTCTCCACTTCATCACTAGGGATCCTAGTTTTACTTTGAGGGGAAAATGCAGAATCTGTATTTTTCCATGACATACTGAAAGTACATCGGTGTCCCATGGCAAGCAGCCCCATTTCTGTTGCATTTATTTTTGCTGTGGGTTTTGCCTCTTGGCAAATCAGCACCTCCCTCCCACCTCCCTTTCCACCCCACTAATTAGATGAGGGGCAAAATCTGCACCAAAAATAAGAGAGCAGAAATTGTGCCGCTTGCTGCAGGACCTCTGCACTTTTGGTAGGTCATGGAAAAATGTGGATTTTTGTTTTTGTTTTTTGTTTTTTTAACTGATTTCCTACCTTTTCCCTGCGGAGAAAACTAGAATCCCTGCTCATTACCTGTGCCAGCAGAGCATAAAATGTGCCTTAGCTGGGTGCAGCTGTTAAGCAGGCCACTGCAGCCACCAGAAGATACAGGCATGTCTATACAAACATTATGCCCACTGTTGGATGGAGATAGAAGCCTTTTTTTCCCCTCCAAGTGCTAGTGTTGCTCTGGGGGGGGAGAGAGAAGGCATTTTGGTGCCATAGGGGAGCTGTGTGTGCTGACATATTCGGCAACCTGCCACCATAACTGTGTATTGCTAGACCAGACTCTCATTTCATTAACCAAATCTAAGTAAAGATCATGGTGATAAGAATATCCACACACACACGCGCTGTTACAGTGTGCACACCCAGTTTATTGCAAATAAAGTTTGACCTAATTTGATGCATTTGAAGGCAAAAGCAAATAAACCCTCTGTATAAAATTACAAATCTTACCAAGGTCATTTCCTCGCAGAGTTGGTTGGAAAATGCTATATTGCACAATCATGATAACCAGTGTCTCTTGAGCTGCAAGTTATTGCTTTTTCTTGGTTTTTTACTTGTCTTTCCACTATATATGACTTTTTTAAATATTTGTCACTAGTTTCAAGGTTAAAAAGTAGTTTTCTGAAGGCAGCGCTCAGCAGGTTTCTCAGAATGTAAACATATAATCAATGAAGTATGGAGCACAATATATCACTCTGTTATGATTTGACTGTGTTCATTTTATCAGCCTAGCTTTAGAAGGCCATTTGAGAGGATTTTTACTATCAGTACCTTTATTTGAACTGACCTCATTCCTCGAAGTAGTATTGGAAAAATCTGAAGTTTAGGGTTTTTTTGGTTCACTACACTCTAAGTTTTTAAATTGGTCTCAACTATATTGTAAAAGGTCTTTTAGTAGTTAAAAATGTCTCTTACTGAAAATTTGTGATCTTATTTACTGGAAGGCTCCTTGGAAATGCTTTATTTTGGTGTCATGTTACTGTTTAGTAACTCTCAGCTCTTTCTATGCTCAGTAGGGGAAAGAGTACCTTGTTTAGCATCTATTTTTTTTCTATCTTGAGGATGGCAGACTTCAAGTATATATCCCACAGCTCAAGAATGTATCCAAAATAAACTTCAATCCTGCATCTTCTGTGAAGAAACATGATCTACCTTCAAAAGAGGGCTTCAATAAAACTAGTATTTTTGATGATTCAGCTAACCCATTAACTGAGAAGAAAATCTGAGGGTATAATGCACACAGTACTCGTTTGCCAGAACTCTTCCTACCACCAGTACCAATTTCTCCTCAGTTGGTACTTAACCTATGCTTTGGCTAAAAACCCAGAGGTAGGTACAGTGTAAAACCATGTGCTGCAAAACTAGATAAGCCCTTTTCCTTCCACAATCTTCCTGTTTCAAAGACAGAACAGTGTTAAAGTCTCATTAGGAGTTTTGACACTAGCTGGGAGCTCAGGTTTATGGTTTGTAGTTGCCACATTTGAAAAGACAGTTCTGAACAGTTTTGTCCATAGGAAGCAAGAAGACTTTCTTCCTGTTTCCTCTACTTTATATTCAAACACCCTACTTTTCTCCCAGGCTTCTGTCTGTAGTATTGGTGTGTATAGGTTGACATAAACTACTTGTGGAGAAACCAAAGGTGCACCAGATGAACCCCATCTTGCCTGTCCAGCCACAGATTCCCCTGCCTCTTCTCTTTAATTCTTCACATATAACAGAGAAGTTGTCAGACTGGGGTTCTCTGGATGTGGAGTATCTTGTAAGTCCTCCCATAGCACTTCTGTAATAGCACATCTCCTTTTGCTAAGCTGTCTCATCCTTTCAACAGTGCTGGATTTTGTTCCAAAGGCCTTTTTTCTAACATTGCTTCTAGAAAAAATAGCTTTATGCATTGTTTCCATTTCTCTCTCAGCAGGTCTTTTTATTTCCTTTAGTTTCCCTGTCTCTTCATTTGCATTATTAGTTAATGCCCTCTTACTCTTTTTAATTTCAATACATAATGCTTGCCAATTTCGATACATAATACTTGATGCTTCTAGTGTCAGCAGACTTCCAGCTCTAAAGAAAACCCTTTGGCACATGGCTGGGGCTTTTCAGGTGTCTGAAATAGACAGTGTTCTTCAGTTTATAGCAGGGGTTCTCAACCTTTTTCTTCCTGAGGCCCCCCCTTGCTGTGCAGGAGAGGACTGATTCGGCTCCCCAGCCCCACCCACATAACCCTGGGTGCAGCAGGCAGGACTCAGTGGTGGGGAGCCTTGGGCCCCCACTCACCTGAATGGTAGCAGTGCAGAGCCTTGCCTGTATACCTACAGCACTGCCCGCAAGATGGAGGCTTTGTGCCTGTAGGGCATGAAAGAGACTGGAGTAAATGTTTTTTGGCCCATTTTGGACAAATGTTTGCCTGCGAATGCAAATAATGGGATCAACAGCCAGCTAGCTGAGTTGCTAGAGGTACTTTCTAAAGAACTGTTTGGTGACCTTAGTATTTCAGGGGCGATATTGACCACTGGTGGATCTGTTGGTCTACTCACCTAGAAGGAGTTGCAAAAAATTTTTTGCCATGGTTAGAAAGCATTTTGGAGAACTAATGCCTGTCAGAATATGTGTAGTATATAAATACAGACTCAATCTAAATCAGTATATATGAGAGAGATGCTTTTATTCCTGTAGCATTTAAATACTGTAATGAAAGGTGAATCTCACTTGGTATTTCCAAAGTTTTAGGACATATTTTTGGGTTTAAAACACTGAGCCTAAAAACAAAAACAAAAACAAAATCAGGTTTGTTTTTTGGGAAATAATATAAATATGAAGAAATGTAAACTTATTCAAAAAAAAAAAAAAGACATTTCTTATTGGTAAGTTTCATAATGACATTATACATTTGCCTTTAGAAAGTAAGAATGTATTTATACGAAAGGAATTTGATCCCTGGTCTTTGTAGGTTTCTAAGATATGCCTTGCAGTTTTGTAGTGGTGTTTGTTCAGATTTCCATCAACAAGGGCAAACCTTGACAAAAATGTTCCAAAACATAGTTTCACTTAAAATTCTTAGTTCAGTGATTCTCAGCTAGGGTGCCAGGACATGCTGGGGTGCTGCCAGATGCTTTGCAGTGTTCCATGTAGTGTGGAGAAAGAAGGGCAGGCGCAGGACTGTCCCTTTTTGTCATAGCCCAACCCCTCTGAAAAGGAGTTAAACACTGTAATGCATAAATTAGTTTTTAAAATAAGGTGCCACTCAGTTCACAGAAGTTATGAAGAGGTGTCTTGAGTCCAGAAAGTTGAGAATCAGCGGCTTAGTGCATTGTATGGATCAGTTGGACTGAAACTTGCTGTTTCAAATTAAATAAATAAAACCAAAAATCATTCAGATAAAACGTTTGCACTTTTAGTCCTGACTGCACCCATAGAGTAACTTCCATCACAATGCAGTATAAAGGGAGATTTCCTGTCATTTTCAGAGCTTTCTATGGTACTATAGATTATTTGGAGTTTAGTCATTTTATGCACAGTTTACTGGTGTTTTGTTTGCACTATTTTTAAGCTGATTTAGGGTCCAGCTTATGAAAACTGGGTGCTAAAGTGGATGTACCCATGTTCTGTAAAAGTGTCTTAAACTCATCTCTCAATATCCTGATTAAGTAGTGATAGAAGACATTCTGAACTAGACAGGCTCAGGACTGCTGACTGTGTTTTTGTGCTCACAGTAGTCCAGTGGCTTCGAAAGCATTCTGCTTCTCTCAACGCAATCAGCACAATCCCTGGATTCTACTTCAGTGTAATGGGAATCATCTTTATGGGTGGTTTCTTTTGCCATTCTTTCCAATACAAGATTAATGTACATGAGCTATATTTGCATGCACACACACTTTTCATTAGGCTTGTAGTAAAATATGCATTATTCCCCAACACAGACTGATTTGGGTCCTCTTATATATTTATTGAATCTTTTTAACCAGTTTGGTCATGGACATGGGATCAGTAGTTGCCTTTCAAAAAGCCCTGGCAATTCGAAATGTTTTGATTGGTTTCTTGAAAAAGTGACGGTACAAGTTTTTAAGTAGAGATGCACCAATACATCGGTCCCGTATTGGATTGGCACTGATATAAGGAAAAATGATAACGTCAGCACTTGGCTTTTTTGGGCTGATGTAGCTCATTAATGTGGCTGATAAATGCTTTGCACATGTGGACAGCCACAGTGCAGCATGCAGGCAGCTAGGTGTGCAGCCTGTAGTGTGGAGAACAGCTGGGTCTGGCTGGTAAACCTGTTGTGAAGGAAGGGGCATGGGAGGGAGCAGATCGAGGCCCCAGCAGGGCTGAGGCAGGTGCTTCATAGCCGGGGCGGGGTGCAGGACAGAGTCGCAAGCAGCTTGTCCGGAGGGTGCAGGGAAGGGGGCAGCTTTTCCTGCTGCACACACTCCGAAAGTGCATGGGGGACATGTGCCCCCCAGATCTGTGTACGGGGCTAGGGCGGGCTGCTGCTGTGGGCTGGAGCTGGGGGCAGTGTGGGGCTCTTCCCAGCAGGGGAGTCGAGCCAGGGTTGTGCTTGGGGTGGGCGGTGGTGGTGCTAGGACAGAGATCTGGGGTGTCTACAGCCCCCCTCACAGCCCCCGCTGGGAAGAGCCCAGTGCTGCCCTGGCCTCAGCCTGCATTGGCAGCCTGCCTTTGCCTTACATGCAGATCCAGGTACACGCACCCTTCCCCCCCATATCCTCCTGGGATGTGCATAGTAGTGGGAGCTGCTACCCCTTCCTTGTGTCCCCTGGACAAGCCACTTGCAGCTCTGTCCTGCACCCTGCCCCAGTTGTGCAGTGCCTGCCTCTGCCCCAGCCGAGAGGAAAGGCAGTGAAGATGAAGCAATAGCAGTGGCAGATATCAGGGGAAAAGACAGTGGGGACAAGGCAACAGCAGTGGCAGAGATCGGGGGAAAAGGCAGTGGAAATGAGGCAGTAGCAAAGAAAC
>NW_017728886.1:159402200-159405998 GCF_001723895.1 Crocodylus porosus
CCCCCCTGTAGAATCCTTTTGGCCACGTTGCCATTAACCGTCTGACAGGAGAGGGAAGCAGCCTGAATTTGGGTGTACCTCTTCTCTAGGGAGTCTTCCACCCTTTAACGTATTTTGACCATGGTCAAATTACTTTGGGTATAAAATCACACAGACCCAAATTTTCTAAATTAGGGATAACCTTAAAAAAATATCGCATGCGTCATGTGCTTATAAATCTCCTGACACACATTTTGGGTAATAGTGTACATATGCACAGCTACCTGATTTGAAGTTACAGATTTGTCAGGTACAGTATAAATACCTATCTTAAAACCTCTCAGTCTTACTGTGCATCAGTGTATTCTAACTTCCCCAAGGAACAGTAATTTTGGGAATGTTTTAAAAACAAGTTTTAATATTGCCAGCACCTGCACATTTTATCATTAGCTTGTGACATTTGATGCACATCTTAGAGACCCAGCTGCTAAAGTTGGGTAATTATGTAAAAATACAAAACCTTAGCTTTAATTGAGTGGGAGAGACATTGAAGACTTGACTAGAAGGCCTGGAAAGCAGATACATATAGCATAATAATTTTTTTATGATTTGAGGGGATTATAAAACTAATGTTATTGAAGTCTTTTTTTGCCCAATTGCATTTCGTTGGTATTTTTTTTCTGTTTCAGTTTTCAAGAAATGCATGTAATTAATGTAATATCAATTCTATTTTAATACAGTAATTAAAAAAAGATACAAAAAATAAAGATAGCTGGCACAAGTAAGTACATCTCTGAAAGGCACACAAACTCCGGCCTTGTTTTGTCATTCTTTTTTGTGTCATAGCATCTACAAGGCACTTAGTATTCCAAACGTTGCAGAAACCACACAGCTCTAGCAAGAAGAAAAGGAAAAGATTGTTTACTGCACAAAGTATAACAGTCTGTGATCTTTCTGCCAGAGGTCTCTTTCCATTGCAGCTTACTATAGCTCATATCCAAGGTCAGTGTTTCCTAATTAGAGCATTTAAATAGAACATTAATGACATAGTTATTGAGAAGTAAGTAGTTTTCAAATTATTGTTAAGTTCTTACAACTGTAGCTTTTTAGACATAAATAATGGAATGTATTTTAATTTTTATTTTATATAGCATCTGCTTGCTGCAGTGCTTGAGCTGCTGCATAATGATAATTATGTTCTAAATCCATGGACCTGTGATGTGTAGGGTGGCACAGAGGCCCTGAAGCCCTATCACAGCTGAGTGGTTTTGGGCCCAGGGCCCTCCACCACCTCTGCCTAGCCTCCGCACTCCAGGATTGGGTCCCAAGGCCCTGCACCACCCCTGCCCAGCTGGGCCCAGGTCCAGATCAGTGGAGGTGGCACAGGACCGCAGGGTATGATCTCAGCATGCAGGGGCAGCACAGGGCCTGATCCAGTCTGTGGATCAACACCATGTCATTCATCTGTCCTGCAGGACCAAAAGTTTCAACACCAATGTTCTAAAGCATTGGTCTCCAAACTTTTTTGATCGCACAAAATCAGTAAAAAAATTTTGAGCACACACTCCCAATATACGTATATTTATATAAATAGAAAAAGAAGCGCTAATATTTTCTTCCCGCACCCCAGTGGATCATCTTATGCACCCCAGGGGGTGCATGCACCCCACTTTGGAGACCACTGCTCTAAATATCAGTTTTGAGCATTGCAGGCAAATATATTAAGGTAGTGGTTAAGACGAGAAGACAAATACAGTGAAAAGTATGACAAGTCAGTTGCTCACCACATATAGAGGTCACTGCAACAAAAGCTAAATTACTAAGTAGGAGATTTTTTTTTTGCATACAGAATATGTTTGTGATGAACTTAACAGGAAGACTGAGTGTCCAGCTCATAAAGATTTGTTTTTCAGTTTTCCTACATGAAACCAGAATAGGTGAAGCCTGTATGAAAATGAACCAAGAACAGTGCGTTTAAGCGTATGTTCTGACATTAGTGATATTTCTGTAAATATCACCAGCCTTGTTTAAAAACAAAAGTAAACAGTGAGATAGGTGAGACACTTGAGTATGTCAATAAAGTAACACTAACTTTTGTCTAATTGTACAATCAAGTGATAGTGATCTCTTTTTACTCTTATGGGGTTCCAACCAGAGCAGGTTAGCTTTTTGTTCCTTTTAACTGTGTCTTACACTCCTCCTTACTTAGAACATGTTATGACTTACTACTTACAGATGTGGGTAAGTGCTGAATGTCTGAGCAACTGATAAAGCCGCTGATGTAGAGAACACGTTAAGTAAATACAGAGTTATTAATCAGGTCTGATGGTTCCAGATCAGTTTCCTTGAGTGGGAAACAGGTTGAGAAAATGAGATCTAAATAGTCAAACATGTCTGCAATACAGCATAGAAAGTGGCTTCTTCCTCTCTTCTTCCCTTTTTCCCCCTCCTCTTTTAATCTCTAGCAGAAAGCTTACACAAATATTGGGGCAAAGGGAAGAAGGTAGAGAATGAATTTGAATTTTCTTATCTCCTTACCTGAATGACAAAAGATGATTTTGTGGTTGTGTCTGTCCAAATCCAATGTTTCAGTGTCCTTCATTATAGAGAGCTTCAGGTTAACTATCTAAACAAATGACATGACTTGACTTGCAGTGGTTTAAAGAGCATGTAATTCTTGTTGTCTTCATTAAGAGTGGCTGGTGCTCAAACCTGAAAACAGTCTACTTTTATGTAGGTGTATAATTCTGGGCAACCAAGTTTGATAATGTTGGCAAAATTTTGAAGTGTGGAATGCAATGAAATCCGTATGTAATAACAGCTCACTAATTCTGACTTTCTGACACACCCATGTTACTTATGTGCAAGTCTCTGCACTGGCAAGTAAGCAACCTTAAATGAAAAGTTCAGTCTACAAATGGGGTGCGCGCAGTATCAGACAATTACCTTTACTCATTCACTTTGGACAAGAGCAGTTATTTTAATAATTAGTACTACATAGACATAATGTCTGTCTATGTAGTTACGATTGTCACTTGCCTTATAGTTTTCTCAGCTTTGATTTGCCATGTCCAACTTTGTTTATATCAAACAGTGGGCTTGAAATCTTACATTCACTTCTTTGATCATAGTAGGATGTCTCTGGAAGCCTGAAGGAAATATCACAAGGGAAGTCATAACTAGGGATGTAAATGGTGACATAACAGTTATAGCTATACTGTTTATCATATAGTGACCTCTGGCAGGAATGGCCCTGGCCCTGACCCCTTATGCCTTCACTGTGCTTCTGGCATTGTGCAGGTCCCAGGCCATTGGCAGGAGGAGGTGTGGCTTCCTCTCACCCCCATGGGTAGGGGCTGGGGTTGGGGCTGCAGGCAGAGCCAGGGCTGCAAAACTCTCTTCTGTCTGGATCTTATTGCCATGCTAAGGGGTGCCAGGACCTCACACAGAGTAACAGTTCAGATGGGATATTTCCTGACACAGCAGAAAGACTCCTGGCCCCATAGTGGGTCTACCCAACCTCTGTGCAGTGACATGGCCCAGGCAGGGTGATGGAGGACGGGTTCCCTGTGCCTTCTGCCATGCTTGTTCCGTTCTGCCCTGAACCTGGAAGGCTCCTTTACACTGCCAGGCTGGGCCCTTTCACTGCCAGGTTTGGTCCTGGTAGGGTGACTTCTGTCAGGCACACTGCATCCTTCTTCTCCTGCCCTTGTTGCTGGGGCTGCACGGGGCCTGGCACTTAGCTGGCTTGGCCCAAGGAGGTGCCACAGCAGCTGGAGCAGGCAGCGCCAGGTCTGAGGAGTTGTCGCTGGCTACTCA